>NC_084593.1:11018250-11351790 GCF_033807715.1 Cololabis saira | reverse complement strand
GAGCTGAACTCTGTACAAGCCCAAGGGCTTCGTTCCCTCCATGCACTGTTTAAAAAAAAAATTGTGCTAAATAAATAAATGAAAATGAAATGTAAATCCAGCGATTATCAAGCCTCTTCTCCACAAAGAGACAGAAGAGCAACTTCAGACGTTTACTAAACAAAGCAGTCGTCCTGTCAAAAGACCACGGTCTCTGGGTTTGGGAGGATGAGCAGAAGAAACAAGAGCCAACACAAAACAGCACTTCACAATGGAAAATGGAAAATAAAAAAAGAGAGAGAGAGATAGATCTGAGCTGTAATCTGCATGAAAAGCCGAAGCTACGAAGTCAACGAGGGAGAAAACAACAGCAGCCGGAGAAAAGGCGGCTGGTGACGGAGGGGAAGCAAACAGACGTGACATTTCCAGAGTGAACCCATTCAGCCCCGAGACAAAGAACCAGAGACAAAAGATCCTCCAACGCTGCCGACACCCTCACCTCTCAGGGAGGGAGGGAGGGGGGGGGGGGGGGGGGGGGAGGGAGGGGGGGGGGGGGGGGGGGGGAGGGAGGGAGGGATGGGGGGGAGGGAGGGGGGGGGGGGAGGAAGGGATGGAGGGAGAAAGGGAGGGAGGGATGGATGGAGGGAGAGATGGAGGAAGGGAGGGAGGAAGGGAGGGAGTAAATGGAGGGAGGGAGAAAGGGAGGGAGGGAGGGATGGAGGGAGGGAGGGAGAGAGGAAGGGATGGAGGGAGAAAGGGAGGGAGGGATGGAGAGAGGGAGGGAGGAAAGGAGGGATGGAGGGATGGAGGAAGGGAGGGAGAGAGGGAGGGAGGAAGCGATGAAGGGAGGGAGGGAGAGATGGAGGGAAGGATGGAGGGAGAGAGGGAGGAAGGAAGGGAGGGAGAGAGGGAGGGAGGAAGGGATGGAGGGAGGGATGGAGGGAGGGAGAGAGGGAGGAAGGGAGGAAGGGATGGAGAGAGGGAGGGAGGGAGGGAGAGAGAGAGTGAGAGAGCTCGTCGTTTGTTGACATTTAATCATTTGATATTTACTATGTGCTCGGATCCATGATGCCGTTCACGTCTCCATCTCCTCCGTCTTTCACTCTCACACAGAAACATCCGTCCCAGACGGACGAGAAGGTCTGGTGTCACATTAAAACAGAAAATACATTATAGATAAATGTTTTATTTTCAGACGCAAGACAAAAGGAGACAAGGAGGCTGAAGAACAGCAGCTCTGCTGCCGGTTCAGATCCCCGTCTCCACCCCTCTGGAGGATGGAGGGAGGATGGAGGGAGGATGGATGGGTGGAGGGAGGATGGAGGGAGGAAGCAGGGACGATGGAGGGAGGGAGGATGGAGGGAGGATGGAGGGAGGAAGGATGGAGGGAGGGAGGATGGAGGAAGCAGGGAGGAAGCAGGGAGGATGGAGGGAGGATGGATGGAGGAAGCAGGGAAGATGGAGGGAGGGAGGATGGAGGGAGGATGGAAGATGGAGGGAGGGAGGATGGAGGGAGGATGGAGGGAGGAAGGATGGAGGGAGGGAGGATGGAGGAAGCAGGGAGGAAGCAGGGAGGATGGAGGGAGGATGGATGGAGGAAGGATGGAGGGAGGAAGCAGGGAGGATGGAGGGAGGATGGAGGGAGGGAGGATGGAGGCTACACATATAAGGGATAAGGGATTAGTGTCCATACTGGTTCTACTGGACCTCAGTGCTGCTTTTGACACTGTTGATCATGGCATTTTACTGCACAGGTTAGAGCATGTTGTTGGGATTAAAGGGACAGCTCTATATTGGTTTAAATCATATCTATCTGACAGGTTCCAGTTTGTTCATGTACATGAGGTTTCTTCAGAACAGTCAAGGGTCTGTTATGGTGTTCTGCAGGGTTCAGTGCTAGGGCCAATCTTGTTCAGTTTATACATGCAGCCATTGGGAAGTATAATCCAGAATCACGGCATACACTTTCATTGTTATGCTGATGATACGCAGCTCTATTTGTCTATGAAGCCGGATGAAACAGAACCGTTAATTAAACTTCAGGCATGTCTTAGGGACATCAAGGACTGGATGTCCAGAAATTTCTTGCTTCTAAATTCAGATAAAACAGAGGTTATCATTCTTGGTCCAGAGCATCTTAGGAAGGGATTAGATGGTGTTGCGATGGCTTCCAGTGCAACTGTGAGAAACCTTGGTGTTGTTTTCAATCAGGATTTGTCGTTTAAACCATATGTTAATCAGGTTTGTAAAATAGCGTTTTTCCATCTCCGTAATATTGCAAAAATTAGGAAAATCCTCTCGCAGAGTGATGCAACAAAACTAGTTCATGTGTTTGTATCTTCTACACTAGATTACTGTAATGTGTTGTTAGCAGGATGTCCGAGTAATTTGCTGAATAGGCTCCAGCTGATCCAAAATGCAGCAGCACGAGTACTAACAGGAATCAGCAGGAGAGACCACGTCTCTCCAGTGTTAGCGTCGCTCCATTGGCTACCTGTAAAATTCAGAATCCAATTAAAAATTTTATTACTTGCATATAAAGCCCAAAACGGCTCAGCTCTGCAGTATTTACAAGACCTGATAGTGCCTTATGTTCCTGGCAGAGCTCTCCGCTCCCAGGGTGCAGGTTTACTCGTAGTTCCTAGAGTATCTAAATGTAGATTTGGAGGGCTGGCGTTCAGACACCACTACTATGGAACCAACTTCCAATCTGGGTTAAGGAGGCTGACACCACCTCCACCTTTAAAACTAAACTTAAAACCTTTCTGTTTAGTAAAGCCTATAGTTAGTGTTTAGTAAACCTCCAGCTGGTGTTGGTAAATCTCTAGGTAGTGTAAACTCTGGTGTGTTAGAGTCAGTAGTCATAGTTGCAGCTATAGAACAAGACTATAATAGTTAGTCTCAAATACAGCTTCGCGGTAGATATGCTGCTATAGGCTTATGCTGCAGGGGGGCACCGACATGATCCGCTGGGTGGTGCCTCTCATCCTTCTTCTCCTCTCCTTTTCCGTTCCTCTCTTCTCTTCTCCATTTCCATTTTTATTTATTATAAATATCTCATAGCTATCGTTTTTGTCCATCGCTCCTGTAGTTTCTTGTGCTGGCCACCTTTTTTCTCTTTTGTGCATGTTTGCAGGCCGGAGCCTCGGAAGCTGCGTTCTGGCCTGCGGTCCCCCCCCTTCTGATCATCCCGTTGCTGCTTCCGCCTGCCTGCGCCCCCCCCCCCCCTCTGGTCATCCCGCTGCTGCTTCCACATGCTTATGAGCCTGGTCCTGCTCAAGGTTTCTTCCCCTCCTAAAGGGGAGTTTTTCCTTGCCACTGTTTGGCTTAAGGCTTTTCTCCCACTATGAGAGTTTTTACCTGCCATTGTTTATGTAATAATTGCTCGGGGGTTTATGTTTATGTTCATGTTCTGGATCTCTGGAAAGCGTCTAGAGACAACATCTGTTGTATTAGACGCTATATAAATAAAATTGAATTGAATTGAATTACACATCACCAACGAGGCACTCGTCCACTTGGCTTACAGTTGGATGAGTTAAAAAAAAACAACAGAGGAGGAGGGGGATGGATATGAAGAGAGGAATGAGGACAAAGAACGGAGGTGGAAGGATGGAGGGATGGAGAGGAGGAGGAAGATGCAAAAATATGAAGGGAAGAGAGAAGAAAGATGGAAAGACTGTGGATGAAGAAAGGTGAGGAGGTAATATGTGAAGCAAACGAAGGAGATGTTCGTTAGGGAGTTTTTAAGGTTTTAATTTATTTCTGGGAAATGTTTAATTACATTAATGTGACTCAAAACCGACTCCATGTAGGTACTAAAATCATCGATGGGCTCAGTTAAAGTAAAACCTGGACTTGTAGTCGAAATGTTGAGAATAATGTTGAAGTACAATTTCAAGAATAAAGTCGCAATTTCGCCTTTTTTCTCAACATTTCGACTTTTTTCTTTAAATTGTACTAAAACATTAATCTCGACTTTTCAACCTTTTTCTCGACATTTTGACTTTTTTCTCGACATTGTACTTCAACATTATTCTCGAAATTTCGCCTTTTTTCTCAATATTTCAACTTTTTTCACGAAATTTTGACTTTTTTCTCAACATTTCAACTTCTTTCTCAAAATTGTACTTCAACATTAATCTCGACATTTCAACTTTTTTCTCGACATTTCAACTTTTTTCTCGACAATTTCCACTTTTTTCTCGAAGTGCATAATGAAAAAAAAAATCTTCCTCCTTTTTATTTTTCTCCTGCCTGGCCATAATACTCTTCCGTACTATCAGTCTTATTTTATAAACTTTAATTTGAAGTTGTTCACTTTTCCTTTTTTTACGCATGAAAGGACTCAAGTGAAGATTATAAGAGTCTCAGAGACGATTAAAATACTATACGGAAATGAAAATATGCATGAACTTATTTCTAGAAATATAGTCTTCAAGTTGTTCATGAAAGAGTGCAAAGATACCGGTTTACACTTCATCCGTCGTCTTTTCTGCACTTTTAGTTGTAAAAATGTCCCTTTTTGTTTAGATTTGCCTGATTTCAACTCCTCCCAGGAAACTTTGATCAAAATACATGTTTCACATAAACATATCCTAAAAAATTATATGAGAAAAGGTATAAATTTAAACGTGATTTGTTGTTGACTTGTGTTCAGCCATTATTTTTTTTTCTTCTGATTAAAACTGAACTTTTGAAACAAGTTGCAGGGATCGAGCCTCGGGACATAATTGATTGCCTTTAGCCAGCAAGCTAGCCGGCGTTGCAGCCGACTTTATCGCCACAACAATGGCTGAGTTGATTGATTAGTTATTTAAAAAAAACAAAACTTGAAGAAGACTGAGTCCACCCAGCCCACTACAAGAGGTAAAATAATAAAAAGCACAAGTTGTTAAAAAGTAAGGGCAGTAGAGTACAGCAGGTACACATCTCTCTCTTACAATGACAAGAATTACGTTTCTATACGGTCAAAACGTACAAAGACCGGGTCAAATACAGTATTACAAAAGTTATCTGTAACAATTCGTGCGGTGAATTAAACCAATTTGACAATTCTACGTCACAATGCCTGCATTCAGGGCTTATCCATAACTTTGCAGGGTTTTCAAAAATCGTATTTAATTTAAGAGTACGCCTAAATAACAAATAAAGTTAAAGAAAAGAAAAGAGGTAAAATAATAAAAAACAAGTTGTTGAAAAGTAAGGGCAGTAGAGTCCAGCAGGTAAGTATTTAATTTAGGAGTACGCTTCAGTAAACAGTAATATTTATGTAGACTTGCAGTAGAAATGTTAAAAATAATGTTGAAGTAAAATTTCAAGAATAAAGTCGCAATTTTGCCTTTTTTCTCAACATTTCAACTTTTTTCTCGAAATTGTACTAAAACATTAATCTTGACTTTTCAACCTTTTTCTCGACATTTTGACTTTTTTCTCGACATTGTACTCCAACATTATTCTCGAAAGTTCGCCTTTTTTCTCAATATTTCAACTTTTTTCACGAAATAAGCAAAATGTGATTTTGGGGCCCCAACTAAAAGTGCAGAAAAGATGACGGATGAAGTGTAAACCGGTATCTTTGCACTCTTTCATGAACAACTTGAAGACTATATTTCTTGAAATAAGTTCATGCATATTTTCATTCCCGTACAGTATTTTAATCGTCTCTGAGACTCTTATAATCTTGGGGTCTCGGTGCTTCTTAGGGAACTAACAGATCAAGCATGTATTTTGGCACAGTCAAGATTGGAAAATCAAGATGCTTCTCATCAAAGTGGTATGGACAGTTTTCTCGGTTGGAATACAGTTTAAACAAGGACGCGATTATCTGTAAAATGTGCAGACATTTCCCCAGCGGAGCTGACGGCCTTTAATCTGTCCGTTTGTCATGTTTTTATAAGTCCGCTTTTTCTGGGAAAATATGTCCCACCCATTTTTGTCGTGGCCCACCCCAAACAAATGTTTCTGCCTACGCCACTGGGCCAAAGCCTGAATCCTGGAGCGGGTCCAGCGCAGGGCCCTGGCCCGGCCCTGATCCCTGACCCGTGGGCTGTTTCGGGTCTCGCTCGGTGACCCGTTTCCGTCACACCGCCGGCGCGGCGCCCAGCGCTGCAGCGGAGGCCGAGGCTGACAGCCTGACAGCCTGACAGCCTCACAGGCTGCGTGGCAACGGCAGCAACGGCAGCAACGGCAGCAACGGCAGCGACGGCGGCGTGTTGAACACGGCCGGAGGGACGTTGGGGTGACGCCCCGACGCCATGGCCATGACCTGGAGGCGCTAAGCTCACAGTGGCTCAGAGGAAACACACATTTATCTGTTTAACAATTTTCTCCAAATTAAAAGAACAAAGTGAGACTTTAGGAATCAGAATCAGAGAAATCGAGGTGGAGGAAAACCATCAGCTGCCTTTATGTGGATGTGTTCGGAAATGAAAAGCTTGGGGATAAATGAAACGTGATGCATGAGATCAGATGTCACCTCTGCGGAAGAGTATTAGGGCCATGCAGGAGAAAAAATATTTGAGAGGGGAAGAGTTTTTTTTTTTATTGTGCACTTCGAGAAGAAAGTGGAAATGTCGAGAAAAAAGTTGAAATGTCGAGATTAATGTTAAAATGTCTCCTCTGGCCCATCAAATCCAGTTAGGAGAGCGACTGACAGCTATGCAGCAGCAACCGTAACTAACTAAGGCTACGTTCACACTGCAGTCCTTAATGCTCAATTCCGATTTTTTTCCCATATCCGATTTTTTTGTGTGGCTGTTCACATTATCTTTTAAAATGTGTCCTATATCCGACTCGAGTGTGAACACATCGCGGCCCTGAACTGACCCGCATGCGCAGAGGCGTGGGATGATGACAATGATGGATTTGCATCCAACTTTCAGTCAGGTGCCTATGAACTGCCAATTATCCATCAAGCTCCACAATTATCATGTTAACATTAAATCAGATAGATTTGTCAAGGACGTTTCTCTTGCATCTCAATCATTATGCGGGCATGAATTCTCAGAGTTTTGCGGGAGTGGGCGGGAGCGGATGTAAACACTGCGGGAGCGGGCGGGAGTGGAACACACACGTTGCGGGTGCGGGCGGTAATGGTCAGAAATGCAGGGGGAGCGGATGAAGAAAACAGTCCCGCTATAGCAGGGCTCTAGCTCCGCTCCCCGGAGTGTCAGCTCTGCTCTCCGGCGTTCAGCTGGGTTTATCACCTAACACACAGTCCAGCTCGTTGTAAAACGGGCAGGTTATGCGACCAGCTTCGCTGATTTGAATCCTTAGCTTCTTTATTTAGTAATGCTTAATTTCAGCGGGTTGTCTCGTCTGATCTGAGGTCGTAGGCGAAAAAGAGGTGAGCGCGGGGGAGGAGAGGCGGGGGCGGCCCGGAGCGACCCCCCCCGCCGTCTCCCGTGTCTCTCCCGCAGCTCGGGGCTCTGCGTGTGACGTCAAAGTCGCATTAATTCCGACCTGGCTGTTCACACTGAGGTCGCATTGCAAAACATCAGACCTGTATCCGATTTAGAACCACATATGGAAGCGACCTGAATCTGATTTGAAAAGATCAGATTCCATGTGACTTGTGCTGTTCACACTGTCATAAACAAATCAGATCTGAGTCACATATGAGCAAAAAATCGGATTTGGGTCACTTGGGAACTGCAGTGTGAACGTAGCCTAACTAACTTACATCCTTGGAGTGGAACGTTAAGGGTACATTTCTGAAGTTATGCAACTGCATATGTGTGATATGTGTTTCAAATCAATATCGTCTCAACATTTCAACTTTTTTCTCAAAATTGTACTTCAACATTATTCTCGACATTTCAACTTTTTTCTCAACATTTCAACTTTTTTTTCTAAATTGTATTTCAACTTTAATCTCGACATTTCGACTTTTTTCTTGACATTTCGACTTTTTTCTCTGAGTGCACAATGAAAAAAAAATCTTCCTCCTCGAAAATATTATTTTTATTTTTCTCCTGCCTGGCACTAATACTCTTCCCTAACCTCAGCATGTTTCTGAGAGTAAAAACGGACGAGAATTCATCAAATCATATTTTTAATTTGATTTCAAAGCCAAAAAATGTGTTGAAGCAGCTTTTTACATCTAAAACTGATCAGTCAGCAGTTCAGAGACGTGTTGGACCCCCGATAGATCGTAGTATCCCCCCCTCAGGTTGGTACGACAGCTGCATCGCTTCGTCCTCTGCTGTTTAGATTTTACCTCCTACAATTAAATCTGTTAAATCTTCCAGCTCGCAGGAATCAGCATTTAAACTAGGCCTGTGTTGAAAAAAATCGATTTTCCAATTCTAAATCGAATCTCAGTATTAATATGTTGCATAACTACAGTCATATCATTCATGCAACAGCTGAAAAAACAGTTTGAATAACACTAACCCAAATCAATATCGGAATCGAATCGGATCGAATCGTGATAATCGATTCTGAATAGGGCTGGGGATCGATTAAAATGTCAAGAATCGAATAGATTCCGATTCTTAAGATTCAGAATCGATTATCAAGATTTGATTCGATTCGATATTGATTTGGGTTAGTGTTATTAAAACTGTTTTTGAGCTGTTGCATGAATATATTAATACACATATTAATCCTAGTATTATATTGAGATTCAACAGCAAGTATTGCAGCTAATGATGCTGTAAGGACCAATCAGCTCCCAGAATGCTGATAGAACTGCTTTCAGAAACATTGTGGGTCAGAATTACCAAATAGATCCAGGGCAGCAAACAGAGGCCGTATGAAATCGGTTTTATTTTTATCCCACAGTCTGTTTTCATTTTTTTTAATTTTTGTACTATTTCGGTTTTTAATTTTTAAGAATTTGGTTTTTAGCATTTTATGCAAATGTAATACCAAGACAGTATATAAAGTAATGAAATATAGACACTTTATGCAATTATAACTGAAAACTTTAATGTTTTCATACCTTTAAACATATTTAAAGGCGAAAGCATGGCACAAGTTATTCTTGTGTCCAACAAAACATTCCTTTTTTGGGCATAAACAAAAAAATACCAAAAGTACCAAATTCCAAAATACCAACAAAAAAAAATTTGATCTTTAGACATACGAATCGATTTTTAGGAATTAATATGAGAATCGATTTAGGATCGGAAAATCGATTTTTTCAACACAGACCTAATTCTGAATCTTAAGAATCGGAATCTAATCGATTCTTGACATTTGAATGGATCCCCAGCCCTAGTTTAAACTGTTTCAGTGAACTTTAACCCAACAAGTGTTTAGACGTGTGTCACCTGGCCAGAACCAGCAGACCCGAGCCGGCAGAGCGAAGAGCTCTCCCCGCTGCTCCACAAGCTGCTCGCCCCCGTCGGCCTCCACGCTGCCGACCGGCAGGCGCCGGGGCCCTGATCCACGGCAACAGGTGCCGGAGGGGCGTTGCCAGGGCAACGGAGGCACTCTGCATCCGCTACAGGACCACAGCCGAGGACAGGAGGACGTCAACGACACGCGGCGCCGGAGTTCAGCCGAGTTTCAGAGGGGCAGGAAAATAACGCTGATTCTGTCTCTGCACAAGAGGATGTGAGGTTTTACGGAGCTTCTTCTGGCTTCGTCAGACACTCAGCAGAGAGCCGAAGATGTGTTAAAACTAGGGCTGGGGATCGATTCAAATGTCAAGAATCGATTTGATTCCAATTCTTAAGATTCAGAATTGATTATCAAGATTTGATTCGATCCGATCCGATTCCGATATTGATTTGGATTACTGTTATTAAAACAGTTTTTTGAGCTGTTGCATGAATTATATGACTGTAGTTATGCAAAATATGAATACTAGTATTATACTGAGATTCAACAGCAAGTATTGGCAGCTAATGATGCTGTAAGGACCAATCACCTCCCAGGATGCTGATAGAACTGCTTTCAGAAACATTGTGGGGCAGAATTACCAAACAGATTCAGGGAGGAAACAGAGACGCATGAAATCAGTTTTTTCAGTTTTTAATTTTTCAGAATTTGGTTTTTAGCATTTTATGCAAATGTAACCTGAAGACAGTATATAAAGTAATGAAATATAGACAATTTATGCAATTATAACTGAAAACTTTAATGTTTTCATACCTTTAAACATATTTAAAGGCAGAAACATGGCACCAGTTAGTCTTGTCTCCAACAAAATATTCCTTTTTTGGGCATAAACAAAACAATACCAAAAGTTGCAATGTAATTTTAGACATACAAATCGATTTTTAGGAATTAACATGAGAAGCGATTTAGAATCGGAAGATCGTTTTTTTCAACACAGGCCTCGTTAAAACCGCCCACTGAAACCAGGAGGGAGTTCAGTCGTTTTAGCAGCAAATGAAGAGGTGAGAAAGTCACCCAGCAACGCCGACTTGCAGCTCACCCAAAGTCCATTAAACATCCGAGTGGGTCATTAAGAGGCAATAAATGTCAAATATTTCCCCGTGAGTCATCTAATGGGAAACAGAAACGAGACCCAGCTCAGGTGCGAGACGCCGCAATGAGCCAGAGAGGCGTCAGTGACTCAGGTTTTATGTGATTCATAGTTTCAGAGGTTTATGAGCTGAGCAGTGATCCTGGGGGGGGCAGTCGCCTCTCTGAGACAGACGGGCGCTTTAACCATCCCAAACTCGTCTCATGCCTCTCTATACACAATTTTCTTCTGCTAATAGAACTAAATAACAACAGAGAGACTAAAAGACTTCATCTCCCATCATGCAACAGGCTCTTTCCTCTGCTCATTTTTCTCTTCAGGGGTCTATTATGTCAACAGGGGATTGGGTCATGTGGAGGATCCATCTCTTTCCTTTTGTGGTGGATTGGACTTTTTAAGATTCAAAAGCTATTTGACGTTAAACTTTGCCCCTTTTTCCAGAATATCAAGTAAATAAACTGCAATGATGAGCAGATGTTAGTTGGACCAACACAAGATAAAAACACAGCAGTGACAAAAACAATAAAGTCAAAGTTAACGAGATTTAGAACAAAAACGTATAAAATCTCTGCATGTTCGACAAGAAACACAAACTCAAAGAAAACAAGAGGAAACTTGGTGTTTTAATGTTGTAATAAACACGCTGCATCACTTCAAATCAACGCTTTTCCTGTTTATTTAACTCCTTGTTTGCTTGTTTCATCATCGCAGTAAAGGTGGCTTTGGGCTTTAACGCTGCTTAGAGGGAAAGAACAGATTTATCCTTGGTGACCATCTATTGCGCTAATCACCGTCCAGAGACGTCCCTACAGTCGGGCACGGTGGCGGCTGCAGCATGCTAGGGGGGCGCGTCATAGATCCAACTCCAGGTGTATCAAAACAACGATGCTCTAAATTACTTCCCAAAATGCTGCATCGGCCTTTTATTCAAATGCTTGCAAGTTAAATTGTATTTTTTTGTTTGACATTTTAAATGTTTATATAAAAATCAGAATAATAAGGACAGATTATTCAACTCCGGCTTGTTGGGTTAAACTTCCACTTCCACGTGTTGAACTAACCTGCTACGTAAACATGTCGCCAAACGGACAAATTTACAACGTTTTGATATTTCAATAGACTCTCACAGTCTGACACGTCACACAACCATCTTATTGTATTTCAGACTTTCATTCAGTCTTGTTTTATAAACGTGTAACGAATGCTGCAGAACGAGTGCTTCCTGTACAATTATCTGGGATCTCTTCTCAACCCCGGCCTATAAATAGACGCCCCGCAGCTGCGAGGCTGTTCCTGATTTATCTTTAATACGTTTGTTTAGGCCGAGCACACATCGCCCTCGGGCTTGAGTCGCTCTAAAGTTGATGCATCACATCTACTGTATCCTCCTCTGCTCATGTAATCCGTGCTAATGTTTTCTAATGAGGCGGTTTCCTAAGATGACATAAACACGCAAAACAAAGCGCATGAAACCGCTGTGTCTGCATTACAGCGATATGCACCATGGTGGAACGGGGGAACCTGCAGAGTTTTGGAAAGTTAAGGGATACATTTGGTAGAGATGCACCGATTGATCGGCAACCGATTGATATCGGCCCGATAATGGCCCTGTCGGTTTTGATAAGAGATCGGAAAGTAATAGTTCAAAGCGGCCGATCCGATGACGTTTACAACAACAACCCGCCGCGCGCGCTGCTTTCCCACACCTCAGACCCAGGTGTCCTGAGGGGGCATGGTCGTCTCTAGAGGGGGCGTGGCCAGTCGCTGATATGGGAGTTTTACAATGTCCGAATAGGACAACAAATTTGCAGTTTGCAAGGTGTGTCCAAAGGAAATACCCAGAGGAGGAATGTTACAAAAGAATTTCAACACAACGAAGCTGATAAGACATTTGAAAGTTTTTCACACGAAGGAGTACCGTATTGGCCTGAATATAAGACAGTGTTTTTTGCATTGAAATAAGACTGAAAAAGTGGAGGTAGTCTTACATTCGGGGTCTAGACATCATACCCATTCACAACGCTACATGGCGCCAGATATCTTTAAAGTGAATGCTGAACTTAACTCCCCAGGCCAAAGCCATGGATGTATTAATAGAACTGGATGGGACATGAAAATGGCCCCCCATTCATTTCAATGCAATTTGCTCAGCCAGCACATACGCTGAAAAAGTTCCTGACTTCCGGGTTTACTTCCGCGTTATCGGGCCCATAGAGCATGCGCAGTTGAGTCACCTCCCATCATGCCCCGGGGCAATGACGCGAATATTAATGTATTAATATACTATATTAATTAATGTATATTATTACATGTAGTATTACATATATTATTAATGTATTAATATAATATAATTACATAATATATATTAATATAATACATCAGTGGAATGCACAGACACGGCTAGAAAACATTTTTGACGGATATAAAGTCCATGACTTAAAAATAAAGAATACAAAGATTAACGGTGATTACAGCTGGAGGTTCCTGTGAACAGTTTTAGAGGCTTCTCTTTTACTATTGCGGTCTATGGGAAAAAAGCTTTATGGGCCCCATGGGATTTTTTGTTGCAGTACCGCGGCTGGCCACTGGGAAAAATCGGCGTGCCTTCTGAGTGCGAGACCCGGGGGCTGGCCTAAGCCAACCCCTGTCACGAAGAAGAAAAATAAAAAATCGTATAAGAAAGAAAAGAAAAGAAAATAAGAGAAGAGATAACAGAAAGTGGAGAAACGTAGCGACAATCTGGAGAAAAGTGGGTGGAAATTCGGCAGGTAAACCGGCAACTGAGAGGAGATGTTATGATGCAAACTTCAAGATGATGATTTCAATGAGGCAAAATAACATGCTTTTTCTCTCGAATATATTGTTATAATAATTTGTTTCAGATGTACTGTAATCACTTTCTGTATAAAAATTTTATTTGGTGTTCAAAAAGTCTTTCTTCAAACTTGAGTCTTGAAAAAGAGGGGGTCGTCTTATAATCAGGGTCGTCTTATATTCAGGACAATACGGTATATTGAGTTGCCAAAGTTGGCTGCCGCTAAGGCAGCCGATAAGCCTTGATCATCAGCTGCTTTCGGGTTTAAACCCGTCGTTAGCTGCTCGGATCCCGGTACGCGCTGCGGGTCGTAAATATTTCACTGATGAATGTCCACCAGAGTTTTACCAGACTGTGTACAGTCACATCCAAACCCTCACGCAGGACGACAGTCGTGTCAGTCGCTTCACGAGTGACATTTGGAGTTCTAGTGTGAAGAGTTGAGCTTCACTCACAAGAGTTTCTTCACACGTGGTGGATGCTATCGCTAAAGCTTTAGCAAAGCTTAATAATTCATAATTAATTTTTATTTTAATATTTAATTCCTCTTTCCACAGGAAAACTAAGGTTTATAGTTTGCAACTTGTATCAACTTTTAGAGAGTGACATGTCTGCTGTTGTCTGTGTTGCTGCACATGTTGTACGTAATTATTACCACAAGAAAGCTGAAGCTAGTAGCTACATTAACTCTTTGTAAACTGAGTCTAAGTCGTCTCTAAAGGGTGGAATATTGCATCAGCCTGCAATAAAACAGTCAATTCATGATGCTGTGATCGGTGATCGGCAGATACTGATTTTGGTGATCGGTGATCGGCCCTCAAAATCCTGATCGGTGCGTCTCTAACATTTGGATTAAATGAACATGAACAATATCGATACCGAAAAATTTGGGATTACTATGAGAAGGAAATAAAAACCGACACTGATAATGAAGTCATTGATGTGTTTTTGAAAGCTTATGAAGGAAAAACATGTAAAGTAATCTCAACCCCGTACAAAGGTTTGCTGTCACGCAGGAAGACTTCCTCTTTATATCAAAGAAAAATGGGAAAAAGAGAGAACGGATAACTGGGGAGGAATGGTTTGTAAAATGCAGTGCGTGGCCACTAGCTCCAGGATCTGGAGAGAATTCAATTGGAAAAATATAGTCAGATTTTTTATAACTCCAAACATTAGGAAGGAAACTGTATGTAACCAGCAGCCAGGCTGGAGACTTGGTGGACACATGGATGTGGCCCATGTGCATATTTTCTGGTCTTGCCAGAAGATAATAGGATATTGGGATACAATATGGCAGGGTTTAAGAAAAATAATAGGATACTAGATTCCCAGATCTTGTAAAAACTTTATTTGGGAAATTTGAAACAAGATATAATACAAAAAGAGGATGAATATTTTGTTCAAGATCTGCTATCGGCAAGTAAAAAAGCAATAACAAGGTTATGGTATAAAGCAGAACCAGCGGCCGCGGGGCAGTGGCTGAGCACTGCGGAAGAAATATTTGTCATGGAAAAAATGACATATAAACTACGATTACAAAAGACAAAATTTCAGGAAAAATGGGAAAAATGGAGAGATTATAGAGCAAAGCAAGAGGTCACCACCATCACCACTGGACAATAAGGACATTGACATGAGAATCATTGATTGTGAAGTATGTAAAACCTGACACTGTAATTTTTGACGGAATTTTCCTCAAAAGATAAGTTTAAAAAGAAAAAAGAAACTGCTGCGTCTGCTCTTTTGCTGTTGATTTATTCCAGGAGATTAAGATCAAATCTTTAAAGGTTCTGGCTTCATTAACTGATGAATCAACAGTCTGCTCTTTATCTATAAAAGCTCGGTTTAGATGAGACCAGAGTTGAACACATCATCTACCACCTGTGAAACACGGCGGCAGCAGTTTCATGGTTTGTGCTGCTTTTTCTTTTCTTTTTTTTTTTTAAATCCTGGGCCAGGACATCTTTCCATCCCTGACTAAACTGCTTATCCAGCTGAGGACCGACTGGCAAGGAATAAACTTTACATAAAAACTAGTACAAGGTTGTTTTTTTTTTTTAGTTTAATACTCAATAAAGATTCGACTAGCTGCTATTTAAATGTGATTCCCAGTACTTCCCAAACATTGGCTATAACCAAAGTGAGTGCTAGTGTTCAACCCGAATAATACTGCTGTGATTGATATTAACTTCAATATTTTAATATAAACGTGCATAATATCAAACAACAAACGGACTGTGCAATAACTTTGTCCAATATCACTTATTTCTTTTCTATTCATATAATTCTATTTATGGCACTGCACTTTTTATTTTTATTTCTATTTTTATTTTCATCTTTATATGGGTGTTTGGTTTTTGGGGTATTTGTCAGGAAGCGTATTTGAGTAGGAACAAGATGCAGAGACCAGATGAGAGGAGTTAAAAAACCAGTGATTTAATTGTCAAAATGAAAACCAAAAGCGCTGCTGAGCAGGATACAAAACCCAGAACATGAACAAGAATAAAAAAATTACAAAAACCTGAGCAGAAAACACGGAGGAACAATCAGTACGGACCAGCAGGGAGCAAGGGAAAGAGAAGACCAGCGGTGCGTCCGAAATGCCACAAACAGTATATACTAAAAAGTATACTTAAGTTCGGCACACTTTTGAGTAAATATCAGTAGTGTGCATTAATTCAGACGTACTACTCAGAGCCACACGGCACTTCCTGCCGTTGGGAGGGGGAGTTGTTACCATGGTAACAGCTCCTGTAACAGCAGCAGTAGCAGCACCGCTCTGCTCTTTCCTGTTTATCCTGGACAAGATGACATTATATAATATTATTATATACCAATATTATAATATTATTATATGATAATATTATTATACTTATGACATATACGTATCTGTGCAGCACCTAGCAACCAAACACCGCTGCATTGCATTGTGGGAAGTTTCTGCTTAGCTAGTGTCCATCAATCCACACTAATAAATTTCTCCAGAATGAGTATGGATAGTACATACTATTGAGTACGTTCTAATGGTTCGGACGCACTAAAAAATCTCACATACTGTTTTTGCTACTCATTAGGGTGGAAGTATGGAATTGCTTCAAAATAAAACAGGAAGTAACAAACCGTGACAGTATTTGTACATGACAGTGCTGAGTGAGTGAGATAGAGATGTCAATTTCCCAGAGGGAACCTCCCAAAGAGATTAATAAAGTTGTCTGAATTTGAATCTGGATAATGACAAAAAAAAGGAGTCAAACTCTTAAGTCAAACTAAAGCGGTGCAGGTTTCCACGTTTCTCCACATTTACTATTTAGAAAACACCCAATCAGAGTCTAAAACGACCCAAACGCAGCCGTTAATAACAAACTCATCTCCATCACATGTAATGAGTTCTTCTGCAAGAAAAGGGACAGTTTCCCCCCTAAGGTCTGGGCCACATCCACTCCCAGAGTGTGGGACGCTCTCGCTGCTCATGTTCAGATCACTGACTTCCCCCCGACGGCCCCGAGCAACAGCGAAAGGTCTTTCTCTGCCCCCCCACTCCCACCATGTCGTTAGCGCCGCTGTAATCGGACCACTGACCACTGAGAGCACGAACCAGAGACACTCCTCTCATCACTTCTGCCATCTTCACGCCTCCGGCATCCCAACGCTCCTCATTCACACTTTTACACTAGAACCTCCTCGGCTCTACTCATCTCTACTCGGCCTGGTTTCTTTTCTACCACAATTCAGCAACTGGAGCAGAAGTAGGAGGTTGGAGCGAAGTTACTGTGACGTATTTGATTGTGTGATCTAAACGAAGAAGAGAACAACACTAAAGATGTAGAACCTGGAGGAGATGATAGATGTGCTGCTGGGTCTGTGGCTTGTGTTTGATATCAAGTTAAAAAATGAGAGTGAGAGAAGCTTCAAGCGGTAACGCTTTTTAATGTTTTTAGTTTGTCTCTGCGCTGCTGAAAAGTCAGTTGGGAGCCGCGAGCAGTTATGAAGTGACAGAGCTCCTGGTGGATCTGGTCGTTCCTTATCGCCTGTCTAGATCTAGGCCTGTGTTGAAAAAAATCGATTTTCCGATTCTAAATTGATTCTCATATTAATTCCTAAAAATCGATTCTTATGTCTAAAGATCGATTTTTTTTTTCATCGTTTTCGCCAGGTGAACTTTAATCCAGGTGCTTCATGGCAATATGTGTGCGTGGTGACAGAATAAATTAGATAAGCTAAAATGATTTGTTTACTTCATGAACTGTTGCAATTTCTTTCTTTTTTGTACTTGAAATGGATATTGAAAGGCCAAATCAATATCGAATCGGATCGAATCATGATAATCGATTCTGAATCTTAAGAATCGGAATCGAATCGATTCTTGACATTTGAATCGATACCCGGCCCTATATAGATCCCTTTTTAATTCTCTCTTCAGCACCAGGTTTATGAACATCTGCACCTCAGAGTTGGATCACCAAACAGACTTCTGCTGCCGTTGCTGGTGGAATAAAATGAACAAGAAGCCGTCAGAGTCTCTTTCTCTGATGTCACATCCTGACTCAGACGTCTGACACCAACCCCCCGACCAATCGGTGGCCTGTAGTGTGATGACATCACAGCCTGACTCAGCCGCTTAGAACCACGGCAGAATAGATACAGAAAAAGTATCTACTCGGCACGTTAGACCCCTAGTGGGAAAGAACTAAACCCAGTGGAGGAGAGCCGAGTAGGTGCTGGTGGAAAAACGCCATTACTTTGCACCTCTGCACCTCTTCTATTTGTATTCTGCTATTTAAAGGGACCGAGGAAGATCCCTTAAGGGCTGAAGCTCGGAGGCTGTTCCTCATGTGGAAGTTATTGTGAATAAAAGAGACTTCTAAAATATTAAAATGCTAAAGCAGATAGTTTTAGTCGAGGGTCGAGCAGCCACTGTCTGTCGGAAGGATGTTTACGGGATTCAGGGCTGTTGTTTCATCCAGTCACAAAAGGTAAGGTAACTTTATTGATACCTGAAGGTACAGTAGATTTGTTTGCAGGTAAAAAGTAGAAACTTACAACACCATACAGTACAGTGACACAAGACAAACAGGAGAATAACAAACGAAACATTGACGGACAAACAAAACAAATGCTCCAGATTGAATAAGCAATACAATAGATAAATAAATAAATAAATACATAAATAAATAGACCTAGATGGAGGATGGGAAATCATGTCCTATTTAGGGCATTAACAGCTGAGGGGACAAAACTACATTTATACCTTTTAGTTTAGCAGAAAGGCATTTTAAACCTACAGGACTGTCTCAGAAAATTAGAATATTGTGATAAAGTCCTTTATTTTCTGTAATCCAAAAATGTCATACATTCTGGATTCATTACAAATCAACTGAAATATTGCAAGCCTTTTATTATTTTAATATTGCTGATCATGGTTTACAGCTTAAGAAAACTCAAATATCCTATCTCAAAAAATTAGAATATTCTGGGAATCTTAATCTTAAACTGTAAACCATAATCAGCAATATTAAAATAATAAAAGACTTGCAATATTTCAGTTGATTTATAATGAATCCAGAATGTATGACATTTTTGTTTTTTTAATTGCATTACAGAAAATAAAGAACTTTATCACAATATTCTAATTTTCTGAGACAGTCCTGTACAGCCAGAAGGGAGATACTGGAATTTGCTGTATAGTCTACAAATCACATGACATGATTTGACATTTTTCATGAGTGAAGAGACGCAGCGGATCCCCGATGACCCGCGATAACGTGAATGAGACCAAGGAAAGGGCCTTTTAGCCTGATCCAGGTTTGAGACGTCACACAAACACCCATGAAGCTCTGCAATCACACATGGTGAGGAGATCAGGAGCAACGTCTCCAGCAGAAGAGCTGGGAATCAAACTACCGAGCCTCCAGGTCCTGGAGGGAATCACTCCAACGCCCTGAACAGCTCAACAATTGCAATTTTCAATCAAAATACATAAAAAACATCATGCATTCCTGCAGCCAATTCCTCTGAAATGGGGATTAAACAATCAGAGGTGACAGTTCCGAGGTGGGAAACGTGGTCTAGTTGCGCTTAAACAGATGAATACGGGTCTTTATCCCCGGCTGGGTTCACAGGTTATTTATGAGCTGCTGACACATAAAGCAGCAACACTGACACTTGACATGGTAATTCCTGAGGTGGTGGTTAGATTCTCCCTTCAGTCCGGTTTCGTCGAGGATCTGCCGCTGTTGAAAAAAAAATTATTTTCCGATTCTAAATCGATTCTCATATTCATTCCTAAAAATCGATTTGTATGTCTAAAGAGCGATTTTTTTTCATCATTACATTACAACTTTTGGTATTTTTTTGGTTTATGCCCAAAAAAGGAATGTTTTGTTGGACACGAGAATAACTGGTGCCATGTTTCTGGCTTTAAATATGTTTAAAGGTATGAAAACATTCAAGTTTTCAGTTATAATTGCATAAATTGTTTATATTTCATTACTTTATATACTGTCTTGGGGTTACATTTGCTTAAAATGCTAAAAACCAAATTCTCAAAAATTAAAAACCCCAAAAAGACCGAAAATGGAAACAAAAACGGAATGGGTTGCAAAATAAAACCAATTTCATACGTCCTCTGTTTGCTGCACTGGATCTGTTTGATAATTCTGACCCACAATGTTTCAGAAAGCAAACTTTTGGTATTTTTATGTTTATGCCCATAACTAGTGCCATGTTTTTGCCTTTAAATATGTTTAAAGGTATGAAAACATTAAAGTTTTCAGTTATATCTAGACGGGCGATAAGGAACGACCAGATCTACCAGGAGCTCTGTCACATCATAGCTGCTCAGCTACCAACTGACTTTTCAGCAGCGCCGAGACAAACTAAAAACATTAAAAAGCGTTGCCGCTTGAAGCTTCTCTCACTCTCATTTTTTAACTTGATATCAAACACAAGCCACAGACCCAGCAGCACATTTATCATCTCCGCCAGGTTCTACATATTTAGTGTTGTTGTCTTCTTTGTTTAGATACACAATCAAATACGTCACAGCAGCTTCACTCCAACCGTCATTCTTCTGCTCCAGGTGCTGGATTGTAGTGGAAAAGAAACCAGGCCGAGAGCTGAGTAGGTGCTGGTGGAAAAGTGCCATTAGTGGACCATGATCGCCTCCTTGGAGAGTTAAAAGTCAGAACCATCTGTCCAGCAGCTGAAACGTGTAATACGACGAGGATCTGAAGCACAAACCAGCAAACATCTGAAAAATCAGGAACTTGAGGTGCTGGAAGGATCCAGATATTTGACTGAAGTGATGATGCCGGACCGAAACTGACCCAACAATCGCTCCAAAGTCGCGTGAGAGGCCGACTGAGTCACATAAGTAACTAAAGTTACTGCTGCTAAAGCTGCTCTATAATTGGGTGGGGGGTACTTACTTATTATTGGCCATATTTTTAGCTTAATTTTAAGTGGAGAAAGAAAAGGGGTTTAAAAATCGTTGCTCACCTGATGCTGATGGCCTGATAATAAAACCATCAGATGACTTTTGTCACGTTTGTATTATTAATAAATTGTGTCATTTTAATTAACATATCAGCTTTAACTTCTCATAATGGAAACGATATCCGGGTTGGTTTTATTCATTATTGAGGGGAGGAGGTCTCACCCATGTCCACACACATGCACACGCAGAGGCCCGTGCACGGGGACACACACTATTGATTCCTTCACAAACAACGCCCCCCACCCTGCAACCCCCGATCAGGGCGCGTTACATAAATCTGATCGATGCTCTGGCTGCTATTAATAATTCAGACCCCCCACCTCCATCAGCATCAGTATCAGCACCAGCACCAGCATCAGCATCAGTATCAGCATCAGCACCATCAGCACCAGCATCAGCATCAGCACCAGCAGCAGCATCAGTCGACATACTGGTGATGCTGCTGGTGCTGATGCTGCTGGTGCTGATGCTGGTGGTGATGGTGGTGATGCTGACGGCACTGCAGAGGGACCACCGCCGGCCAGACCCCCCATCTCCTCAGCCTCCCCCCCAGATTTAATTTTCAGGGGGGGTAAAAGCCAAAAAGCCAAACAGCGCGCCTCCACCCCCCCACCTCCCCCCGTCCACCCATCCAGGCGACATATGGCGGTGAAAGATGCGGGATCCGCCTTCACCTGGACGCGGAGAGAGATGGAGAGGGGGGGTCGGGGCACCAGCCGCAGTTTGTGCCCCCGGCCGGGTGTCTGAACCCCCACAAACCCCGCGGTCCGAGCACCAGACCCCCCCATCCTCGCCCAGCTGCTCCCGCTTGTTGCGTCCAGGTGAAGCGGAGCGGCACCTGCGCGCCTTCACGGGCACCAACACGCACAAAGACATGGATAAAAAGCCGTCTCTCTCCCCTCCAGCTGGAGCTGCAGCAGGAATCACAAAGAGCCTCGGAGAGAAGAGAAAGCCACGCCAAACAGCCCGGCGCGTCCCCGTCACTGACCTGGTGCGTGTGCAGAGCCGAGCGGCGGAAGATCCCGAGCGTCTGGAGCTGAAGCTCCGCGGAGTCGGTCCTATATCCTTCTCTCTCTCCACCCTCTCTCCCTCTCTATTACCTCACAGCCTCCTCTCTGCTCCTCCTCTAAACAGCAGCTCCTCTAAACAATCAACTCTCCCCAAGTCCCTCTATTAGCCTCCAGGTCTGCGTAAAATGTAAAGTTTGTAATTATTTCTGAAAGGCAAAAACTGAGTTAGTTGTCTCAAGTGTTTTCTGATTGGTCGAGCTCCTGGAGGCTTGCCAGGGGGCGGGGCTCCTGCTGCCTAATGGCTCATTCAACATGTTAACCTATTATCAACTCAAATCCTACTTGGAGTCAGAGTCACACTGAGGATATGAAAGCTGAATGAACGCACATAAATAATGACAAATATAACCGCTGCAAAATCTTAGGAAAATTTTGGCTCCCTTTTTAGAGTATTATGAGAGTTTACAAACACCACTGAATGACAACTAGAATATTATTCTAGTGAGGTGGCAGCTTCCCCTCATAATATCCTTCATTTTTTTTTTGCAATTTAATAGTACATCCTCCCCTTTTTTCCCTTTTCTTTCTTTTTTTTTCTTAATTTTAAAATGATAGTTTTTACACTGGAATATTGTGCTATATTGTATATGCTCCTTCTGTAATCCTGGGTTATACAAAAACCTCAATGGACAATAATTTTTATGTACAGTACATCTGGACTCAAAGGGACAATGGGGATAGTTGGGGTGGGTCGAGATTAATGTGTCATTCCCGTACAGTATTTTAATCGTTTCTGAGACTCTTATAATCTTCATTTGAGTCCTTTCATGCATAAAAAAAGGAAAAGTGAACAACTTCAAATTAAAGTTTATAAAATAAGACTGATAGTACGGAAGAGTATTGTGGCCAGACAGGAGAAAAATAAAAATAATATTTTAGAGGAGGAACATTTTTTTTTCATTATGCAATTCGAGAAAAAAGTGGAAATGTTGAGATTAATATTTAAGTACAATTTCAAGAAAAAAGTCGAAATGTTGAGAAAAAAGTTGATTATTCTCGAAATTTCGACTTTATTCTCGAAATTTCGACTTTATTCACGAAATTTCGACTTTATTCACAAAATTGTATTTCAACATTAATTCGACTTTTCGAATTAATAGTTAGTTCGACTTTTTTCTTGACATTTCAACTTTTTTCTCGAAGTGCACAATAAAAAAAATCTTCCCCTCTCAAATATTTTTTCTCCTGCATGGCCCTAATACTCTTCCGTAGTCTCAGAGCATGAACCAGTGAAACTAATTGATTTTTGAGTGAACTGACTTATTTTTCCCTGATTTCCTGTGAGACTTGTCCTCAGTCACCGTATCCTTGATTTTGGTACTAAAATGACTCTTTTAGTCCTGGAACAGCACCAATCTGCCAGCATGCCGAGTTTTGTGAATTAAAACCAGTCCAGGTTCTACTGAACAAATGAATGAATGAATGAATTTATTTACTTCAAACATGCTTCAGGAAAACAACAACAAAGGAAGCACAAAGCAAAGAGAGCAATAATTACAAAAGATTCAAGACACAATAAACTTGCCAAACTAGCACACGTTTTAAAAAAGAGAGAGAAAAAGGAAATACTTTTCTAGTCCCGCCCCTAATGGATAATTCAGTGGTTGCTCGTGGCCCCGCCCCTTTTCACGAGAATCCTCAAATACAACTATATTTCACAAAATAATGTTTGTGGGCCTCAATTACTTCCAGTTACCGTACATCTACTAGACATCAGCTGCTTGTCCTTCTTTTGAGATATATTTATGTCTGGACGCTGCTCTGTCTCATATCGAGCTTATTCTAATGTTTCCCTGCAGCCGGCTGAAGTTAATCATCATTCTTTTTATAGTTTTATTTGGATCCCCATCAGCTCCAGCTATTCTTCTTGGGGCCCGACACATAATACACAGTACATTACAACAAAAAATTTAAAGCAAACCTAAAGAGGTAGCATATAAAAAAGAAAGGAAAAACAGAAAATAAAGAAAAAATAAAAAGTCATTCCGTTTAACATTTAGATAGAAATAAAAACATATTATACATTTTTCATACATTTTGTAAAACAATCAATCAATTCAAACAATGTATAGTCACCAATAACCATTTTTAATAAATATTCATTTATTTATATTCTCTCTCTCTCTCTACTATCAACATTATTTATCTATTTAATGATAATTAAATAAGCTTTATATGTATCAATTCAAGAGATGTTTCTTTACTAACAATTTGAATTATTTTATGTTAATAGTTTGCTTAAAGAGTTTGGGAAGTGGGTTCCATGCAGACGTAGCTCTGTACATCACCGTTCTTTTACCATAGTTCATTGTTGACATTTACAGTAAATCCATGTGTTAATTAAGAGTTAATAATGTTTAATAATCCCGAGTGTTGTCGTTTCAGCAGTTAAACCCGTTGTGGTGTTGAGCCCCTGATAATAACCATGTTCCTTTTCCACCAGACCGGTTGCCAGGTCGTCGTTATCCCCCTGTCAGAGGGCTCATTTACAGCAGCTAATATTTAGTTAGTTAATAAAAGCACAACAAAGAGACTCAGACCAGATGCTGGGAGAGGAGACAGCAGATCAGCGGCGGAGCTTCGTGAATAAAAACAAGGCAAGGCAAGTTTATTTATATAGCACAATTCAACACAAGGTAATTCAAAGTGCTTTACATCAACATTAAAAGCGGCAAGACGTAATTAAACAGTAAATAACAAATACAATGAAATAAAATGATAAGAAAAGAGGTCAAATAATAAAAAGCACAAGTTGTTAAAAAGTAAGGGCAGTAGAGTACAGCAGGTACATCTCATTCTTACAATGGTAAGAATTACGTTTCTATACGGTCAAAACTACGGTCATCTTCAGCTGGTACAAAATGCAGCTGCCCGTCTTTTAACGAACACACCCAAACGAGAGCAGATCACCCCGGTCCTCTATTCCCTTCACTGGCTGCCTGTTCGTTTTAGAGTTGATTTTAAACTTTTAATGTTTGTTTTTAAAGCTCTTAACGGCCTTGCCCCTCCTTATTTATCAGAGATTTTAACGGTGCGTAAGCCTGGCAGAGCTCTGAGATCCTCTAACCAACGTTTGTTGGAAGTGTCAGGTCAAAGGTCAAGCACTGGGGTGACCGAGCCTTTTCAGTTGCCCCCGGCTCTGGAATCAGCTCCCCTGTGAGTTACGCACCATCTCTGACCTGGGCCTTTTTAAATCTAAAATGAAAACGTATTTATTCAGGGTGGCTTTTAATACCTAGTAGTGTGGCGTCACTTTTTTATACTTGATGTTGTATATGTTCATATGTTTTATTCTGTTGTATGTTATGTAAAGCACTTTGGTTCACCTCTAGGTTGATGTAAGGTGCTATAAAAAAAAAAAAAAAAAAAAAAAAAACGTACAAAGACCGGGTCAAATACAGTATTACAAAAGTAATCTGTAACAATTGGTTCTGGTTCTGGAACCACAACAAACCAGATCCAGATGAACCTCAGGGGTCTGGGAGCTTCATAGGAACTAACAGATCAAGTATGTATTTTGGTCCAAGAACATTCAGGTCTTTGTAGACCAGCAGTAAGATTTGAAACTCTATCCTTTGACTCACTGGAAGCCAGTGTAGTGATTTCATGACCGGTGTAATATGGTCCAGTTTCCTGATAAAAACAAGGCTGCTGGTTCTGCAGATTTCAGGGGAACTCCGCTGCAGCCACCAGTAGCCGCTCGTAGCCGCTCGTAGCCGCTCGTAGCCGCTCGTAGCCGCTCGTAGCCGCGGGCAGCTGGCGTGAGAGCGGCTGGAGCACTAATGCACTTATTGTTCAGGTGTCATTACTAGCCTCATTTATCAGTGGACAAACACGCTGTGCAAACAGACAGGACAGGTGCTGCAGCTGCAGCTCACGCTAACGCCGCCGCCGGCTCAAAACACCCACAATCCTCGGCCGAGGCAGCAAACAGGGCACAAAAAAACGCTTAGTTGGGGTTTTATTTACACAATGTAGTTTTCTATAAACTAAACTACATTTACTCAAATAAGAGGGTGAAAAATGTTGTGGCAAAAGTGCAAACTTGTGAAGGCCACAAGCAGCGAGAAACATCTAACTGGTCCTGTTTAGATTCATGAATCCTACAGACTCCGGAATTTTATTGTTTTAGCTGAAATTTTCCATCTGAAAGGAGAAAATAAAGCAGCTTTTGAAAGTTGGAGGTGTAACAGAGAGAGAAGCTTCGTTTAAATCCCCTGAAATCACCATAAATACCTCAGTTTTAGAGTCGGTAACCTGGCAACAGCTGAGCTGATGATGTCACTCGAAGAGTTTAAATTAACTCCTTACCGTCTAGAAATGTTAACAGCTACAAACATGGAGGAATGATTTGTGCAGACACCACCTGGGACTGGGACAGGAAGTGGTTTGGGAGGATTTAGAGACGCCGTGACGTCCATGTGGAGACGTCAGGTGTGGAGACGCTTTACTGACTGGCTTTTACTTCAGTCTTGTGCTGAAACAGGAAGGAGAGGAAGTACGACAGGAAATCAGTCTTTTTGTTGTTGTTTTTCCTTATTTAAGGATTTAATTTGCTTGAAACTGTTTTCAGAAGTGAAATTAGGATTTTGTACTTTAAGGTTTAAAATAAACCATAAGATGTCTAAATTCATCCATCCATCCATCCATCCATTTATCTATCCATCCATCCATCCCTCCGTCCATCCATCCATCCATCCCTCCATCCATCCATCCATCCATCCATCCATCCATCCATCCATCCATCCATCCATCCATCCATCCATCCATCCATCCATCCATCCATCCATCCCTCCCTCCATCCATCCATCCATCCATCCATCCATCCATCCATCCATCCATCCATCCATCCATCCATCCATCCATCCATCCATCCATCCATCCATCCATCCATCCATCCATCCATCGTCCGTCCGTGCGTGCGTGCGTGCGTGCGTGCGTGCGTCCGTCCGTCCGTCCGTCCGTCCGTCCGTCCGTCCGTCCGTCCGTCCGTCCGTCCGTCCGTCCGTCCGTCCGTCCGTCCCTCCCTCCCTCCCTCCCTCCCTCCCTCCCTCCCTCCCTCCCTCCATCCATCCATCCATCCATCCATCCATCCATCCATAGAACCAAAACTGCTGGAGATATTTTCCACCTCTGAGATTCAGATCGTATTCTCAGCCTCCATGTATTTGCTTCCTCCTTCTCCTCCCTGGAGGGTGATGGAGAGGTCACTCCCACTGCATCACCCACTCCCCACCTCCACTTCCACCTACACCTCCACATCTCAGCTGAGGAAATGCGGAGGCAGGTCTGATTATGGGCTGGATTAAAAGGCTCCATGCTGCCTCCATGTGCGATCAGGGTGGCAGGAGGATGAAGCTGCTGCTCCACTCTAAGACTGTCTGCCTCATCACTTATTTCCTTTTTTCTCTTCATGTAACGTCGTCTGCA
The DNA here is from genome assembly GCF_033807715.1 of Cololabis saira. NCBI lineage: Eukaryota > Metazoa > Chordata > Actinopteri > Beloniformes > Belonidae > Cololabis > Cololabis saira. The sequence continues at coordinate 11,324,560 of NC_084593.1, read as the reverse complement.
TGTTGAAGAGTAAATAACTGAGATCTCTCATTAAAGTTGGCGCTGTATTGATTCAGGTTTGGTTATCAGGTCCGTGAACATTAATACAACAGCTGAGCACAACCTAGTATTCCTGAATGCTTCCTTTCTTTGATTTAAAGTTTCAAGCAGAAAAGTCAAATTCAGAGTTTAACGAGTGCAAACGAGGTGCCAGGCTGCTGAAAAGGAAAGAGTGACAGAAAGCAGAGATCAGCACCGTATGATCCAGTACGGAACAGTATTAGGGCCATGCAGGAGAAATGTTTGAGAGGGGAAGATTTGTTTTTATTGTGCACAAAAAAAGTCGAAATGTCGAGATGAATGTTGAAATACAATTTCAAGAATAAAGTAGAAATTTCAAGAATAAAGTCAAAATTTCGCCTTTTTTTCAACATTTCAACTTTATTCACGAAATTTTGACTTTTTTCGCAAAATTGTACTTCAGCATTATTCTCAACATTTCGACTTTTTTCTCGACATTTCAACTTTTTTCTTGACATTTCGACTTTTTTCTCAAAATTGTACTTCAACGTTAATCTCGACATTTCGATTTTTTTCTCGACATTTCGACTTTTTTCTCGACATTTCAACTTTTTTCTTGAAGTGCATAATGAAAAAAAAAAGTCTTCCTCCTCTAAAATATTATTTTTATTTTTCTCCTGCCTGGCCATGATAACTCTTCCGTAGATCCAGTGAATCAGCCTGGATGTGTAATTCTGCCGGGTGTGGCGATCACGGCAGCTCAGGGGAGGCTGAAACGTGGCTCCACAACTCACATGTACGAGGTTAGGGTTTACTTTTAGCGCTCAGCATCATTGTTCTTCTCACTTTCTGCTTTTAAACCGCTTTTCATGCACTTTTTTAATGGATTTAACTTGTCTGCTGTTAAAATTTAGGAGACTATTTTCCTCTCTACATTTTAATGACGTGTGCATCGTAGCAGAAACTGGATTTGAAACCGTAGATGACGGCGACCCTCGTGCTGCATGTTTGAAACAAGCAGAGGGGCTGGAGGTCGCTGCAGAAACAGACAAGGGGAGTAATTGCATTAAAGCACTATGTCTTTAAATAGCAGTGGTCTGCCAGGAAACGCATGCTAATTATTGTGCTGGGAGGGGGGTAGGGGGGTCTGTCAGTGTCCAGACTCACATTCACGAAGAAGGCCAGTAATTGAGACACCTCCGTGGACAAAAACTGTTCAAATCTTTTAAAGAATTTGCCTTCGAATCTGGAAAAGAGCGCAGAAACCAAACAGAGATGGGGATTCGGTTTTATATGAGCTTAGAAGTGTTTCACACTTTCATGCAACGGTGCGATTTTAAGTTTTCTTTGACTTAAAACAGTGAAATAATGACTGGTAGCATCATATTGCTGCACCGTTTTAAGTGGCAGGCTTGTAGCAACCAAATCCAGGACCACCTTTAAGCCCTGATCCCTGAGCGCCAGAGGGAAAACACAAGCTAAAGTCCCTCTATGTAGCGATGTCCCTCCTGAACACACGGGGGAACATGGACCTGCTGCACAATGTCTTTGTGCACTTTTCTTTTCACTTGTGATACACCGCCCCCGTGCGGCCGGAGGTGGTATTACTACATAAAGTGGGTTAATGACAGAGTTATTATCGTTCACGAAAACTAACGAAATAACGAAAACTAAAATTGAAAAAACAATTTCGTTAACTGAACTAAATAAAAACGAAAATTAAAAGACATATATATATATATATATATATATATATATATATATATATACACACACAATTGTAACTAAAAACCAAGGACCAAAAGGTGTAAACTGAAGCCTAAGCTTATGACGCCTACCCTTTTCACAAAAAAATGTTAGCTTTTAAAAACTAGTGCATTTAGGATTTAGAGAATGAAACAAAATACATAAATAAATCCATATGAGAAGTTGCCTGAGTATAAACAAAATAACTGTACACAAACATACAGCATATTCCACATGTCATTACTAAATATCATTCCATACACCTACACATATACATACATACACGCATATACTGTATATATATATATATATATATATATATATATATATATATATATATATATATATATATATATATATATATATATATATATATATATATATATATGCATACACACACACATACATACGCATATATACATACATATATACACATACACACATATACTGTACATACACATGTCCATAGGTACATGCCTATGTGTATTATACCTTTGTTTTATATGTATTAATCATTTTGTATTTATAGGTGCTTTTGAATTGTAATAACGTGCTACACTATAATTATAAATTATGACATTACAGGGTGGCGACAATGGACATTTTTTATGGTCAATGGAGCAATGGAAAGACTCTTCATGTCGCTCTGCTGCTTCATTTGAGCTGCAGGGCACATTATTGACGTCCCTCTCCTTCATTTGATCTGCAGCTCCTGTAAACACATCTGTGCCAACTGGATAGAAATCATTCTGCAGAGAAGAGAATAAAGCCATAAATAAAACCTCCACTCACCAGATGTCGCCCGAGAAGTTCGATCGTAGTGAATAATTCATCCAGGGGGAAATCCTGCATGTGTTTTCTGTTTCATTCGTGCTCCATCTGTCCACACATACAGCCCAAAAGACATTTTACATTTCCACGCTGCACAATCCCCCATGTTTACAAGAAACAGCGTTCCAGCTCACTGCTGCTGTATGGAGGCAGGAAACACTTCTGTAACAGTTAGTGGATCAGAAAGTTCACACCTGTGTCCAAACTTTGGTGTGAAGCAGCCTGTTCGTGGTCAGAACTGCTCATTACTAGGCCTGTGTTGAAAAAATAGATTTTCCGATTCTAAATCGATTCTCATATTAATTCCTAAGAATTGATTCGTAAGTCTAAAGATCGATTTTTTTTCGTCATTACATTACAACTTTTGGTATTTTTGTGTTTATGCCCAAAAAAGGAATGTTTTGTTGGACACGAGAATAACTGGTGCCATGTTTTTGCCTTTAAATATGTTTAAGAGTTCATCTGAGGTCGTCAAAAAGTTTGAAAAGCAGTCCACAATTTCATTTCATTTGTAGTCTAGAACTTCACAACTGATCTAATACAGAAAAGAAAAAGAAGAAAGAAAAAATACATTCAACAACAGTCTTAACCGACTATGTTTCAATTTCCAGCATGTCAGACAATCAGTCTCAGCAGCTGCTGGTTTAAGTGATCTCTATTTCAATGTTCTATAATTGTTACTTATACTGATTCAAAATATGTTTGAATATTAATATTAATATTTTGAATGTTCTTATGCTGTTTGTTTGTGTGATGTGTTTGGTAAATGAATTCCACTCATACATGGCCCTTTGCACAACAGTCCTTTACCAGCATTAGAACTCACATTTGGCAGCAAAATATCCTCCAGTTGGTAGTCTGGTGATATATTTATGATAGTCAGAGCTGTAACATCCTCCTGGTAGAATACCTGAGGAGTCTTTGTTATGGACATATTTCTAATTATAATTATAATAATGAGTAAAGTAATCCGTCACTAACCATTAACCAACCAAGATTCTTACGCTTGTCGTCCAGTTACAACTAAGAACAATGCGTGCAGCCCTGTTTTGTATTTTTTGCAGTTTTGCAATCATATCTGCAGTTGCATTTGACCAAACTGCTGGGCAATAGTCAAGATTTGATATAATTAAGGCCTGAATTACTAGTTTAGTTGCTTTTAGAATTAAACATATTTTAGTGGCGGAGCATCACGGGTTAGCATCTCACCTAAAGCCTGAGGACCAATCAGGAGCCTCCGGTCGGTGCAGAGCAGCAATTATCCTTTAACGGATCTGGACACTAACTGGCTCTGACTGAAACAAATGGACGGGTGGCTCTACACATACACAACCACACACACACACACACACTACCAGTGGATGGAGGATCAGCAAGCTGCAGCACATCTGCCTCTGATCAGAAACAGGAGCATCACCTCGGGGGAAGCGGCTCTTCACTAAATGAGAATATTGACCAGATCAAACCTGATGGGCGTCACTTGCTCAGGCCTGGCGCTTTAAAAGCTCGACCAGGGGCCTGGGTGTTCTGCCAGCTGGGAAACGGCCATTTTAAAACATTTTACTGTGAAAGTTCATAAAAAAAGCTATGTTTCTACCACTTTTTAAATGGTGCTTCTGATGCATCAAGCTCATAAATACCAATGATTGACTTGAGTTGAGCCGCCAGCCCCACCCCCATGTATGACGTTTAGCTGCTTCAATCACTAATCAATCCCGGGCCTGAAGGTCCTTTAAACTGTTTTTTATGAGGTGTTTCCATAAACAAATACATTTCCAGGGTCCTGTTACATCACAGATCCAGATCAGAATCAATCCAGGATCCAACTCAGTCATCGTTTACTCCTGCAGTATCATTGAATAGATACATATAAAACTTATTTAATTATTAAATAAATAAATAATGTAGATAGTATATGGGTATGTGTTTATATATGTATATGTATATATATATGTATGTATATATATATATATATATATATATATATATATATATATATATATATATATATATATATATATATATATATATATATATATATATATATATATATATATGCATACATATATTTATATATATAATATAATATATATAATATAAATATAAATGAATTAATATTTGTGGTTATTGTTGCAAACTATGATAACTATACATTGTTTGAATTTTTTGATGTTTTAAAATGTATGAATATGTATTGTTTTTATTTCTATCTAAATGTTAAACAAAATGACTTTTTTCTTTTTTTTCTGTTTTTTCTTTCTTTTTTATATGCCACCTCTTTAAGTTTGCTTTTCATTTTTTGTTGTAATGTACAGTGTATTATGTGTCGGACCCCAGGAAGAAAACCTGCAGTTTTGCTGGAGCTGATGGGGATCCAAAGAAAACTATAAACTACATAATTCATGAGAGAACAAGAAGTTGTGGGAAAAGTGCATGAAATGTCTCCTTTATATCCTCGAAGTAAGAAGAATACTAGTTTTATCTCCTCTTTTTTTGCTTTTTTATTGGCTGACTCAGCGTTGTCTTGCAGCAGTAAAGGAAACCCTTATCAAAGTTGAGATTTTATAGATTTATTTGATAGATTTGTCTATTGATTTGACAGCGTAGCGAGGAGCTTAAATGTGTTCCTGAGAGCCGCAGCAGCGCTGCTCTCCATCCACCGAGGGTCATCAACATGCCAAAGGAGTGATTTATCCTGTGAGGGTAAATGGAGGCCTGAGCTGTAAATCAGGCCATTAAACGTCCAATCAGATGGAGCTTCCCTCTCACTGGAGCCTGCAGGCTGCTGTCTCTGATTTATACACCACAACACTCACATCCCCCGGCCATGAATAACAGCTGGGACCGCTGGGGCTGATGGGACGGCACGCTCGAGGACCAAGAGCAGGGCCGGCCCAAGCCTCCATGGGGCCCTAAGCAAAATGTGATTTTGGGGCCCTCTATTACTGCCAATAATACTGACTATTGATCATTCACACACCCACTATAAACTTATTTCATGTTCTTCCCTCTCATTACAAATACACTTGTAAAATTAGATGTAAGAACTTTTTGTTGTAGTTAGATTGTAATCCATAGTGATTAAGACCATGGAAGCAGAACAACAGATTAACAAACTTGCAGAAAAATCTTTAAATTCATATTTAGCAAAGTCAGCAACTGCCCCTACTGACCACACAGAGAAGCGATAGATAAAAGGTCAAAGAGCTGCACAGTTGCAGCAGTGTTGTTTCCATCATCCTATTGTCAGCCTGGCAGGTTTTTAACCATCTATGGTTTTTAATCTGAAATGGGAAAAAATTCAGCTACAAGAGCAGCCTGGGGTTGATTTACTCTTAATAAAGTACTAAGTGTGATACTGAGTGTCATCTACAGTGTAGGCCTACTAAAAGAAACAAAATAATCAATTATTATTGGTTTTAAATAATCTGCAACAGCAATGTGCAACAACAAAGTACTACAAAAACTAGAACTATAATTAAAATCACTCAACTTAGATAAACAGTACTTCGTCAATATGTTCTCCATATAAGAATACATTTAAATGTACAAAAACAGACATTATTAAATAGATTAAACAAATAAAATCAAACAAATAGAGCCGAGAGGCAGCAGTCAATATGCCAGTAGTATCTACTCTAGTCTGTTAACATAATATTGTTTATGTAATATTAATTATTGTGTTTTTGTACAATAGCATACCTTTGATAATGTATGAATCATCACTCATTAGGAATGGGCGATATTTTACCGTTCACGATAAACCGTCAAAAAAATTCCCCACGGTAAGAATTTGTCATCTCACAGTAAAAACGATAAATTCCCGTTGATGACGTTTTTGTGTAAAGATGATTTATGGTTCTGTGTTAAATCCACGCACAACGTACGTGAAGGAAGGAAGGAAGGAAGGAAGGAAGGAAGGAAGGAAGGAAGGAAATGAGCCTGGAAGAAAGAAAGAAATGAGCCTGACATTTTTATTATTTTTATCGTTATCGGGATAAATGCCACAAATTATCGTGATACATTTTTTAGTCCATACCGCCCATCACTATCACTCACACATAAAAAAATAATTGTATTTTAAAAATTTTTAACTCTTGGGGGCCCCCTAGTGGTCACGGGGCCCTAAACTTCTGCCTTGGCCGGCTCTGCTGCACCGGGGGCCACACAGACAAACTCCGGCCCGAGGGCTTGACGCGGCTCATTTAGACATCGGCCTGAAATGATGATGCCTTTAAAAAAGAAAAATACCCAGAAGCCTTCTTTTATAGCTGCAGTGACAAACTAGTCCTGTCTAAGACGTGATGGAGGAGCAACACCTCTGCAGACCTGTTTCCACCCATCACATCTAAACACACAGGGACATTTCTATGTGTGGCATCACACACGGAACTGCACCTAAAACCTGATGATTGACTGAATCGTCCTCCACACGTAGCAGGACCCTCGTCTGAGCTAAGAACGGCACCAGTTCCTTCATGCTGCTTGAGTAGAAAATTAAAGGTGAAGACAGTTCAGAGGTTAAAACAGCCATCTGTTTGCCTAAAATATCAACTGGTGGAGAATTTCATGGCTGACTACGGCATCACTGGATGTCCTTAGATTTTTATCTCCAGTGTGATACTTATATCTTAAAGTCTGCATTAGGCTTATAATTAGGTTTGACATAATGGCCCGGTTTCACAGACAAGGCTTAAGCCTAGTCTCAGACTAAAATGCTGTTTGAGCTGGCTTAACTTTAAGTCCCTTGCACAGACATATCTTAAAATAGTCATAGATTTAGTCTGTTCTGGATTAAACAAAGCCAATTGCAAAAGGGTGGATTAGAGCTACTCTAGGACTAAATTTAAGTTTATATTAATCCTGCAAAGAGGCAGGTTTAACTTCAGCTTAGTACTGTTTGTGAAAGGGAGCACAGATGTTTTGGGAGCATGGAGTATTTGGAATATCTAAATGAAGACCAATATTCGCTACAGAGGCCAGCCAGACAAATACTTGTGGATAGGAGTAATCCATTGAATCAGTTTGATGAAATAACTTTCCGAAACTGCTTTCGTATGTACAAAGAAGATGTACTGGAGATAATTACTTTGCTTGAGCCTAGACTTTCCTCCATGTCTCAAAGAGGAAGGCCTGTACCCAGTTCTCTCCAAGTTCTGATAACTTTGAGATTCTTGGCATCTGGAACCTTTCATCGTGAAACTGGTGATTTGTGTGGTGTCAGTGAAGCAACAGTGTGTAGAATAGTTCACAATGTCTGCAGTGCCATTTGTGAACTGAGAAATCTGTACATTAAGTTCCCTGATGCTGCTGAGCAAACCAACTATAAATCGTGATTCTACGAATATGGGAACTTCCCAGGAGTGATTGGCTGTATTGATGGATGTCATGTTGAAATCAAGTGTCCATCAACTCCTGATGCTGAGGAGTACAGGAACCGTAAGAACACGTTTTCCATCAATGTTCAGGCTGTATGCACTCCCAATTTAGAGTTTTCAAACATTGTCGCCCGTTTGAAGGGAGCAACACATGACTCAAGGATTTTTCACAACTCTTCATTGTGTGCTCAGTTTGAGAGAGGGCAACATAGCGGAATACTAATTGGTGACAGTGCATATGCGCAGAGTTCCTATTTGTTCACACCTTGGCCACATCCCACAACAACTGAGCAGCAAACATATAACAAAGCTCATATTCGCACTAGAGGGATGGTCGAGCGTATGTTTGGGGTGTGGAAAAATCAATTCCAGTGTTTATGCAATACACTTCATTTTGAGCCAAGAATATGCTGCAAGGTGATCATTGCTACAGCTGTGCTGCACAACTACCTGAAGCTGTACAACTACCTAAAGCAGTATAATTGTCCTGACCCTCCAATGGAAGACCAGAATGATTCAGATGTGCCCATGCCAGTCCAACAAGGACTTGCACTCAGAGCTGCTTTCACATTGCAGTGCAATAGTGTGCTGAAAAATTAAATGAGAAACTCAACCAAGGCTGTCCTAAAATTTAGGTTGTGGTGACTACAATACTCACACTCTTGTCAAGTGTATTTCATTACATTACATAGCTATCTCATCTTTCTTTGAACAACTCTCTCTTCTACTTTCATATCCAATTCGACCTATAGAATTCTCATTTTCATGTCATGCTCTTCTTTCAGATATTTCATTTTCTGCTCATGAACTTCTAAGGCTAACTTTTCATGCATGGACATCCTTTTTGGTCTCTGCTGGAAGGTGGTGGCAGCATCTTTTCTCTGGGATGCCATGCCAGATGTGGAGGGTGCACAGTCACTGTGCACTGGCTCTTCCACCAGGGTTAGAATAATTTCCTCTGGGAAAAGAACACCGTTAGATACAAAAGTGTGGTTACATTTTAATTTGCATTGAATTCACTGCAAATGGCAGCCCAAGCATTGTTCTTCTTATGTTCAACAGCAGCACTATGCCCTTTACTTTCAATAACAGCATGATTTCCCAAAATTTGTTTAAGTAGAGTTTTTTTTCATACTCAGTATAGTTCTTTGAGCGTGTTCTTTTAGCTTCAACCATGTTTGGTGTCAAAATTCCCTCCAGCAAAACTGTCCTCAATTCCATTCCAGGTTTTTGTGAGCACCATTAGGCTAACAGACTGTGCTCCCACTTAAGCTAATGAGGTGTTCTGCTTTAAGCTTACTCCAGGACTCCACAGTCTGGGACTAACTAAGACAAATATAAGCCACGCTCATGCAAGCCACTTAAATTACCTAGCTTTACTAGTCTGACTTAGGCCTACTCCTGGCTTGATATAAGCCTTGTCTGTGAAACCGGGCCAATGACTGGTAAATCCATGGAGCTGAATCGTTCTGACCGTGTCGCCTGCGTGCTGTGGTTGTGTGTCAGGGGCTGATCTGTGGCATTTTTTTTTAGAATTTATGTTTTAACAGGGATGTTTAGGCCACAAGGGCCCATCAAGAATGCTTCGCCCCCCCTGGGCTGCTCTGCCCCTGATTTGGGCGCTTAAGTGTTCAATTCCCCCCCCGTGAATTTGATTCAAATCAAAATGAGTTAGAGGGAGACGACAGGGAGATCCAAATGGTACACAACCTTTTAACCTGGGATTTTACAGTTATAATTGTTTGCACATCCTGACCCAATATTGGCTTTCAAGATCAAACCAGTGAACAGTTCCTGTTTGCAGAGGCAGATGTGGGATTACAGATGGGGGGTTTGTGCAGAACTTTTCATCCCATATCCGTCAACCTCCTTTATTCATTAATTTCAATTCAAAAATACTATATTAATATGTGAAGAGAAATTAATCAATCGAGCACACACCCACACTGCAGGCTGGAAACAATGCTCAGACTGCAGTTGCAGTGAAGTTTATTCAGTCTGCAGCAGACGTCAAAATGTCCAGTTCTGCTTCAAAGGCACAGGTCTACTTATTTATTTACAATTTTCTACACACATAAATATATATATATATATATATATATATATATATATTTACAATTTTCTACACACACACGTGTAGAAAATTGTAAATAAATATATATATATATATATATATAGAACCAATATATGATTGGTTAGTGCCAGGCTTGCCAAAAAGAAAAAGGTGATTGAAACAGACTGTAATATGGTCAAAGGTTTTATAACAATAAGCATGAAGTTTGCATGAAAGTGGTTTATCTGTCCGTTTTCTTGATTAAAATACAGTCAACGTTTGTCCTCCCTCTTCAACCTCTCCAACCACTACATAGCTCAGAAATCAGGACATTTACACACCATAAAGACATCAATTTTATTATAAAAAGAACTTATACATACAAAACTATCTTACAGCAATGAAGACTGTATTGGTATCAAAAACAGCGATGGATGTGAGAACATCAGGACAGCAGCTCCACCTGGTGGTCGAACAAGATCACTACAGTCTGTAGGAGTTGGATTTTCTGTTCTTTTCCATCTTTGCTCTTCTTCTGTTGCCTTTTCCACCTGATCATGAACCTTGTTCCCGCCAGTCTTCCAGGACAGAGCAGTTAGAGCCTCAGGAGTCGTTGGGGAGGCCGAACAGCTTGACTGTCCCGGCCTCCCGGTTGTTGTCGTACTTGCCCTCCTTGTCGTCGCAGGCGTAGGCCAGCAGGGGCCTCTTGGGGTGCCAGGCCACGGTGAAGGTGGGGGAGTCGCACTGAACCTCCCACAGCTTCTCTCCTGCAACACAGGACACAGGGAAACCAGGTCAATGCCGTGAACGGACATGTGAAGGGACGTTGGTTGATTAGTTTTTAGTTTAGTTTATTTCGAACATGTAAAAAAAAAAAAACAAGCATTCCACCACATGAAGGAAAAAAAAACCACAAAACAAGTTACATATTTGAAAGGGAGTGGAAGGAAGTATAAACTTATTTAATCCCACCTCCTTTTCCACAACTAAACATAAATTATATGTCTATTTATTTTTCATACTATACACCAATTTGTATAAATATATATCATTTTTACAAAAATAACCTGTTTAATACAAGATGTAAGCTCTATCATAAATATAATTATGATATAAATATAATACGTATATCTAAGTATATAAACATACAAAGACAACATGACAAAATAGCAGAACACACAGCTGGTGATCTTTAAACACAGTCTTCACTTTTATCGCTCAAATAAACCTAATTTGTTTTATGTTTGTATATTCTTTTGACTCCAAATTCAAAACATTCCACAGTTTAATTCCACAAAAAATTATTTTTGTTGTACGCACGAATACAGATTTGAAGTTTAGGTTTCCCCTTAAATTATAACCCCCTTCCCTTCCCATGAAAAATTTCTGAATGTTATCCGGTAGCGAATGATTTTTTGCTTTAAACATTACTTGTGCAGATTGAAATGCCACCAGATCCATGAGTTTTAGGGACCGGCTTTCAAGCTGAAATCATTTAAAATCATTTCAAATGATCTGATTAACTATTCATATTAAAAGTATTCACTGGAGGAAATAACCTATGCTTTATTCTCTTTCATTTGGAGTCAAGTTAAGTTGGAATTACATTACAAGTGCTGACAAATCAAACTGTTGAGGTCTCGTGTTGCTATGGCAACCGTGACTGAAACATACGATGATGAAGATGATGATAAGGTCCATTAAAGTACTAGATACATGTTGCATGTTGATCCTGTCATGGATAATACTTTACAGGGGCTTTTCAAATGCCAGCTATTCAGATTAAAGGATTTACAGAAGCTTCCTGTAAAAAACTGTTAGTAAATAAACCAAAAACTCGTTTTAAGGGGGGGAATCTTTTTGTGCCTGTTAAAGTTGTTGCCTGGGCACAGCAAGCACGACAACCTGGAGAGTCTGACCATTAGAAGCCAAAACCTGTTCAATCCACTGCAGAAATACGCAGCACCTCAATCTGCAACATCAGCTGTTTTTGTCTAATGTGGACAGATGAAAGAAACAATGACATAACTGCACCGATGTGTGAAACTCCCCCCGATCCAGCAGGCCTACGTCACATGACCAGAAATACAAGGTCAAACACAGACGAGCCAAACCTCCTCACAAAACAAATTAACTTTTAAAAAACCACTTAAGGCTCAGCTAATGCTGCAGACCATATGACTGGGAATTTATTATTGATATTGAAATCAGTAGAATTTTTATAATGATAGCAGTGACTGGAAATATATTACTAATGTATGGTTTTAGTGCTATTATAGTGTATTAGTATAATCATAGTGTTAATATATTATGATATTATGCATATATAACTGATGTGTGTGTGAGTGTACATGTATGTGTATTATTGCTGTTTTTATATTAAGTGTAGTTATGCTAGGAATGTGTGATGTATTTATGTCTTAGATGTTATCATTTATGTAATATTTTATATACTTGATGGAAGATTAGTGGTCACCAAGGCGGCAGCTAATGGGGATCCATCCAATAAACAAACAAACCTCTCATTTCTCCTCCATCGTTACTTTCTGAAGTTTCCTAGTAGCCTGTACAATCACGTTCCCTTCAGCTTTGTTCATCTCTGTCGATGTACAACGTAGTTCTGTGCAGCGAGACCCAGCTCACATCTGTCCACATGTTCAGGAGAAGGACATGTGGACAACTTACAGCTGAGCCTGGATGCTGTTTTGTAGGCCTGTGTTGAAAATATTGTTTCTCCGATTCTAAATCGATTCTCATATTCATTCCTAAAAAACGATTTGTATGTCTAAAGATCGATTTTTCATTTTCTCATCATTCCAACTTTTGGTATTTTTTTGTTAATGCCGAAAAAAGGAATGTTTTGTTGGACACAAAAATAACTAGTGCCATGTTTTTGTCTTTAAATATGTTTAAGGTATGAAAACATTAAAGTTTTCAGTTATAATTGCATAAATTGTCTATATTTCATTACTTTATATACTGTCTTGGGGTTACCGGTACATTTGCAAAAAACGCTAAAAACCTAATTCTCAAAAATTAAAAACCGAAATAGACCAAAAATGGAAAAAATTAAAACGGAACGTGGTAAAAAAAATAAAACTGATTTCATCCGTCTGTTTCCTCCCTGGATCTGTTTGATAATTCTGACCCACAAGATGTTTCTGAAGGCAGTTCTATCAGCATTCTGGGAGCTGATTGGTCCTTACAGCATCATTAGCTGCCAATACTTGCTGTTGAATCTCAGTATAATATTATCATTAATATGTTGCATAACTACACAGTCATATAATTCATGCAACAGCTCAAATAACAGTTTTAATAACACTAATCCAAATCAATATCGGAATCTTGATAATCGATTCTGAATCTTAAGAATCGGAATCGAATAAATTCTTGACATTTGAATCGATCCCCAGCCCTACTGTTGTGGTATGAACGTCGTGTGTTATGTAGAGTGGAAGAACTCATAGTTACAGCTAACGTGGACAAGGATCCATTTAGTTTTCAAATGAAATGGTCCCAGATGTTTCTGCGATGCATCAGTCGCTGCACAAACCGCCACGAACAGAAGGGAAACTTTTATACTGAAGCTTCTTCTGCAAAACTGACACTTAAAAACAGCACCAGGAGGAGTCATTCAGGAAGTCCACACTCTTACACCGCTCAAACTTATTGGCTTTACTATTAAATGAATTTGATGCCATGTAACGCTGGCAACGATACTGCCATCTAGAGTTTGATTGGTCGCACCAATGCCTTTTAAAGACAGACCTGCTCCCTCGCAGCTCTTCTTAGTTTTCAAATCAAACATCTGGGCCGGGAGGTGTTTTGGTTCATCAGGAGAAGCAGAGCGGACACTGACCTGTTTCCACCTCTGCGATGTCTATGAAGTGATCCTCCGAGGCCGAGGCCAACATCTTGCCATCGTGGCTGAAGCTCAGCGTCCTCACCGGCCAGTCCAGCCTGCAATCAAACAGGGAAAGATGATTCCTGACAGCAGACTAGTATAGAGAGCTGGTTTTAGGGAGCCTAGAAAGGAAACGCACCTGGAGAAGCAGCGAACACACACCAGCTCCTCCACGTCCCACAGGCTGACCAGGGCATCGGCGCTGCCAGTGGCAAAATACTTCCCCGTGGGGTCAAACTTGATGCAGATGCAGTTGGACGGGTGAGCATTGATGGACTGGATGGGCTTCAGCTCCGGATAACTGCAAACACAGAGGCTACAGTATTACAGCTGTGGGTAACAGATAAAAACACGGCGTGTCCCAGTTCAGCCCCGGTTAATATCGAAGCAGGAGTTTGAGCTAGTTCCTCGTGTTCCTTATGTGTTAACTGGGAACTGCAGGAAGGAGATGACAGTTTTGAATAAACTAGACCTGAATACACAATACTGAAATCTGGAAACTGGTCACAAGTCTGGATGTCCCCAGCAGTCGTAGCTACCGAACTGTACTTTCTAGGATTCTTTCAGTTAAACTTTGACAGGTGAAGATGTTCCAGCTCTGGTTTGGAGCTCATAGCTATGCCTGTGTTGAAAAGAAAAAGAAAATCGATTTTCTGATTCTAAATCGATTCTCATAATTCTTAAAAATTGATTTGTATGTCTAAATATTGATTTTTTTTTTTTCATCATTACAACTTTTGGTATTTTTTTGTTTATGTCCAAAAAAGGAATGTTTTGTTGGACACGAGAATAACTTGTGCCATGTTTTTGCCTTTAAATATGTTTAAAAGTGTGAAAACATTAAAGTTTTCAGTTATAATTGCATAAATTCTCTTCTTGGGGTTACATTTGCATAAAATGCTAAAAACCAAATTCTCAAAAATTAAAAACCGAAATAAACCGAAAATGGAAAAAATTTAAATGGAATGTGGGAAAAAATAAAACCGATTTCATACGACTGATTCTCCCCTGGATCTGTTTGGTAATTCTGACCCACATGATGTTTCTGAAAACAGTTCTATCAGCATTCTGGGAGCTGATTGGTCCTTACAGCATCATTAGCTGCCAATACTTGCTGTTGAATCTCATTATAATACTAGTATTAATATGTTGCATAACTACACATATAATTCACGCAACAGCTCCAAAAACTGTTTTAATAACACTAACCCAAATCAATATCAGAATCGGATCAAACCAAATCTTGATAATTGATTCTGAACCTTATAAGAATCAGATTCTCGACATTTGAATCAATCCCCAGCCCGGAGAGTTCAAGTCACCACACCAGCTTCTGTATCTGCTTCTGAGGTTATTCTGAGTAATCAAATGCAGACCAAGACAACACCTTCAGGCGGCTTTGCTCCACATCCGGCTGGTGTCACGGTGTGAAAACGACGCTCCGACAGCTTCCCATGAATATGTAAGGAAGCTGTTGAACCGTCTCCAGCTCAACGTGGCCCTGGTTCCTCCGGGTTCCTACCTCAGGACATTGATGCAGCCGTTGCCGTTGGTGAGGAAGAACATGTCGTTGTCGTTGTTCCAGGAGATCTCGTTCACCTCGAACTTGAACTGCTCCTCCGCCCTGGAGCGATGTGTCTTGGCGTCGATGAAGGTGACCACGTCATCTTTGTTCCCCACAGCGATGGTCTGACCGTCGGGGCTCCAGCAGATGTTGATGTTCTCACCTGAAACAAACCATTCCTCCATCACAGACTAATAAAACACTGCATACAAACTCTCTCCACTAAATCACTTCTGAGGTTTCATACACTCAATAAATGCCTGGTTTTAGCTTTTATAATGACTAAATTGAGATTTCCATCCAAGTTTGACAACTTGAGAGTAATTTTATTTCTTTTAATGAACAAAGACGCATAAAGGCAGACCACAACAGATTTCAAATAGGACTGAGTGACATGATTAAACTATCTAAATGCAATTTATCAATCGAAAAATGTTGCAATTTGACCTTCAATGATAAAGCTCAGAATGTAGAGCAGTCTGTGGCACCTGTTGATAAATGCCTTTAGTGCTGTAAATCTCTTTCATATAACCCATAATACTTCCATAAAACAGATGCTCTGTTTGTTACAGGACTAATGATTCATTTATACACTTTACGATACTTTGAAAAGTAGTAATTTCTCTAAAGATTACAATCAATCTGACGTGTTGTATAACATGTAGTTAAGGTGCAGCTTTTGCATTTACTAAATATATTATTTCAAATTGCTTTTTCAATTTGAATTTGGTATAAATGTCCAAAGGTAACATAAAAGCATCAAGATAGAAAATTCCAATCAAAATGCCTTATAAAATAAATAAACAGAAACAGAAGATCATTAACACATGACTTGGGCTGAAGAGATGCGGTTATAGTCTGTCAATGACTGGATGAAAATAATCAATCACAATTACTATTATTATTATTATCTTGCATATTTTAAGCCTACTACAGTCTTTTAACCAGATTTTTGACATTTGTGTGTAAAGCGTCTTAGTGTACCCTTTTATACATTTTATGTATTATTATTATTATTATTAATTATAGGAATATTTGAAAGCCCTGATTCCATATTCAGCAGTTTTAGCAGCTGTCTCAGGTTGATAACTAGTCTTGAGGTCGTGCAAAGCTTCTGGGATCACGTTTTCATCCCTGATAACTACCACTAGTTTAAAGGTGTAAACATGAAACTGGACTGTAAGTGGTGTATTACTCAGATCCTACCCTTCGTGTTGACGGTGGCCATGCATTTGGTGGTGCGGACATCCCAGATGCGGATGGTTTTGTCTCCAGACGCTGTAACAAACAGGTCGGGGTTGGTTGGGTGCCAGCAGAGCTGGTCCACGCTGTCCCCGTGACCTCTGTAGTTGTTTTCCTTCACCTGGTGGCAAAAGGAAACTCGTGAAGAGAGTGATGACAGGCAGCACAGACTAAAAACAACTTATATTGTGTTTTCCCGTACACGTGCGTATTTGCAACATGACAAATATCACGAAAAGGGCAATAAAACGTTACAGTCTGCAGATTTATTTGATCCCATTTCTAGACTTGTAGTCAATACCGCCTAAACCGAGACCAAGACACTACCAAGACCAGAGAGTATCAAGACCAAGACTAGTTCAGCTCAAAACCGAGACCAAACAGAAACCGAGTAATATCCTGATCCTGCGTGATTGTAGAACATCAGCACCATCCTGGTCCAGCTAGTTTCCATATGAGGTTGTATTCAACTGCAGCACAATAACACAGAGAAGTGGATGATGATGTTGAACTCACTATAAATGTTTCCATCAACTGAGATCAGATATGTGTGGCGACTGCACTACTGCTATTTCTACACTATTGGAGGATTGACTCCAGTGCTTTTAGGATTGACACGACTACTAACTAGTCCCAAAGTCCTCTACCAGAATAACCAGACTCCAACATCCTCCACTTCAGAAAAGTCTAATGAAGTAAATGTTACTGATTTAAATTGGACTTAATTTGTAAATGAAACCTGAATTTTCTTCCAGTGAGTCAAAGGATAGAGTTTAAAATCTTACTGCTGGTCTACAAAGACCTGAATGGTCTTGGACCAAAATACATGCTTGATCTGTTAGTTCCTATGAAGCTCCCAGACCCCTGAGGGTCATCTGGATCTGGTTTGTTGTGGTTCCCAAGAACCAGAACCAAGCAAGGTGAGGCAGCGTTCAGTTATTCTGCTCCTCACCGGTGGAACAAACTTCCGGTAGACCTGAGGTCTGCTCCAACTGTCAGCTCCTTCAAATCAGGATAAAAACATTACTGTTTAATTAAATACTTACCTGCTGTACTCTACTGCCCTTGATTTTTTATTATTATTTTACCTCTTCTCTTATCATTTTATTTCATTATTTACTGTTTAATTGTGTCTTGCTGTTTTTAATGTTGATGTAAAGCACTTTGAATTACCTTATGTTGAATTGTGCTATAGAAATAAACTTGCCTTGAATTTGAAACTGCATTATTTACCATTATAGTAGCCAGATTACCCTCCACCTCAGAAAAGTAATGAATAGTAAATGTTACTGATTTAAATTGGACTTAATTTGGAGATGAAACCTGAATTTTAAATATTAAAGATACAATTACTGACTTGAACTTGCATTATTTACCATTATAGTAGTCTGATGCTTAATCAATCACAAAGATATGCAAATATGATTCATATATTTATTCAAACAAGGCCGTTTTAAACACAAAACTGTAATTAAATACAGAAACATGCAGATGCATCAAAACATTAAATCAGATGCAAAATACAAATACAAACCTCCAGAACTACATTACTATTTGCAACATGACAAAACACCACGCAAAGGGATATAAAACGTTAGAATCTGCAGATTATTTTGATCTTATTTCTAATTATTTAACTTTAGAGGCAGAAAACGAAGCTAACGCTAGCACGCTAGCAGACTCACCAAACGGTCCTTTTCCAGGACAAAAACGCTCGCTGTTTTGTCGAAAGAGCCCGAGGCCAGTCGCCTGCCGTCGCAGCTCCAGGCCACCGAGTGCACTTTGGCGGTGTGAGCCGGGAACTCGCGACTTTTGCTGTTGTTTCTGAAGCTCTCCTGCATGTCCTGGTAGTACTGCGTCGCCATCTTGGAACTTGGTGCATCACGTGGTCACGGAGCCGGAAGAAGGGCGCGTTGCCATGGTTACCGCCACCCAGAGCAGTGGATGAAACACTAGTCAATTCAAACTGTCAACACTGTCGATTCTTGACATTTGAATCGATCCCCAGCCCTACTGTTGTGGTATGAACGTCGTGTGTTTATGTAGAGTGGAAGAACTCAGAGTTACAGCTAACGTGGACAAGGATCCATTTAGTTTTAAAATAGATAGATAGATAGATCTTTATTGTCATTATAACTATGTACAGTACAACCAGTACTCGAATTGAGGGGGGATGAGGGGGGATGGCATCCCCCCCCTGAAAAAAAAAACGGTCCAAATCATCCCCCCTGTAAAACTGCCATCCCCCCTTTCCATCCCTTATGTCATTTCATCAATGAATGTGGTTTTACTGCTATTTCAACATTTAGAGTCATCACCAGAAAAATGTGACAATTTTCTCTGTTTCAGGTAAATTTTCACTTGAAATAAGTAGGAAAATCTGCCAGTGGGACAAGATTTATCTTCTTACAAGCAAAAAAATCTTCCACTGGCAGATTTTTCTACTTATTTCAAGTGAAAATCTACTTGAAACAGGTGAAAATTGTTTTTTTTTTCAGTGATGAGTCTTGTTTTAAGTGTAATGAGATTTTTTTTTACTAAAATTAGACATTTTAACTAGAAATAAGACAAATATTCTTGTTAAGATTTTGAGTTTTTGCAGTGATCCATTTTACTTATCCTGTGAAGGACAGAGTCATATTGATAAGTTCAGAAAACTGTTTTTTATTGTTGTGTTTTGATGTATTTGATGTAAGCCCAGTGGATATTTAAAGCTTACAGAAGGCTGCATTTAACTGCTGCTATGTCATTCCTGCAGTATTTCTGCAGGTGTTTTGGTCAGTGCTATTATTTGTAATATATTATATTATTTGTAATCAGCACAAATGATCTGTCCCCATATGATAAAATCCACCATCCCCCCTGATTTTATTTTACAACTCGAGTACTGTGTACCAACGACATTAAAAGTGCTCTCCAGTCAGCGCATCATATAAAAAAATAAAATAACTGAAAAATAATCGAATAAAATGTAATATAAAATATAAACAAATAAAATAAATATATATATATCTCTAGACACATTCACCCTTCCACACACATCAACACACGGACCCCACAAGAACCTTCATCAGCATACAATCATTTGTGTTATTGTTATTACACATTAGCTCCTGTTTTTGTTAAGAGTGGTTAATGCTGTTGGATAAAAGCTGTGTTTGAGTCTGTTTGTCCTCGTTTTCATGAGTCTGTATCTCCTCCCAGATGGCAGCAGTTCAAACAGTGAGTGTCCAGGGTGTGAAGTGTCTTTTATTATATTTTGGGCCTTTTTCTGGCAACGGGCGTGGTGGAGGTGTTCTAGTGTGGAGAGAGGGCAGCCGATGATCTTCTGGGCGGTGGTGATGACCCGCTGGAGTGCTTTCCTCTGAGCTGCTGTTTTAAAATGTCATTTTAAAATGAAATGGTCCCAGATGTGTCTGCGATGCATCAGTCGCTGCACAAACTGCCACGAACAGAAGGGAAACTTTTATACTGATGCTTCTTCTGCAAAACTGACACTTAAAAACAGCACCAGAAGGAGTCATTCAGGAAGTCCACACTCTTACACCGCTCAGCTTATTGGTTTTACTATTAAATGAATTTGATGCCATGTAACGCTGGCAACGATACTGCCATCTAGAGTTTGATTGGTCGCACCGATGCCTTTTAAAGACAGACCTGCTCCCTCGCAGCTCTTCTTAGTTTTCAAATCAAACATTTGGGCCTGCAGGTGTTTTATCCACTGCTCTGCCGCCACATCGTACCTCAGAGTGGAAACCTTTTTTATTTATTAGGGCCCGAGCACTGACAGTGCGAAGTATCTGTCTAGGAATTTTTTTTTTCGTTTTTAGTTTTTTTTTCGTTTTCCGACGAAATGAGGGCCTTTTTGTCCCCCTAAACGTGCCTCAAAAGTCACCAAATTTTGCAAGCAAGCCAGGCCTAAATATGTTCTATTTTCTTATATTGTATTGAATTTCCTCCACAAGCAGTTTGTATAAATGTGTGTTTTTTTGTTTATAAATTGTGTTCTTTAAAAAAAAAAAAAAGATTACAAATGCAAATACACCAAAAAGTTGGGCAGAGATAAAAATTGGGAGGCAATACTACTCTAATCTGGGTCTGTGATGTCACAATGTTGCACAAAGCACACTTTCATGGAGGCGCTGCACTGTTATGTTATACCAAGTTTTTCTGTTTGTCATTGTTACTAACCTGCTTTTTTGGGCATCTATGTAGCTGCTGAATACAGGATTAATACAGTATCTATCTATCTCTATATATGTAATTGGCTCACCGAATGACACATGTTCCTATGATCTAGGTCACCCCATACAAAGTGACAGGTTTGTGTAATGTTGGGGTTTAGTCACTTCATAAGCTCAAAACAAATATTCTGAAGCAGACACAGTTTTATTTTTCCATAATATTCCACTCATAAAGTTAAACTTGAACTTTATCGTAGGTCACAACACAGAATCCCAGAAAACAGTTAATAAACCATCCAACATTTCTCTTATCTTTTTATCATGTTTCAAAACCTTAATGCTTATCCTTTACATTGTCTTAAGAGCATTACTAAAAAACATATTTTCAATAAAAGTTCATCAATGCTTGCCTGAAAACTCCCCGTAGCCCAGCAGGAGCAAGCATCAGATACAGTTTCACTGTAAAATGTGTGCATGTAAATAATAATTTCTGCTTCAAATGAAGACAAAACGCTTGATGTAGTTTTTGGAATTGCAATTTATTTCAAGTGATGCTAAAATGAAAATCCATGTTTTTTTTATTTAAAAAAACCTTTAACACTCCATTATATTTCAAAATCACACAATATCTGCTCAGTCATACAGGAAATCCCTTCAAGTAGCCATGTGGATGACAAATATGCAATAAATGATCAAATCCCAACCTCCTCTTCTGCCTGCGTTTGCATAATATTCAGGCCTGTGGCAGTTTCCTGTGAGTGTGCAGAGAAACAGTTCAGTCCTTAACTTCTGGTACTTCGTACGAAGGTAAAATACAGCTAACAGACAGAACATAATGTACGTTTAAACGTGAGTGTCTCGAAAAAGAAGAAAAGAAGGTGTGAAAGCGTCACACAAATGTGCCTCAATGTTTTCAACATCGTCAGAACAGCTATATATGCGCTGGCAGCAGCTACTACAAAATAAAAGCCAAGGGATGCACAGTGAGTGGTGATGGAGTGAAACACTGAACGTGTGCGTTACGGGTCACCGGGGTCAGTGCTGGTTCAGTGCAGGAAGACGTCTCATCCGTTCACGCGGCTAAATGATGCTCGGGGCGTTCGGGTGTCGAGGCAGGCGTTTGTGGAGAGGTAGAAAAGATACACAAGCACCTCGTTCCTGCTCATTCAACCTGAAGACACGTCTGCTTTCTCATCCAGGCCCCTGACGTGGTTTTAGTCTCATGGACCCTGAGAAATTCCTGCTGCTGCTCTAAACCTGAGGGATCGGTCTGGATCCCGTGTTTCCCGCCTCGCTGGCCTGCTAGTGGTCGCCGCGGTGGAACCTGCACCTCAGCGTCACTGCGGTGGAACCTGCACCTCAGCGTCGCCGCGGTGGAACCTGCACCTCAGCGCCGCCACCGCACCACTACAGCATCAGGCCACTGAAGGCATCTCGACAAAATAAAACAAGAAACAAAACTCTGGCTGCAGTCTACGGAAGAGCATTAGGGTCAGCCAGGAGAAAAATAAAAATAATATTTTAGAGGAGGAAGATTTTTTTTCCATTATGCACTTGAAAAAAGTTGAAATGTCAAGAAAAAAAGTCAAAATGTCGAGAATAATGTTGAAATAAAATTTCAAGAAAAAAGTAAAAATTTCGTGAATAAAGTTGAAATGTTGAGAAAAAAATTGAAATGTCGGGATTAATGTTGAAGTACAATTCCAGAAAAAAGTTGAAATGAAGAGAAAAAAGTCGAAATGTCGAGAATAATGTTGAAATAAAATTTCAAGAAAAAAGTAAAAATTTTGTGAATAAAGTTGAAATGTTGAGAAAAAAGGCGAAATTTAAACTTTATTCACGAACTTTCAACTTTATTCTTGAAATTGTACTTCAACATTAATCTCCA
The DNA here is from genome assembly GCF_033807715.1 of Cololabis saira. Classification (NCBI taxonomy): domain Eukaryota; kingdom Metazoa; phylum Chordata; class Actinopteri; order Beloniformes; family Belonidae; genus Cololabis; species Cololabis saira. Next base: position 11,301,767 of record NC_084593.1, on the reverse strand, counting down.
CATTTCGACTTTTTTCTCGAAATTGTATTTCAACATTCTCGACATTTCCACTTTTTTATCGATATTTCGACTTTTTTCTCAAATTTGTACTTCAACATTAATTTCGACATTACGACTTTTTTCTCTACATTTCGACTTTTTTCTCGAAATTGTCTTCCCCTCTCAAATATTTGTTCTCCTGCATGGCCCTGATACTCCTCCGTAGCAGTTTGCACGGGTCAGGTAGCGCTTGTCATCCCTGTGCACCAAACTTCAGCCGGCGGTGACTCGATCCCCACTAAAGAATCTGGCAACATTTCCATGAACCTAACTCCACTTTAACATCTCTCACTTGCAGGGAACCTTTCAGATCTGTGCAGGTTTGAGTTGGATTTTACCCCCTTAATCCACCACCAGCGTAGAGCACAAGACCAATCCGAAAAATATTTATAAATCAGCTCCCGGGAATCAACCCCCACATCCCCCACGGCGGTTAAAACACAGACTGTGGAGGGTAAGCAGAGGAAGCAAAGTGGCCCTGAGCACATCCTTTGTGCATCAAACAGAGGAGCGGCAGCGTGGTGCAGGTCAGAGAGTCGGAGGAACAGCTTTCCTCTCGGGGGTTTAGTGGAAAGCCTTCTGTCCAGTCGTTGCAGTCCCTTCCTTCAGTTTATAACCATGCAGTGAAACTGCTGAGGCTGCAGATGCAGGATGCTGCAAACGTCACTGATCCTCAGCTTGGTGTTGCAGCATCGAGCCGCCTCTAAGGAATAATCACGGATTTCTCACCAGTTACAGAAGGCACATGGAAAATAACGGGTCTGCGGTCTTTCCTGAAACCTGCTTTCTACTTTAAATCTACTGTAGGACTAAGGAGAGGAAACTGGCTCGCTGTGGGATGTTTCAGAACCAGAACAATGGGTTGTGGTTCTGAAACACTTCCTGAGGATTTTCAGAAAGTGTTTTTAGAGGATTTCCTGGATTTTATACACTCCTTAAGTTTATTTTTATTATGTTCAGTTTGATCATATTATCCTGCTCGTCTCGTTTTTTACGTGGGCAGCAGGTTCTTTAGATCACAGTAGGGTTGTTTTAGTTTTCTTGTTTAGCTTTCTTCAAATTTTTATTTTAATGACCTAATTTACTTTATAGTTTTCAACTTAAAAAAAGGGTTGTACTTTATGCATTTGTTTTCTGTTTGTGTGTTTAGTAAGTCTTTATATAACATTTTTGATACTTCTTTAGGTTTTAATGAGTTTCTTAAAACAGTTTTATCAGTTCCAGTGATTTATTTCTCTTCATATTTGTGTTTATTAGGTGCTCGTATGTAAAACAGAACAATCCTTTTTTTCTTCTTCAGGTTATAAGACTGTTTTTATATTTGATCTCCTTCTTTCACTCGTTTTTATTTCCTTGACAGATGTTTCTGCACGTTTGTGAACCTACTTTTCTTCGTTTTAGTTATAATGTTTTGTTTATGCCAGATTATGCTGATGATCTCTTAACCTGTTTATTATTTGATCTCAGAATAAAGCGGAGGATTTTTGATCAGAACGCTGACGCCCCCGTGTGGTCAGAGCTGGTATTACTATCTAAGGTCGCTTGAATTCATCTGCATCTCGGAGATGAATTCATCTCGGTATTTTTGTAGAACTCAACCTTCAAACATGGCAAAGGACTGCAGCTGTCACTGTCTATTTTCTTGCATAGCAAAGAAAAATGTCTCTGCGTTGGTTAAAAAAAGAACCTCAGAAAGAGACGACATGCAAGAAAGACGGGAGTTCAAATAGAAAACAGATTCCTAGGAAAACGAGCCCGTTGAACCAGAGAAGTATCATGTGCAGATTTAAGCTAGACACGAGTGACAGTTGCAGTCTTTGCAGGGTTCATGTCACGTTTCCCACCGAGCCGTCGTCGGCTCCAGGAAACATTGGCACCGAGACTCAGGCTGCTACAGAAACCCGCCGGCTCTGTAACATGCACGCTGTCGCTGCCGGCTCCTCTGCGCTTTGAGATATTTGAGAAAACAACTTTTCCATTCTGGATTTGATCCAACAAACATAAAAGGCCAACATGTTAAAGCTCCCGCCCCTCTCACACGAGCACCAATCAGACTGCAGGAACAGAACTGGGGTCGTCAGAGTTCATCCTAGCACTCGGCGTCGGTGGTGACGGCGGCGGCGATGGCGGCGTCCTCGCTGGGCTCCGGCTGGCTGAGGCCGTTTGGTTTGTCGCGATCCTCCTCGCTGGCGCCGCGGCGACGGACCGGAGAAAGAAACCCAGGAGAGTGAGTTGGGAATCAGACTTGATTTGTGTTTCAGATAGGCCGGTGTTGAAAAAAAAATCGATTCTCCGATTCTAAATCGATTCTCATATTAATTCCTAAAAAAATCGATTCGTATGTCTAAAGATCGATTTTTTTTTTTCATCATTACATATGTATTTTTGTATTTATGCTCAAACAAGGATGTTTTGTTGGGCATGATGTTTTTGCCTTTAAATATGTTTAAAGGTATGAAAACATTAAAGTTTTCATTATAATTGCATACATTGTCTATATTTCATTACTTTATACAGGACTGTCTCAGAAAATTTGAATATTGTGATAAAGTTCTTTATTTTCTGTAATGCAATTAAAAAAACTAAAATGTCATACATTCTGGATTCATTACAAATCAACTGAAATATTGCAAGCCTTTTATTATTTTAATATTGCTGATTATGGCTTACAGTTTAAGATTAAGATTCCCAGAATATTCTAATTTTTTGAGATAGGATATTTGAGTTTTCTTAAGCTGTAAGCCATGATCAGCAATATTAAAATAATAAAAGGCTTGCAATATTTCAGTTGATTTGTAATGAATCCAGAATGTATGACATTTTTGCATTACAGAAAATAAGGAACTTTATCACAATATTCTAATTTTCTGAGACAGTCCTGTATATACTGTCTTGGGGTTACATTTGCATAAAATGCTAAAAACCAAATTCTCAAAAATTAAAAACCCGAAAAAGACCAAAAATGGAAAAAATTAAAACGGAATGTGGGAAGAAATAAAACCAATTTCATCTGTCTCTGTTTGCTGCCCTGGATCTGTTTGATAAATCTACCCCACGATGTTTCTGAAAGCAGTTCTATCAGCATTCTGGGAGCTGATTGGTCCTTACAGCATCATTAGCTGCCAATACTTGCTGTTAAATCTCAATATAATACTAGTATTAATATGTTGCATAACTACACAGTCATATAATTCATGCAACAGCTCCAAAAACAGTTTTAATAACACTAACCCAAATCCATATCGGAATCGAATCGAATCTTCATAATCGATTCTGAATCTTAAGAATGGAATCGATTCTTGACATTTGAATGGATCCCCAGACGCAGCAGAGCGTTACCTGCTGATGCAGCCGTTGCTGACCGGAGACGCGGCGACGACATCCTTCTCCGAGCTGCAGGACCTCCTGTCCCTCCCCACGTCGGAGCTCTTCCTCCGGGCCACGGCCGGCCCCGGGCCCGAGCCCCGTCTCTCCGGGCTGACCCGGGGCCCCGGCGGGTCGGGGGGCAAGCACAGCCCCCCGGGGCCGTCCGGGTCCCTGCCCGAGTCCCTGCCCGAGTCGCTGCTGGTGCGTCGTCCGTTCAGGCTGTCTGAGGACGAGACGTGGCTCATCTGGCCCTCATCTGGGGATCAGAGGGACAACCACAACTAGTTTGTGATATTTAACCGTTCTATAATACATCCATGTATTTAACCTGGAAAACTACGGAAGAGGATTAGGGCCATGCAGGAGAACAAATATTTGAGAGCGGAAGATTTTTTTTGATTGTGCACTTTGAGAAAAAAGTCGAAATGTCGAGAATAAAGTTGAAATACAATTTTGTGAATAAAGTCAAAATGTCGAGATTAATGTTGAAATAAAATTTCAAGAATAAAGTTGAAATTGCATGAATAAAGTTGAAATTTCGAGAATAAAGTTGAAATACAATTTCGTGAATAAAGTTGAAATGTCGAGAATAATGTTGAAATAAAATTGTATTTCAACATTAATCTCGACATTTCGACTTTTTTCTCGAAGTGCACAATAAAAAAAAATCTTTTTATAAATATTTTTTCTCCTGCAACTAATTTAGTTACTAATTACTGTTTCAATTAAGATTTAAGCTTACAATCATGAAAAGACTGAGCTACTGAGACGTGATTTAAATCTGGAAATGAACTCTATGAACACCACATCAAGATATATCATGCAGATTGGGATTAAAAAATGCATAAATAGTATTTGGGGAGCTGAGCGTCACAAATCTTTGATTTGATGCTCTTTTGCTTTGAATTATTAAAATCTTGTTCCTGTTTTCTTTCTCTTGTTTCACTTATTAGATAGGTCAAAATGGATAACAGAAATAAAAGCTGGCCTATTTAAGAGTTTATACTTTATACAAAAATAATCCAACAATACAAACTGTCCATAAGAGGAATGAGTTTTAAATTTTACATGAACACTTTTGTGTCATTTCAAATCAAACAAACATATTGATTATCTGCTGCAGCCGTCCTTACCTCCGGAGCCGGCCTCTCCCGCTTTGTTGCGTCGGCGTCTCAGGATGACCTCCAGCTCGCTCCGTCCCTCGTCCTTCTTCCCCGGCAGCGAGGGCCCCGGCTCCTGGGAGCCTCGGCTGGGGCTCCTCTTCACCGTCTCCTGGGCCAGAAAACACATATCAGAAACCACGAAGCCTGATGGGAGAAGGCTTCCTCGCTTGATTTAAAGGGGTGCCTCCTTGTTTTTGAGGTGGAAGCTACAAATTTGGGTCTTCCCAGGGTTTGGACGCAGGTGGTTTTCCAAATAGTATGTGGACATATCTGTCAGTCCTTGTTCCAGGGTCGACTCCACTTCCGGGAAGTTCCAGTCGACTAAAAGTCTGAGCATTTTAGTCTTATTTTAGTCAGAATTGTCCAGGACCATTTTAGTCTAGTTTTAGTCAAAGATTGTATTTAGCCAAACTCATTTTACAATTCAAACAAGGTTTTCTTATTGTTATATTATTGTTATCTTATAGACTCAAGAATACATTCATTCCAGATACAGAAGACTCTAATTTGAGTTTACAACATATTTATTTTTCTTAATTTCTCCCCATCTTTTTCTTTTTTAACGACACATTGGGTTTTCTTTTCCACGTCTATGTAGGAAAGTGTATCCAAAGATGTTCTCTTCTTCTTCTCCCCGCGTTTCTCTATGTAACTTTGTTTTTAATGTACGTGAACCTAGAGGTCTGCGTTAACGGCATCAGCCTCTAACTCTGCAGCTGCATCTTCTGGATCTGATTCCCCGCTGCAGCGACTGGGATTGAGGACTAACGTCACCCAGCAGAACTAAACCAGAGAAACTACTGAAAACATGGATGTTAACGATCTTTGGTAGAACATTTCGTGTCGTTTTGGTCAACGAAAATGAAGACACATTTTAGCAGAGTTTTTATTTTGTAATCTACATTTTAGTCTGGTTTTTATTCCTCTACGTCGATATTGCATTATATATTTAATTATCATTATCGTTATCGTCACATGACCAGCATTTTCATTGCGTCTCGTCTCGTTTTCCTCAGGTGATAAAGGTTCGTTGACGACGATATTTAGTCATAATTTAGTTCAGACCAGTCTGATGGCAGCAGCTTGAACATAAAAAACAGTTTAAGAGCCAACGACGGCTGATGAGAGAAGCTTTTACCAGGATGCCTTTCAGCTCCTCCATGGCGCTCTCCTGCGGCTTCTCCTCGACGGCCGGAGGCTGCTGAGGAACACAAGACACCAGGATTAGGCTTTGAAACGTCACCAGACCTGTCTGATCAGAGGACAACATCAGGGGGTGCTGGGGGGGCTGAGGGGGGGGCTACCTTCACCTGCTCAAACTCAACAAAACCTCACAGAGTTAGTTTTCCTCCGGAGAGCAGGCACAGGTAGCCCGAATGGAGGTTAAGGTCAGGGGGGGGATGGGTCTCTCTCTCTGGGGAAAGACGGCAGCTTTACATCAGGGGATCGATGCAAAGGTCAGTGTACTCACTTTTACTGCTACTTTCTGTGGCAGCAGGAGGGAGAGAGAAAAGAGCAATCAGGCAGAGTGACCCGAGATCCCGCAGCAGGACTAGGGGACCTACTATGAAAAACAGGTTTTCTCTTGCTTTAACATATATAAAGTGGTCTCCCCTCAGCCTGCCAACTCAGAGAAGGAGGAAAGCAACCAAATTCTGCAGTGTCTGTACAGCCGCCCGGATGAGCCGTCCAGTGTGATGTGGATCTACGAGCCGTTCAGATTCTGCAGATTTTCGTTACGTAACCAAAATGCAAACCACGCCCACAACTATAAAACCGTGTAACTGCATGAGAGCGTCCGACTATCGCGTCGCACTGCGTGACATCGGACGCTCTCTGTCCATCTCCCTCCAGCAGCTGCCACTTTATTGACTTCTCAATACTTCTCATTTCAACTAACTGGATCAGCCGTTCCTCATCCATGACTGTTTCCTACAGCGCTTTCAACCGGCTTTCAACGTGAGCGGCAGGAAGAAAATAGAAGCAGGGCGTCTGACAAATGTTCAGCTCAAAATGGCGCGCCAAGTCGCACTGCAAAGCGCGATGCGGCCAGTTAGGACATATAGAAAATAAAGCAATGGAATTGATTTTGTCGCTGACGCTCACTGTAACTGTCTGTGAGACAGAGTTAATTGTTTAGTTAATTTTATAACATTTTACATGTTATAAAAACTCAAATATGTCTTAAGTTCAGAAGCGTTTTAAGGTTTAAGGATATTTTATTTTGAAAGGGTGTGGTCACTTCCCCTGGTCTGTCGGGAGGGTCAACTGAGGGATTGTGGGTCAAAAGTAAAGCGCGGGACCACAGACAATGGAGGCAGGATGGCATGACACGGGATGAAGAATTGCACTGTGTTCAAGAGGCGCAAACGGTAACTGTGTCTAACATCAAATGTATTTTATTTAGTTTGTGATTGTGTACAAAATGCTTGGAAAAGACTGGACACTTCAAGTATTTATTTGTATAAGTTGGGTCAGCATTTAATTACAATGGACTCATGGACTTTCTGCTTCTGTTTGTAGTTTTCACGGTGTTATATGATTTTGACGACGGAGGAGAAGGAGAAATAAAGAGAGAAAATCAAGACATCAGTATGAATCGTGGCCCTTTGTTGAACCGGTGTAGCTACAGTGAAAACGTACCGCTAACGAGGCCGACAGCTAACCGAGAGCTAACCGAGAGCTAACAGCTAACCGAGAGCTAATGCTACGCATGTCCGAGGTTTCCGAAGCAAGACTGCTGGAGCGACGTGTGGCCGGAACGTCCAGGAGCCGACCAGAGAGAGAGAGAGCGTCTACCGAGACTTCATCACGGCTTGCTGGAGACAGAGAGGACGGCATCGTCAACCACCGGAGCGGGCTTGCTGCTGAGAGACGACGGGGCCGCAGATCGCGAAGTACCGCGACTTGACCACCAGGGGGCAGCGTTTACCAGCGAGTGCTACAGCTCTTCATATCCTTACCTGCTTCAGCTTGCGTGGTCTCCAGCCGTCTGCAGAGCAGCTCTGCAGGGAGCATTTAATTTGAGTGCCAACCTTCAACTGTGTGAACATTTGTATGGTTAAAAGAGCTTAACTATTAAGCAACAGAGGTTTTAAGTGAAATGCTAAATATTCCTGCTTTATCTTATATGAATGTTCTGTGGGTTTTGACTGAAGAGTTTAAAATGCATTACCAAATGAGTGCTTAAGAGGTTTATAAGAGTAAATGTTGCTACCTATCAGTTCTGCCACATACGTATGCTTGGCAATAATTTAGTCATAAAAACGGTAACATTTCTATCTCATTGCCATGTCAATTCTCAGTGAAAAAGCAGAATGTGAGGCCCCTAGTGAGCATGTTGAGTCCCTTCAAGCAGAGTTGGTAAGATTAAATGAACGGTTAAAATTTCAAATTGATGAGGCTGAAATAGAAAAACTAGAGACACGTATTGATGATATCAATGCTAAAATAAAAATTCAAAAGGTATCAGTAACAGAATCTACCTCCAGGGTTGAACCCCGTAAATCCTCACGGGAGAGAAAGTTAACTCCCAAAATGCTGGAACTAAAGCAACAAGAGAGCTCTCAAAAAGAGAATAAGTTTATCTCCATTTATGACAAATGGAAGGAGCTAATTAAAGCTGCACGCTCCGAACTCAAAAATGAGTGCTCTGACAATGACTTGTGTTGCATGATGGACGATGTTGAAGGGATAGAGGCTGAAGTGAGAGATGCATATGAGAATATCCGAGCACAGTCTGCACCTTCCACTGACATCAGACGTAAAATGGATTCATGCACAGCAGTAACTGCAGATGTGATGGCGATGATGAAGGTGCGCTTGAGTGAAGTGGGGCAAGAGGACTTTGATGCTAAGGCAGAAAATGCAAGATTACACATGATACTTGACAAAGAGTATGCTCAGTCAATATTTAGTGCTTCAGTCCCCAAATCGGTTTGTAGCAACCAGTCAAGATGTCCATCAGAGCAGCAAAGTATCACTGTAAAAAGAGTAGACTGTGTCGCACAACTTGCTGCCAAAAAAGCAGAAATTGAAATGGAGGAGGTAATTGCTGCACAAAGGCATGAACTTAAAAGACTGGAAAATCAGCGGGATCTTCAAGTGATTGCCGCTAAGATGAAAGCTTATTCTGAAGCAGACTCAGGTGAGGCCCTTAGAGCAGGTGAGACGATTCACTGTCCTCCTGTGTCTATCAGAGACAAAGATATAAAAAAGGAACAATTAAATCAAAACAATGACACTGAACAAAACAGTGTAAGCAAAGACATTTCTTTAGTGCAAGCATTACATGACACAATGGCACTCACCAGACTCCCAGCACCAGAGCCATCAGTCTTCTCAGGAGACCCACTCAAGTTCATTGAATGGACCACTAGTTTCAAAGCACTGATAGAACGAAGATGTACAAATCCAGCTGACAGACTATTTTACCTTCAGAAGTACATCAGCGGTGAAGCACGGTCAGTGTTGGAAGGAAGCTTCTACAGGAAGGATGAAGACGCTTACAACCAAGCTTGGGAGGCACTGAATGCTCGTTACGGTCATCCCTTTGTAATCCAGCGTGCTTACAGAGAAAAACTGAATAATTGGCCAAAGATTAGCTCAAGAGACTCTGTTAAACTCAGACAATACAGTGATTTTCTGACTGCTTGCAGCAATGCCATGCCACACATTAAAGGTCTTCAAGTGTTAAACGATTGTGAAGAAAATCAGAGGATGCTACAAAAACTCCCTGATTGGGTGACATCTAGCTGGAATCGTCATGTAACAAAACAGCTGAAAGAAACACATGAATATCCCAGTTTCAAAGAGTTTGCCAAGTTTTTGGCTAACGAGGCAGATGTAGCATGCAACCCTGTAACATCCTTCTATGCATTGAAATCATATGAAGAAAGACCTTCCAGAGACATGAAGCGGCCAAAAGCCAATGTGTTCATCACAAATACAAAAGAGTCAGAAAAATCCCACACAGTGATGAAAACCCAAGGTGCTGTGGAGAACAGCACAAGAGACAAAAATGAAACAAAGAGGGTAAATATGCCATTCAGTACTTTAAGTCCAGTTAAATGCATGTACTGCAGTGAAAATCATTCCATTCACAAATGTCAGACATTTGCTAATAAGTCACAAGAAGAAAAAAAAAGATTCATACTGGATAAAAACCTGTGTTTTGGCTGTCTTAGGAAAGGACACAACTCAAAGGACTGCAGAAACAAAGCAACATGTAGCATATGCAAAAAATACCATCCTACACCGTTGCATGAGCACCGCAGCATTGTTCCAGACACGTCTCCCCATGCAGCGGGGCAGGCAGAAGAAAAGTCATCTTCACTCTCTTGCTCCATAGACAAAGGTGATGGTGGGAGCACATCCATGACAGTGCCGGTGTGGCTCTCATCAATCGCAACCCCTGAAACAGAGACATTGGTATACGCCTTGTTAGACACGCAGAGTAGCACTACTTTTGTAGACAAAGAGGTGTGTGAGAAAATGGGTGCAGGTTTAGAGCCAGTCAAGTTAAAGCTTACCACTATGATGGGAAAAGATTCCATTGTTTCAAGTGACAGAGTTAGTGGTCTTAGAGTCAGAGGGTTTTCCTCACATAGCTTTGTTAACTTGCCACCTGCATACACCAGAGATTTTATCCCACTTGAACGCACACACATTCCTACTCCTGCAACAGCTAAGAGATGGAAACACCTGAATGCTATAGCACAGGAAATACCAGAGTTGTTAGATTGTGAAGTTGGACTCTTAATCGGCTATGACTGTTGCAGAGCATTAGCACCACGACGTGTTATTACAGGTGGTGACGAAGAGCCATATGCCATTAGGACTGACTTAGGGTGGAGCATTGTTGGCAGCTCACCAAAGATTTACAAGTCAACAGAAGTGACAGGTCTGTGCCATCGTGTGTCCGTTAAAGAGCTTCCATCATTGACACCAGCTGCTGTTCTCAGAGTCCTTGAATCTGATTTTAGAGACACAAGCTATGGGGAAAAGACCATATCACAAGATGATATTCAGTTCATGCAGATCTTGAACCAGTCAATACACCAGAACTCAGATGGCCACCTGGAAATGCCGCTTCCTTTCAAAACACGTCCACACCTACCAGAAAACAAGCGCCTTGCTCTGGTGCGACTGAAGCACCTGAAAGGAAAACTTGAGAGAAATCCCAAATTCAAGGAGGACTATGTTAAATTCATGGCAGGCGTCATCGAAGGTGGGGAAGCAGAGAAGGCGGAAGACTCGCCCCAAGACGGCAATGTGTGGTACATTCCACATCAGGGAGTTTATCACCCTAGAAAACCAGAGAAAATTAGAGTCGTATTTGATTGTTCTGCTAAATATGAGGGTACAGCTCTAAATGATCACTTACTGACAGGACCTGATCTCATCAATGGTCTGACAGGGGTTCTCTGTAGATTCCGCAAACATCCAGTTGCAATCATCTGTGATGTAGAGAAAATGTTTCATGGATTCCATGTAAGCAAAGAGGACAGAAATTACTTGCGGTTTCTTTGGTGGGAACAGGGGGATACCAATTCAGAGCCAAAAGAATATCGCATGAAGGTCCACCTCTTCGGGGCAGCATCCTCCCCTGGGTGCGCCAATTATGGTATGAAGTTCTTAGCAAGTGAAAATGAAAAAGAGTATCCATCTGCAGCCAACTTCATAAAGAAACATTTTTATGTTGATGATGGCCTCATCAGTGTAAAATCAGCAGACAAAGCCATCAAATTGGTGAAAGAGACACAAACTGTGTGTGCAAAGGGGAAACTGCATCTCCACAAGTTTATTTCCAACAACAGGAAAGTTTTGGAGTCAATTCCAGACTGTGAACGAGCCAGTGGAGTTCACGATGTAAATCTCAGCCAGGGAGACCTTCCTGTTCAGACTGTGTTGGGAGTTAAGTGGAATGTAACCAGTGACACTTTCTCTTTCAGTACGCCTCTGGAGGAAAAACCAGCAACACGGAGAGGAATTCTTTCAACTGTAGCCTCTGTGTTTGACCCCCTCGGCTTCCTTGCTCCTTTTCTCCTATTAGGAAAGAAAGTGTTACAAGAAATGTGTCAAAAGGGCATAGCATGGGATGAACAGTTGCCCTTGGACTTGAAGCCACAGTGGAAAAATTGGCTGAATGATCTGGAGAACCTGCAAAAGCTCCACATCCCACGATGCTTTGCTCCTGAAGCCTTAGGAGAGGTTCAAAGAGTCGAGTTGCATCACTTTTCGGATGCGAGTAGCTATGGTTACGGTCAATGTTCATACATCCGAGTGGTGAGTGAAGATAAAGTTCATTGCTCTTTAATCATAGGCAAAGCCAGAGTCGCTCCCACAAAAGTTGTAACCATACCAAGACTTGAGTTGACAGCTGCCGTGGTCTCAGCAGCAGTCAGTAGCATGATAAAAGAGGAGCTAGAACTCAAAATTGACCAGGAATACTTTTGGACTGACTCGAAAGTAGTTCTAGGCTACATTGCTAATGAAGCCCGTAGGTTTCATGTTTTTGTCGCGAATAGAGTACAAAGAATCAGAGATACAACAGATCCAGCCCAGTGGTACCACATTGATACGGATCAAAATCCGGCTGATCATGCCTCTAGAGGCCTCAAGGTGGCAGACTTGATCAATTCCAATTGGTTTACTGGACCAAAATTCCTCTGGGAAAGAGAAATTGCCACACCAAAAGCAAATCCAGAGCTCATGGTAGGAGATCCTGAGATAAAAACAACGCAAGCACTGCAAATCAGTGTAGTCAAGGAAGAGAATTTCCTGCAGAGATTTGAAAGATTCTCTAAGTGGCATACTGTATTGAACGTTGTAGCTCGAATCCTACGGCTAGCAAAAAGAGACAAATCACCAGAGCTCATAACAGTTGATGAAAGGAGAAAGGCTAGTTTAGTGCTTCTGAGACTAGCACAGAGAGATGCCTTCAAAGAGGAGATACTCAAGCTCAAGCAGGGAAAATTGTCACATAATAATCCGTTGTTTCAGTTTGATCCAGTACTGCAGGAGGGTGTCCTCAGGGTGGGAGGGAGATTAAAAGCAGCTTCCTTACCTCTTGACCGGAAACATCCTGCCATTTTGCCAAAAGATGGAGTTGTCACACGCCTGATCCTGGACTACTGTCATGAAAAAACTCAGCATCAGGGCAGAGGTCAAACACTCAATGAACTGAGAGCAAATGGCTACTGGATTCTTGGTGGCAGTAAAGTTGTGGCAAATCAAATCAAACAATGTGTCCCATGCAGAAAAGCTACAGGCCTACAGAAACACAAAAAATGGCTGATCTACCTGTGAACCGCATCAACCACTCACCACCGTTCACATTCTGTGGGATGGACTGCTTTGGACCCTTTCCAACTAAACAGGGTCGGAAAGAAAGTAAGAGATATGGTCTGATATTCACTTGTTTAACATCAAGAGCCATTCACCTTGAGATGCTTGAGGATCTAACAACAGATGCATTCATTAATGCTTTGAGATGCTTTATAGCTATCCGAGGGCCCGTAAGAGAAATCAGATCAGATCAGGGAACAAATTTTGCAGGGGCTAAGAATGAACTCTCAAAAGCTCTAAATGAAATGGACAAAGACAGAGTGGCTGCTTATTTAGCAGAGAGACAGTGTGACTTTGTAATGAATGTACCTGATGCTAGTCACATGGGAGGTGTATGGGAGCGGCAGATCAGGACAGTGAGGAGTGTTATGACTTGGGCCCTCTCAAAGAGTGTTGGGAGATTAGATGATGCATCCTTAAGAACATTTTTCTATGAAGCCATGTCAATAATAAACAGCCGCCCACTCACTATCGACAGCATCAGTGATCCTAAAGGTGAAGAACCACTTACACCAAACCATTTACTTACCATGAAAACCTCTGTCCCTCTGCCTCCTCCAGGAAAATTTGAGGCAGAAGATCTGTATGCCAAGAAAAGGTGGCGCAGAGTACAATATTTATCTGAACAATTCTGGTGTAGGTGGAAGAAAGAATATTTGACAAACATCACTTTGAGGCAAAAGTGGCATTCTCCACGACGCAATGTTAAAATTGGAGATGTTGTCATCCTTAAAGATGAGGGATCTTCTCGCAACGAATGGAGACTGGGAAGAGTACTAAGTGTTTGTACAGATGATGATGGTTTGGTGCGTAAAGCCACCATACAAATAGGTAACAAGAAACTAGGAAAGAAAGGTCAAAGGTTAACTAATCCATCTATTATTGATCGCCCTATTCACAAGCTTGTTGTGTTAGTGGAAAGTAACTGAATGTATTTTCGTTACCAAAATGTGTAACATGTTCTGGTGTTGAGAGATGTATAACCATTCTTAATCTCAGGGTTTTTCTCCCATACTTCTTTTGTGTGTTGCTGAGAAATTACTAGATGTATTCAAGGTCAAAGGTGATCATAAATCATAGTAATTGGTGGGAGTGTAACTGTCTGTGAGACAGAGTTAATTGTTTAGTTAATTTTATAACATTTTACATGTTATAAAAACTCAAATATGTCTTAAGTTCAGAAGCGTTTTAAGGTTTAAGGATATTTTATTTTGAAAGGGTGTGGTCACTTCCCCTGGTCTGTCGGGAGGGTCAACTGAGGGATTGTGGGTCAAAAGTAAAGCGCGGGACCACAGACAATGGAGGCAGGATGGCATGACACGGGATGAAGAATTGCACTGTGTTCAAGAGGCGCAAACGGTAACTGTGTCTAACATCAAATGTATTTTATTTAGTTTGTGATTGTGTACAAAATGCTTGGAAAAGACTGGACACTTCAAGTATTTATTTGTATAAGTTGGGTCAGCATTTAATTACAATGGACTCATGGACTTTCTGCTTCTGTTTGTAGTTTTCACGGTGTTATATGATTTTGACGACGGAGGAGAAGGAGAAATAAAGAGAGAAAATCAAGACATCAGTATGAATCGTGGCCCTTTGTTGAACCGGTGTAGCTACACTCACTCTCATTGCATGCAGTTAGGACACGGTAACTCCGCCGGCCGGAGCTTCCGCCATTTTTTCGTAGCGGTGTATCGCGTCATTCAGGCAGCCAATCAGCACAGAGCCTCATTATCATAGCCCCGCCCACTCAGAATCCTGCATAGATAATGAGGTTAGAGAATGGGAAGATAAAGACATGGATCAGAGGCTGAATTTCTAATTTATTTAGCAAAAACAATCAAAAGCTTGTTTTTAAGACATTCAAGGTCTGTTTAAAATAGGTATTAGATGCCATAATAGATCCCCTTTAATTCAGCCTCCCGTGAAGCAGAATTCACGTCTCCAGATGTGAGGCCCTGAAGAGCCCGACTGCGGCTCCTGGTTCGATGCCACCGACTGCTCTTCTCTCTCCGGCTGCAGCCTCACCTGTGGTTTCCAGAGTTTCCAGAAGTGGGATGGGAGGCAGAGCCTTCAGCTATCAGGGTCCTCTCTCCGGAAACCAGCTACCCGTTTGTGAAATCTGCCTTTAATTAGACTGGAAACTAATAGTCTGCACTAATACAACTGCACTGACCCCTGACCCCTGACCACCATAAGCTCCCTCATACTGGGCAATATTCTTTCATTCATTTATGTGCAATATTACAATATCTCTTCAGAACAGCTTTTAATGTGTGATTTGTTTCTTATCCTTTATCTTATCTTTTATCTCTTATCTTTTTTATCCTGTAGTTTTTAATTTCTCTCTATGTTTTATCTTTGTGTCTGTGAAGCGTCTTTGAGATCTTTTAAAAGCGCTTTATAAATAAAATTGATGATTATTATTATTCTTTCATTCATTTATGTGCAATATTCTTTCATTCACTTATTTTTATAGTGTATATATATTTTTATACCACGGTCTGTGTAAATACTCTATTCTGATTGGCTGGCAGGTGTAGGTTATAAGTTATAACCTACAGTGATAACCTACAACTAGAAAACAAGTTTGGTCAAATTGCCTGATAACTTTAGGTGGTAACCACGGCAACGGAGATTCAGAGAAGAGCCGGCTACCGCAGGACGGCGACATGAGGGATTTTGTAATTTCTTTTAATTTATTTGGTGAATTTAACAATTTTGATGACTGGGATGCAGAAGAGGAGAGAAAAGAAAATGAAAAGAAAATGAAAAGAAACCGGAGAAACGGCACAAGGAGGTGACATGTCCTCCGGAGCACAGCTGCCCGCCGTCTCTCTGATGCCGGGCTGGAAACTCGCCAGATCATGCCGGTGACGGGACATCGCTGTGAGAGCAGCCTGCAGGCCTGCATGCTGCTCTCACAGCCCCGAGGTCGGGCTGCTAACGAGCCCCAAGGTCGTGCTCGTTAGCAGAAACAGAGGCGGCACTAACCTGAACCTTGGGGTCCTGAGTCTTGACGGGCCGCAGGACGACGCCGTGCTTGATCCGCTCCATCATCTCGTTCACCGCCTTCACCTTCACGTCGTCCGCTGCAGGCGGAGACGGAGAGTTCAGAGTTCAGGGTTCAGGGTTTAGGATTTAGGGTTTAGGGTTCAGGGTTCAGGTTCAGGGTTCAGGTTGAGGATTCAGGGTTCAGGTTCAGGGTTCAGGTTCAGGGTTCAGGGTTCAGGGTTTAGGGTTCGGGGTTTAGGGTTCGGGGTTCAGGGTTCAGGGTTCAGGGTTCAGGGTTTAGGGTTCGGGGTTTAGGGTTCAGGGTTCAGGTTCAGGGTTCAGGTTCAGGGTTCAGGGTTCAGGGTTTAGGGTTCGGGGTTCAGGGTTCAGGGTTCAGGATTCAGGGGTCATAGTCCATGGGCCAGACCAGATATCAGCACCACTCAAGGTGACCAAACTTGCTTATAATTTTTTTTAAATATCCACGTTTATAGATGATATTTTGGTATGATAACCTTCCTGAGTGGCAGCTGGATCAGAGTTATCAGCTCATGAAGTTACCCAGCCCCTTCAGAAAATTACATTTTAGATGCTGCTGCATATCCTGGTTTAGACTCATGTACAGGATATCTGTCAATGTGTCACAATATTGTCTTTGGTATAATTTTAAAGGTGACCTTTTAAGCATTCATTGATGCTAAGATGTGAATCTTTCTGACCAACATAGAGGTCACTGCAGCTCTTTAAACTATAAACAACACACATTTTTACACAATTTTCGCCTAAATGATATATCTTTTAGCCCTGTGTCATTTAGGAACAACAGAGACATGAGCTTATAACTATGATCCAGCTGCCACTCAGGAAGGGTTATCATACCAAAATATCATCAATAGACATGGATATTTTCAAAAATCATAAGTAAGTTTTGTTACCTTGAGTGGTACTGACACGTGGGCTCTGGCCCCTGGACCATAGACATATATACGTAGACGCCCCATCGAGCGCTTAGCTGTACGTCAACGCCGCCGCCATATTGGATGTGGCAAGACTGGGCTGCAAACTAATACAAGTAAATGGACTTATTTTCATAAAGCGCCTTTCTACAAAGAAATTTACGTTTTACGTCTCATGTATTCATTCACACATGTACTAATATACTTGGCACAAAATATATTATATTTAATTTTCTTATATGGCAAAAATAAGAACTTTATTGATCCCACATATGAGTAATTCATGTTATATCATCTATATATATAGAACAAGGTAGTGCCGAAAAACAAAATAAGAATGTTATTTGTTGTCTAAAAAATGGTTCAAATGTTATTTTATTGTCTGAAAAATTGTTCAGATATGTTATTTTTTTCCTTGAAAATTTTAAAATATATTTTTGTTGATGAGAAACTATGTTTCTCTATTTTGCTTATTTTGAATGTCAGGAATTATTTTGAATGTCAGGAAGCATATTTTACATAAACATATTTAAAATTTTTCAAGAAACAAAGTAACATATTAAAACAATTTTTCAGGTTTTTTCAGTTATTTTATTATCTGAAAAATGGTTCAAACGTTATTTTATTGTCTGAAAAATTGTTCAAATTTGTTATTTTGTTACTTGTACATTTTTAAATATGTTTTGTTGATGAGAAAATATGTTTCTCTATTTTTTTTATTTTTGTCAGGGGGATATATATATTGTTTTTCGGCACTACCTCTACCTGATATAACATGAATTACTCCTATGTGGGATCAATAAAGTTCTTATTTTTGCCATCTGAGAAAAAATTTAATATATTATATTTGGTGCCTAACTGTTTCCCAAGTATATTAGTGCGTGTGTGAGTGAATAAATGAGACGTAAAACGTACATTTCTTTGTAGAAAGGCGTTTTATGAAAATAAGTCAATTTACTTGTATTAGTTCACAGCGCAGTCTTGCCACATCCAATATGGCGGCGACGTTGACGTATCACAGCAGCAGGCAAGAACACTCGATGCGGCGTCTACGTATATATGTCTATGCCCTGGACTACCAGGTTCAGGGGTCAGGGGTCAGCGGTGCGAGGACCCTCACCTGCAGGCGGCTCCACCTTGGCCGGGGCTTTGGAGGTCTTGGAGGTTTTCCTCATGATGGCGATCAGCGAGCTGCAGAGAGCAGCTCAGTCAGACACGAGCTAACACCTGCACAGGTGTCATGATGGGGGGGGGGCTCACCTGAGGGGGTTGCACCTGGAGGGCGGGGGCGGCGGGGGAGGGGGCGGAGGAGGAGGAGGGGGCGGGGGCGGCTGAGGGGGCGGGGCAGGAGGCGGGGCCACCCCAGGGCTCTCGCTGGTCGTCACGGAGATCTGGTCCTGGACGTCCTGCAGCTCGTCCACTGTGGAGAGAAGATGGACCCGGTAACCACACGTACTAGTACTACTAAATACTAATACTAATACTACTGACTACTAATACTACTGACTACTAATACTACTGACTACTAATGCTACTGACTACTAATACTACTAACTACTAATACTACTGACTAATGATACTACTGACTACTAATGCTACTGACTACTAATACTACTAACTACTAATACTACTGACTACTAATACTACTGACTACTAATACTACTAACTACTAATACTACTGACTAATGATACTACTGACTACTAATGCTACTGACTACTAATACTACTAACTACTAATACTACTGACTACTAATACTACTGACTACTAATACTACTAACTACTAATACTACTGACTAATGATACTACTGACTACTAATGCTACTGACTACTAATACTACTAACTACTAATACTACTGACTAATGATACTACTGACTACTAATACTACTGACTACTAATGCTACTGACTACTAATACTACTAACTACTAATACTACTGACTAATGATACTACTGACTACTAATGCTACTGACTACTAATACTACTAACTACTAATACTACTGACTACTAATACTACTGACTACTAATACTACTAACTACTAATACTACTGACTAATGATACTACTGACTACTAATGCTACTGACTACTAATACTACTAACTACTAATACTACTGACTAATGATACTACTGACTAATGATACTACTGACTACTAATACTACTAACTACTAATACTACTGACTAATGATACTACTGACTACTAATGCTACTGACTACTAATGCTACTGACTACTAATACTACTGACTAATGATACTACTGACTACTAATGCTACTGACTACTAATACTACTAACTACTAATACTACTGACTAATGATACTACTGACTACTAATACTACTGACTACTAATGCTACTGACTACTAATACTACTAACTACTAATACTACTGACTAATGATACTACTGACTACTAATGCTACTGACTACTAATACTACTAACTACTAATACTACTGACTACTAATACTACTGACTACTAATACTACTAACTACTAATACTACTGACTAATGATACTACTGACTACTAATGCTACTGACTACTAATACTACTAACTACTAATACTACTGACTAATGATACTACTGACTACTAATACTACTGACTACTAATGCTACTGACTACTAATACTACTAACTACTAATACTACTGACTAATGATACTACTGACTACTAATACTACTGACTACTAATGCTACTGACTACTAATACTACTAACTACTAATACTACTGACTAATGATACTACTGACTACTAATGCTACTGACTACTAATACTACTAACTACTAATACTACTAACTACTAATACTACTGACTAATGATACTACTGACTACTAATGCTACTGACTACTAATGCTACTGACTACTAATACTACTGACTAATGATACTACTGACTACTAATGCTACTGACTACTAATACTACTAACTACTAATACTACTGACTAATGATACTACTGACTACTAATACTACTGACTACTAATGCTACTGACTACTAATACTACTAACTACTAATACTACTGACTAATGATACTACTGACTACTAATGCTACTGACTACTAATACTACTAACTACTAATACTACTGACTACTAATACTACTGACTACTAATACTACTAACTACTAATACTACTGACTAATGATACTACTGACTACTAATGCTACTGACTACTAATACTACTAACTACTAATACTACTGACTAATGATACTACTGACTACTAATACTACTGACTACTAATGCTACTGACTACTAATACTACTAACTACTAATACTACTGACTAATGATACTACTGACTACTAATGCTACTGACTACTAATACTACTAACTACTAATACTACTGACTAATGATACTACTGACTACTAATACTACTAACTACTAATACTACTGACTAATAATATAACTGACTACTAATACTACTGACTACTAATACAACTGACTACTAATACTACTAACTACCAGGGGTAAAAGTAAGCCGGTACGATCCGGTACTCCGTACCACCAAAAGATTCTGTCCCGGTATGCAGTACCGGGAAAAAAACACACAAATTGCTGGGAATAATCTTTGCATACAGCGGGTCTCGAACCCTCGATCTCTCACAACAAAGACGGCGACGATACCGCTCAGCCATGATTCAGCACCACCTTTTTTGACTGACTGAGCGAGGAGAGACGAACATAGCGATATAATCTAACTGAGTCCCGACCTGTTTTTTCGTAATTTTAAAAATATTTGTACGATATAAATATTAGTAAAACCCCACTATTTGTGCTTTTGTGAATAGCGTATTCCAGTCTTTACTTCCTAAACACACACACTGCATGGAAGGGAGCGTTTGATTTATTGTTCACGTAACGTTATTTTTTATTTTTTCACGACCAAACCACGCACTTTATTTATGTCATTTGCACCGGGCAAGGACAAAAAATAAATGATTCCACCAAAATTCCAAAGATTTTTGTGGTTGGCTGACACATTACCAGCATATTTCAAATATGCTGCTAAATAATCACACGCCAAATAATCACAAATATGATATTTGTGATTGGTTTTCATTCCTCGTTTCAGGAAAATTTTTTTGAAGTAACGTCTTTTTTAAAATGTTTTAAGTGTTTTGCTTTAATGAAAAAAATGCTTAAGAAGTTATTTTCCATTTCAATGCACACATTGTAAGAGACATTTTGAGACGTTTTACTCATCTTTTACTCTTTTTTCATTTATGTGCCCAATATTCTGAAAATTCAAGGACAGAGACTTGTTAACTGTTCAGCTGCTGATGAATTTAACTGTAAATTTATTCTAATTTGAAACAAAACAAATTTTTATGATTTTGAAAGTTTTGTCAACATTTACAAAGGGAGGAGGGAGGAGAGGGAGGAGAGGGATGGAGGGAGGAGAGGGATGGAGGGAGGAGAGGGCTGGAGGGAGGAGAGGGATGGAGGGAGGAGGGATGGAGGGAGGAGAGATGGAGGGACTCGCTCCTCCAACCAGCTGCTGTGAACAAAGCTGTCACATGTGGCTGAGGAGGAGGCTGTTCTACGGCTTTATTCATTAAAACCTACAAGAACCTGGGAAACTAGAGCGAATAAAGGGCAGAGCGTGTTATTTAAGGAGGCGGGGGGGGGCGTTACCCAGAACATCTGCGCGTCCATTACGATTAAAAGAAGAATTCATTGTTGACATTTGTACTTCCAACATTTCCATTTTGGTTGGAAACATGTGTGTGTGTGTGTGTGTTGGTCAGCATCGCCCACCTCTCTTCTCCAGCTCCCCGTTCTTCTTCTCCGCCTGCTCCAGTCGTCCCTCCACCTCTCTCTTCTCCACCTCCAGCAGCTCCAGCTGCCTCCGCAGAGACTCCAGCTCTGGCTTGACGGAGCTCTGCTCCAGCTGGGCCTGCAGGCTGTGGAGCTGCACACACACACACGCACACGCACACGCACACGCACACGCACACGCACACGCACACGCACACGCACACGCACACACACACACACACACACACACACACACACACACACACACACACACAGACACACAGACACACACACACACACTCATTTTATTTTGAAGCCTACAACATCACACCTGACCTGATTGGGTCTTCGTTTCAAGCCACACCCCCCGTAACTCCAGACGTCCTCGTTGCCCCGGTAACGAAACCTGCCCTTTAGTTAGTCAGACATCGTACCCACTAGGCCTGTGATGAAAAAATCTATTTCCCGATTCTAAATCGATGCTCATTTTAATTCCTAAAAATCGATTCGTATGTCTAAAAATTGATTTTTTTCATCATTACAACTTTTGGTATTTTTTGGTTTATTCCCAAAAAAGGAATGTTCTTTCAGTATATGACATAAATATTCATCAGATATGTGTGTTTTCATACAAACATATGTTTTTGCCTTTTTCTTTACCACTATCGTTTAGTAATTTTTTCAAATATAATTCTCAAATACATTCATATAATACTAGACAGGTTAATCATCTTCATCTTCCTTTTTATAAAACTAAACACGGCCATTATTCCCTCAGATATCGTGGTGTACGGATATGGAACTCCAAATCTCACATTATCATAAGCTCTGCTTCTCTAGAGTTTTAAAAGCAATTTATCATCTCATTTAATTCACATTTAAAAACACTTGTTGCAAGTTTTCTTTGTTGATTTTTTTGTTGTTGTTGTTGATTATTTTTTGTGTGTTGATGATCTGTAACTACTGTACGTAGTCTAACCTTCTTTGTTTTTTGTTTATAGTTTTCGTCTTGTTGTGTTTTTTTTGTTTTTGTTTTTTGTAATTACTGTTTTCCTTCCTAAATTGAGGGGAGGTCTGCTGCATAAGCCTGTTGGCTTTTTGACCTCTCCTGTCACATTTGTTTTACTATTTTGATTGTAAGTGTTACTTTTATTGTGTGCAAACTAATAAAATAAAAAAATAAAAAAATAAATTGTCTATATTTCATTACTTTATATAATTTCTTCAAATTACATTTGCATAAAATGCTAAAAACCAAATTCTGAAAAATTTAAAACCGAAAAAGACCGAAAATGGAAAAGATTAAAAGGGAATGTGTTTAAAAATAAAACCGATTTCATCCGTCTCTGTTTGCTGCTCTGGATCTGTTTGGTAATTCTACTGGTGCATCCAGCCCCCCCGTCGGGGGGGGGGAAACGGGGTTAAAGGTGAAGATACAGCAGCGTGGGCGTCTCACCTCCTGCTGGTGCTGCAGACGCTCCTCCTCCAGGGTTTTGGTGACGGAGGCCACGTCCTCCAGAGCCTTCAGCAGCTGCACGCTCGGCTCAGAGCTCTGGAGCAGCAGCACGCTCCTCCTGTTGGCCTCCTTCTGCTTCACCAGCATCTGGGGGGGGGGGGGGGGGGTTTAAGAGGAAGAGGAAGAGGAGGAGGAAGAGGAGGAGAAGGAGGAGGAGGAGGAGGAGGAGGAGAAGGAGGAGGAGGAGGAGGAGGAGGAGGATCCAGCAGATTTAGCCAGGTTTCTGAGGTATCCCTCTGGTCCTGACAGCTACAGACCCCTGACCTTCCCTTTACCTCGTGGGCGTAACTCTCGGCTTTGACCCGCAGGTTCTGCTCCAGGTCCAGCTGGTCCTTCATCCCCTCGTACTCCTGAGCCGCCATCGTGGAAACTTCAGAGAGACGGACGGAAAGAGAGGAGAGCCGGGTCAGAACCGGATCAGAACTGAGCATTGATCCGACCGCATTTCACCCGCAGGTCGATGTCAGAGGACAGGATCTGTCTGGTGCTGCTGGTACTGATACTGACTGTAACATACTGACTAATAATACTACTAACTAACAATACTACTGACTAACAATACTAGTGACTAGGGGTGTAACGATACACTAATCTCACGATTACGATACGATATTATAGCAGTATTTTTTTAACAACCTTGAATGAGGAACATACGACTGGAAAAAATGGTCTTTTATTTGAAAGACACAAAATACAAAACAATGCTGTGCATTTGCCCTATTGTTACAGTTTGTAATGCTTTATAACTGTTTAAGTTTTAAAGAGAAAGCCAGGCCAACCATTTTTCACAAACTGAACTAAAAGTAAATGTCAGGTTTGCATTATGCATCTTCAGTTTCATACAAGTACAAATATTTAGCCACAAACTGAATAGTTTCTCTCATGTATGATTTTACTTTTTTCTTTCTAATTTAACAACTAAAATTAAATAAATAAATAAAAGTAAATAAATACATTTTTACATCATAAAAAAGATTGATTCATGCTCACCTTATAAGTGTAAGAGGAGATTTATTTTTGTTAAGAAGTTTATTTTGGTAATTCAGGGTTCATTATTTTATAAATATATTCTTTATATTCTGATGTAAATCAGGGACTATAATGACACTAGTCAGTTTATCTGTAGTGATTAGTCTGTTTTAGATTGGGCGGAGTGATACAGCACTAGGTGCTGTGTTGATGTTCTAAAATCCTACAGTGTTGAGGGACATTAAAGTAGACTGGAACTCAGCAGAAGTTGCCTGCATGTTTATCCTACTCACGACCCGAAAAAGGTTTAATTTAATAAGGTAAGGCTTAACTCCACACCAGCCTTACATAAGTAAAAGTTCAGAGCTCAAAACGGGACCGTAAAACGGGACTAGTTTCTTCTGAGCGGAGTAAGATTTTCACCCGCGGGTCGAGGTGCGGTCGCGCTCGCGGTCGGATCTGCGTTACTAGTCAACACAATAGATTAATATTAATAACCCAATATCGCGATACAGTTTGTTACCTCCACGACACGTATTGTGACGTTTTTGTATCGCGAAATTTCGTGGCGAGATATATTGTTACACCCCTACTAGTGACTAATAATACAACTGACTAATACTAACTAATAATACTGACTAATAATACAACTGACTACTAATACTACTGACTAATAATACTACTAACTAACAATACTACTGACTAATAATACTATTAACTAACAATAAAACTGACTAATAATACTACTAACTAATACTGACTGTAACATACTGACTACTAATACTACTGACTAATAATACTACTGACTACTAATACTACTGACTACTATTACTACTGACTACTAATACTACTGACTACTATTACTACTGACTAATACTACTGATTAATAATACTACTAACTAATACTCCAAACGGAGTTTGCCTCCCCTGGCCGGGAGTTGAACCAGCAGCCTTCCTGCAGCGACACTAACCCCTAAACAGCTGTGGTGCTTTCACTGACCAGGGAAACTCAGAACTTTCCATTCTGCCACCAGCGTGGCCACCCACCTCTGTTGAATCTCTTGATGGTTTTGCTGTGCTGCTCCACTGTTTCACGGAGCTGTTTCATTTCCGCCTGGTCCTGCTCCGACTGGAACACAGAGAATTGGCCGTAGTCAGGGCCGGCTGCCAGAAACACCAAGCACCAGCAGTTCTCTGCAGCTTCCTCACCTGCGTGACCAGCTCCTCAATCCGGCGCTGCTGCTCATGGATCTGACACATGAAGTTCTTCTTCTCCTCCAACAAGCTGTTGACCGTCTCCCTCAGCTCTGGGGAAACATTCAACCCACGTCAGCCTCTGCAGCCCAGAAAATCTGCACATTTTTAGTAGGCCTGTGTTGAAAAAAAAAATCGATTTTCCGATTCTAAATCGATTCTCATATTAATTCCTAAAAATCGATTCGTATGTCTAAAGGTCGCTTTTTTTTTTCATCATTACATTACAACTATTGGTATTTTTTTGTTTATGCCCAAAAAAGGAATGTTTTGTTGGACATGAAAATAACTTGTGCCATGTTTCTGCCTTTAAATATGTTTAAAGGTATGAAAACATTAAAGTTTTTAGTTATAATTGCATAAATTGTTTATATTTCATTACTTTATATACTGTCTTGGGGTTACATTTGCTTAAAATGCTAAAAACCAAATTCTCAAAAATTAAAAACCCCAAAAAGACTGAAAATGGAAACAAAAACGGCGTGTTAAAAAATAAAACCGATTTCTCAATATAATACTAATATTAACATGTTGCATAACTACACAGTCATATTATTCATGCAACAGCTCAAAAACCTGTTTTAATAACACTAACCCAGATCAATATCGGAATCGAATCGGATCGAATCAAATCTTGATAATCGATTCTGAATCTTAAGAATCGTAATCGATTCGATTCTTGACATTTGAATCGATCCCCAGCCCTGATTTTAGAGAGAACACGAGACATGGGAGGGAAGGAGGGATCCGACTAGTTCAGGAGGGGGTTCGAGGAAGATCTGAGAGACGAGTGGACGGGGCGGGTTCAGAGGACGGGGCTTCACCTGAAGCTGGAATAAAATAGTTCCCACTGCTGTACCTTTAACCTGTCGGTGGTAGTGCGTGAAGGTGTCATGGCTGCCGTCTTCAGCATCTACAACATCGGGATGAAAGACTTGAGATGTTGCTTCGAGGTCAAGACAACGAAGAAAACAGGAGGATAAAGGAAAGTTACAGGTTCGAGTCTGAGCGAAGGAGAAGAGACAAAGAAAGGTGCAAAAACTCAAGGTATTCTAGCAAATGTTCCCCTGGTGAGGGTCCTGAGAGCATCTCAGAGCGCTGCACCTCTACGCTGCTGCTGGTCCCGTCTGAGGGGGAGTCTGAGGCCCAGTTTACACGTAGCAAAAACGGTGGTGTTTTCATGCTGTAGCTCCTTTATTCAATCACACCGCCACACGTGCACCAGCAGAACCTTATCCCAGCACACCTCTTGCTGGTGTGCAGCCACTTCTTATGTAGCCAGGCAGGGTGGAGAGGTTGATTGGGCACAGGTGCCCAATCGGCTGAGTAGCTGCTCCTCCACCCTGCCACACATGCGTTTTGGCCGTTCGTTTACACGAAAACGAAGCTCAAAGTCACCAAAAACTATCATTACTGAAAACCCCGGCCAAAGTGGAGATTTGCAAAAACTCTGTCTTCACAGAGGAAAACGGACATTTAGGCTTCAGAAACGTCACATTATGCGTCAGAAACGTCACCAGCATCATGTGCTCGACCTGTGTTTACAATTTGTTTGGCCACTTGTCATTTGTTGATGTTTTTTTCCACGATTCCGATTGGCTAGCATGACTTTATGCTTTTCGTTACACTGCCGCCTATAGGTTTGGCAGCTCATAGCACCTTAACAGCGTATTTATGCGGGTTCGTGTAAATTATGGTATTTTTCAAAACGTAGAGGGGGAAATATCCGTTTTTGTAAATACCCGGTTTTGTGTAAACGTGGCCTGAGGGTTAGTCTGAAGGCGTGTCTGAAGGCGTGAGTTTGAGAGATGAGACTTTCAGAGGGAGGCGGGGGATCAGGCCAGTTCAGGAAACATCAAGGAGACAGGACGACCAAGAAGGTTCAGGACAACCAAAAAGGTTCAGGACAACCAAGAAGGTTCAGGACAACCAAGAAGGTTCAGGACAACAAAGAAGGTTCAGGACAACCAAGAAGGTTCAGGAAAACCAAAAAGGTTCAGGACAACCAAGAAGGTTCAGGACAACCAAGAAGGTTCAGGATAGGTGCAAGGAGAAGTCGTCTGAAAGGTTCAGGATGATTTTAGAAGACGGGACGAGTTCAGGAGTTTTTAACGACTCTGTTCAGCCAAGTGACGAGTAAAGACACAGAAACCAGAGAAGAATATGTGCAAGAAGGGCTGAACTCCAGATGAAGGTCTGATGTACTCCCTGCTCAAACCCACATAAAGACATGATCACCCCTGTCTCTGGCAATAAAACCGACTTAGCCAGTCTTCATTTCAGCCATGACGCCAAACCGATGAAACCACGGGATGAAAAACTGAAAGGATCAAACCAGAACATAAGACGACCTCAGGAGGGCGACGGAGGCGGACGCATTCAGGACCAATTTAGGACCAATAGAGGGAATGTGCATGATGTCACAGATGCGACTCCTTGGCGGGTTACGCCCACCAAGTGGCAGAAAGACTGAGTGGCAGCGTAGACTTTCAGTTTGAGCAACTGGAAAACAGAGTTATCGTTTTACAGATTGCCGAACAGAGCCGGTCCAAGGCATAAGCGAACTAAGCGGCTGCTTAGGGACCCGTAACCACTAGGGGGCCCCCAAGAGTTAAAAAAATATAAAATAAAAAAATGTATGCGTGAGTGATGATTCATACATTATCAAAGGTATGTTATTGTATGTTATTGTACAAAAACACAATAATTAATATTATTACATAAACAATATTATGTTAACAGACTAGAGTAGACTTCAAATTGTTGTTGCACATTTATGTTGCAGTTTATTTCAAACCAAACATAAAGTAGATAACGTTGTGGCAGGGTGGAGGAGGTGCAGCCACTCAGGCTGACGGGACACAGGTGTGGCCCGGCACCACGCCTGAGGTTTGCTGCGACAGCGCTGGCAGCGCTGCAGCTGACCGGCGCTGCAGCTGACCGGCGCTGCAGCTGACCGGCGCTGCAGCTGACCGGCCGTGAGGCAGTAGCTGCAGGCCGCCAGGCGACGGCTCCTGGGATGGAGTCGGAGGCGGAGGCGGAGGCGGCTGCGGAGACGGAGTCAGAGGCGGACCAGCAGGGCGGCGTGACAGAGGAGGCGGTCCTGGAGGCGGACCAGCGGCCGGCGCGGGTCCGCGTCAGGGAAGAGGGGATGGTCCTGGACGCACCGTCTGGCCCGAGGCCACTATGGGCCCGGCTCTCTCGGCGGTCGGCCCGTCGCAGAGGAAGGCCGCCTGACCGTTCCCGCTGGTCGGCCGGACGCCGAGGGCGGCCTCCAGACGGGTCCGGGCCTGGAGGGCCCGGGCCGCAGTCTGCGGGGGGGGGGGGGGGGGGGGGGAGTAGGCTCGGCCGGACGGACCCCGGCGCGAGTTTGGCGTTGGGGGTGTGTGGCAGGGTGGAGGAGGTGCAGCCACTCAGGCTGACGGGACACAGGTGTGGCCTGTCAACCTCTCCACCCTGCCAGCCTTGATAAGGCGGGGCTGGACAGCAGCAAGGGTTCGTGGGAGACTGAAGCTGGAGCTGCTGAGCTGTCTGGTGCTGTGCTTGTGCACGTGTGGCGGTGTGTGTGGTAAATAAAAGGGTTCTGCACTAAACTCCGTGTCCTCCTCTATCCTGTCGGTCGGGCCCCCGTAGCACTCGCCCTGCTACAAACGTGTTTACAGTAAATGGTTTATAAATGTGTAGCAAGGCTAGTGCTACGGGGGTCACCCGACAGGACAGAGGACACGGGTTTCGTGCAGGAAACGGTTTATTTACTCCTCTTTCACCCAGACACACGTGTCAGCACCTTCAGCAGCTTCCTCCCAGCAGACCTCTTGCTGGGGTGCAGCTGCTCTTTCTGAAGGCTGGCAGGGTGGAGAAGCTGATTGGGCACAGGTGTGCCCAATCAGCTGAGTGGCTGCTCCTCCACCCTGCAACAAAATGATATATACAAAAGTCTTGACGCTTGGTCCTACTTAAGGCACGATTTGTTGGCGAAATTAAAGTGATGAAGACACCGAACTTTATGATTTGACCGTTTAACGTTAGCTACCCAAAAATCCAACATTACCTGATACAAAATGGGAACCGCAAATTCACGTTTCGGTGCCTGGAATCCAGTTGTTTCTGTGAATTGCAGCAATCCCTTTGTCTCTCCTAAGATTATTTTTCGGCAGTCTGTAAAACGATAACTCCGATTTCTTGCTCAATCTATGAGTACAGTCGATCGTACAAGGGCTCTTTCCCATTTTAGATGTTTTCCAGTTGCTCAAACTGAAAGTTTACGCTGACACTCAGTCTTTCTGCCACTCAGTCTTTCTGCCACTCAGTGGGCGAAACCCGCTGTGAAGTCGCATCTGTGATGTCATGTGCATTCCCTTCATAAGGAAGATGGACGAGTCGAGGAGATGGGAGGGGGGGTCTTACGACCAATCTGGGGGAGTGGGGCAGGTTCAAACCAGTGGGCGTCGTACCTTTGACCTGCTGCTGGCACTGCGAGAAGGTGTCGGGGCTGCGGTCCACGGCGTCGGCGGACTCGGCGTCGGCCTCCAGCGCCATGCAGTCGGAGATGCTCGGCAACAGCTCGTCCAGACACGGGCGCGACGTCAGGCTCAGGTACTTCAGCTTCCTGTTCTCGCAGTTCAGCTGGAGGCGGACAGGTGACGATGATGTCATCATCGGAAGGAGACACCCCCGATACACACATATCCAATCACGTCATTTTATACTTTTAAAATCATAATAAGGAGCACCAAAACTTCTTCCTGTTCCTGTTCTAGCTGAACGAGTCTCACAGCGCCATCAACTCATTCACCTGCTGCCGGTAACGCTGCAGCAAACAGCATTGATTATTGGTTATTGATCGTGTGCTGGTGTGTGTCGGACCTTGGTGGCCAGAGCCTCGGCGTTCTCCCGACACGACTTCTCGATCTCCAGCTGAGTCTGCAGAACGCTGACCTCCTCAATCACCATCTGGGACACTGTTGGACACACACACACACACGCACGCATGCACACACAGACACACACACACACACACGCACACACACAGTTTCAAAATGTTATTTATTTGTCAGTAAAAACACTCACTCACTCATCTTCTCCCGCTTATCCGTTCCCGGGTCGCGGGGGCAGCAGCCTCAGCAGGGATGCCCAGACTTCCTTCACCCCAGACACTTCCTCCAGCTCTTCTGGGGGGAGTCCAAGGCGTTCCCAGGCCAGCCGAGAGACATAGTCTCTCCAGCGTGTCCTGGGTCTTCCCCGGGGTCTCCTCCCGGTGGGACATGCCTGGAACACCTCCCTAGGGAGGAGGGACATGCCTGGAACACCTCCCTCGGGAGGCGTCCAGGAGGATCCGGTACAGATGCCCAAGCCACCTCAGCTGACTCCTCTCAATGTGAAGGAGCAGCGGCTCGACTCCGAGCTCCTCCCGGGTGACCGAACTCCTCACCCTATCTCTAAGGGAGCGTCCAGCCACCCTGCGGAGGAAACTCATCTCGGCCGCTTGTATCCGCGATCTTGTCCTTTCGGTCACTACCCAAAGTTCATGACCATAGGTGAGGGTAGGGGCGTAGATTGACCGGTAAATCGAGAGCTTCGCCTTTCGACTCAGCTCCCTCTTCACCACGACGGTCCGGTACATCGACCACATAACTGCAGACGCTGCACCGATCCGTCTGTCAATCTCACGCTCCATTGTTCCCTCACTCGTGAACAAGATCCCGAGATACTTGAACTCCCCCACCTGAGGCAGGACTTCTCCACCCACCCGGAGAAGGCATGCCACCTTTTTCCGAGGGAGAACCATGGCCTCGGATTTGGAGGTGCTGATTCTCATCCCTGCCGCGTCGCACTCGGCCTCAAACCGCCCCAGCACATGCTGAAGGTCCCGGTCCGATGAAGCCAACAGGACAACGTCATCCGCAAAAAGCAGAGATGAAATCCTGTGGTTCCCAAACCGGATCCCCTCCGGCCCCTGGCTACGCCTAGAAATCCTGTCCATAAAAATTATGAATTTATATATATTTTCCAACTATTTTTGTGTGGGATTGAGTAAAATAATTAAATTATGACACAAAATTACAAGAAAAGGGTGTGAAACATCTTGTAAGGCTTTTATTTGAAGTGACTTCTGTATCTGCTGCTTTTCTGCAAGATGTTTAATCTCAAGCACTTTCAGCTCCAGAGCTGAAGTCGCCGGTTATTTTAGAACGACCCAGGAACAGCGTCGGTCGAGAGAGCTACTCAACCAGAAACAAAACACCGTCTTAAGATGTCTGAAACCATCTGAACGTGGATCTAAATGAGGAGCCGACAGAAGGAAAACTGTATATGTGTATATGTGTATATATATATATATATACTTACATATACATATATACATATAGATACGTATATATACGTACCCATACCCATACAGTACCTATATTATTTATTTTTTTAATAATAATTAAAGAAGTTTTATATGTATCTATTCAAGAGATGTTTCTTTACTAACCATTTGAATTCTTTTATGTTAATAGTTTGCTTAAAGTGTTTGGGAAGTGGGTGCAGGGTTTTTGATATGGATACATTTCTTACAAATATTAATAAAGAATAAAGTAATCTTTCTCTTACCATTAACCAGCTGAGATTTCTATGCATTTTAAATACATTTGTTCTGGAATCACAACCCAGGACCAAGCGAGCTGCTTTATTTTGCTCTTTGGAGTTTGATTATCACGTCTGCTGTGGCGTTTGACCAGACCACTGGGCAGCAGTCAAGAGTCCACAAGATTAAAGCTTGTGTTGTTAATTTAGTTGACTTTAGTGACAAATATGTCCTGCATCTTCTAACGACAGAGATGAGAAGTTGACTCTGCAGAAAACATCAGCTACCACGTCGTTAAACATGATCTCAGCAGGAGCAGCATTAGTGAGCAGCGTTTCTGTCCAGGCCACAAACACCAGTCAGCTGGTAATAAGCAGCTGCCGGAGCTGCAGCTCCCAGACCGGTGGTTACGAGGGCGGCTGTCACACCGCAGCTAAAGCATCAGGGGCTGAAACTAAAGCATCAGCTGAAACTGCTGGATACCGGCTCCCTATGCTGCTCTCTGACGGATACAGATAAGATATTATCACATATCACCAGTCTGCCTTTAGAAAGGTTATTCTTTGGTTTTTGTGAACCCTGGTTGGTTGTGAATGCTGCTAAAAAATGTCTTTATGAATAAATCCATCCATCCATCATTCAGCCATCCATCCATCCATCCATCCATCCATACACCAATCATCCATCCATCCATCCATCCATCCATCCATCCATCCATCCAACCATCCATCCATCCATCCATCCATCCAACCCTCCATCCATCCACCCATCATCCAACCATCCATCATCCAACCATCCATCCATCCATCCATCCATCCATCCATCCATCCATCCATCCATCCATCCATCCATCCATCCATCCATCCATCCATCCATCCATCCATCCATCCATCCATCCACCAATCATCCCCCATTAATGTCTATTGTTCTCTATCATATTGTAGTATTATAGTAAAGTAATGATAATGTAATACTATACATTATAATTACTTCTATTATTACATAAATAGTATTATTATAGTATATAGCATAGTAGTATTATTGTAAAGTAATGATAATGTAATACTATACATTATAATTACTTCTATTATTACATACAGACAGTATCACAACTAAATGCTGGGCGTTTGTTTGTTTTGTTTTCTTTTTGTTTGCTTTGATTTGTTTTGTTTTTGACTATATTCATATATACATATAATTGAGTATTATATCACTATATTGAATAGTTATTAAAGTAGGGGTGTTTGGTTATGTGTGTTTTATAAGTAAGTTTATTGAAACTCTTGTTATACGTAAGAATGTAAGATTCAGGGGTAGGACTCCATAAGTGTTTACTTAATTCCTACTCCGTTTGGAACATGTTGGTGGATCCGTGAGGTCTGCTCAAATGCTGTCTTGTATCAGGGCTGGTGTGGTGAGGACCCAGATGCAGGAGAGCGAGAGGCAGGAGTTCAACAAAAAAGGGTTTATTTTACAAAAAAGGCAAGAACCAAAAACCAAAGGCGCTGCTTGGCAGGATCAAAAGTCACACGTAAACAGGGATCAAAAAACTAGAGCAAAAACTTGGCAGGACACATGAAGGAAAGAAACAGGGCGGAACCACCAGGAGCAAGGGAAAGACAAGAACAGATATACTATACTTTATTTTTTTACCAGCAACCTCCCAGTTGAGCTGCCCAGGTGAGGCCTGCAGGCAGCGGGACTAATGTTTTCAGATGATGCAGGTCTGATGCAGCCCAGTAACTCCAGCACGGATGCAGCATCAGAGAGGACTGGTTTTAATGGATTTGGTTGTTGGGCAGCTGGGCTTTTAACGGTCTCCTCGGGGCAATAAGACCGGAGCTGCAAACGGCACGGCCAGTTGATTTAAAGGTACACGCACAACCGCCTTTCAGGTTAATTATCCAAGTCTTTGATTCAAAAAGCTTATATGTTTGAGACACGACTCCATCCGGCTGGTCTCATCAGCTCAGCTGGACTAATGGTGAATTACGGTGCATTTACAGGATTCGGCAGGAGGAACAAGAAGTGTCCCCTCCAACATGCTTCATTGCAGTGTGTGTAGCGTCCTGTACTTCCTGCATAACATGTCAGATTTTGTTAATTCCTGCAAGTGACTGCAGAAGAACACAGATCATCTTAAGCCGGACCGCTTGTATCCACTAGGCCTGTGTTGAAAAAATAGATTTTCCGATTCTAAATCGATTCTCATTTTAATTCCTAAAAATCTTTTTTCATCATTTCATTACAACTTTTGGTGTTTTTGGTGTTTATGCCCAAAAAAGGAACGTTTTGTTGGACAGGAGAATAACTACTGCCATGTTTCTGCCTTTAAATATGTTTAAAGGTATGAAAACATTAAAGTTTTCAGTTATAATTGCATCAATTGTCTATATTTCAATAATTTATACACTGTGTTGGGGTTACATTTGCATAAAATGCTAAAAACCAAATTTTCAAAAATTAAAAACCGAAAATAGACCGAAAATGGAAATATTTAAATGGAATGTGGGAAAAACTAAAACCGATTTCATCCGTCTCTGTTTGCTGCCCTGGATCTGTTTGGTAATTCTACCCCACGATGTTTCTGAAAGCAGTTCTATCAGCATTCTGGGAGCTGATTGGTCCTTACAGCATCATTAGCTGCCAATACTTGCTGTTGAATCTCAATATAATACTAGTATTAATATGTTGCATAACTACAGTCATATAATTCATGCAACAGCTCAAAAAACTGTTTTAATAACACAAACCCAAATCAATATCGGAATCGAATCGGATCGAATCAAATGGTGATAATTGATTCTGAATCTTAAGAATCGGAATCGTATCGATTCTTGACATTTGAATGGATCCCCAGCCCTATATGTGACGCTCTGGTTGACTGAGCAGCTGTTTGGCTCTTATAGTAACACATCATTTAGAAACGTGACGCTGCCCTCCACCATGGCTGCCTCCCGTGTTGCGTTTGACCCACAGAGCTGCAGCTGAGCGGCGGTGCAGCCAGGCGGAAGACGATGCGCTGTGGCATGTGGGCGGAAGTACGCCTGAACGCAGCCCGGAGACGAGTCTGCACCATCCACCAACATCACACTTTGAATGGAAACATAAAAATAGATCCAGAAGCCCTTGTCTGTCGTATCATCCTCGTGTTCCTCACCGCTGCTTCCTCTGAGAAACCCACAGCCTCTCCGCTCAGTCGTCCGGAGACGGTGAGCATCAGACCTGTGTAGTTTCTGGAAAGGCGTTGGTCCACAGGATTGCTGCTCTTTCATTCTCCACCACTCTGGGATGTATCTCCCATCCTGAGTGTTTAAACAACTATCTGGACTGAATACATCTAAGTTATCAAGAATAAAACTCCAGAGGTGAAACAGATTTCAGAGGTTTTAGTTACGCAGTTGCATAAGTGCATAAGTAAGTGGGTCAGAACAACACCAGGCGTCTCGATGCAGGAGATGACGCAGAACCAGGGATGCATCATGATTTTAAACACCACGAATGATGACTAGTCCTTAAAATTCTGATAAACAGGTCACTGTAACGTCAGAGCTAATCTACTAGGAACATAGTATCAGTATGAACACTCTGTTCCCGGGCCAAGGCCAATACTTCCATCAGTAGATTTAGATAATCAAAAGGCCGAGGCTACATTTCCATCTTACCTGTCTTACATGTCTTAGCTTCTACATCCCATAAGACATTGCAGCAGAAGCCAGTCATAGCGGCCCCATAGCATGTGGTCCAGTCTCTCTTTCCTCCTCTGCTAGTCCATTGTTGTCCTTCCCAGTTCTGCAGCATTTCTTGCTTTCCTTGTTTTTCAGAGTTCTTACTAATAATTTCAGTTACACCGTCATATTATAGTGTTTTTTTTTTCCTTTTTTTATTTTTATTGGGGTCTCACACACCATATTTTGCAAAAATATGCGTAAATATCTGCACCTGGTGAGCACAGCGAAAGGAAAGGGAATAAGACCACATGGAAACAGACTTTTTTCTCTCCCCCATGTCAGATAAAAGCATGCTAGGAGCATGCAAGCGTGTGTAGACATGATTAATGTGAAGATATGTCATCCTTTTTTGTTCAATCGAATAAATAATCTCAAAGATCATCAACAGAAACAAACATAAACAATGAAAAGTATCTGACAGGATATAAACTGTATTTGTAAAACCGTTATCTGTTATGTATTTACTGAAGTTCTATTTTACTTCTACATTTGATTTTATTCATTATTTTGGTTTGCCTCGTGTTTGAGTCACTAAAATCGAGGGGGCAGGACATGACATCATACATCCATCATGACAGTGGTCCAGGATGGGGGGATAAATAATTACACTTGCTACAACTGCAGCCACGTGATAGATGTGTGCAAGAACTGCAGCTCCAGTGGTAGAAGATCTCACTGCTGTGATTAAATGTAAATGTAAATGTACTTTATTTATATAGCACCTTACATCAACCTAGAGGTGAACCAAAGTGCTTTACATAACATACAACAAAATAAAACACGAATAAAACATATGAACATATAAAACATCAAGTATAAAAAAGTGTTGCCACACTACTGGGTATTAAAAGCCACCCTGAATAAATAAGTTTTCATTTTAGATTTAAAAAGGCCCAGGTCAGAGATGGTGCGTAACTCACAGGGGAGATTATTCCAGAGCCGGGGGCCGGCAACTGAAAAGGCTCGGTCACCCCAGTGCTTCTGCTTTGACCTGGGCACTTCCAACAAACGTTAAAGAGCATATTGCAGGTTAGAATTTTTTCAAAAATGATACCTGACCTTATGTGAAAATGACTATGTGAGAAGTTAATGTAGGATTTAATATGTTTTACAAGACATAAGGGCACGTATTCAGAGGAAAAAGTGGCTGATTTTAGCCAAGCTCCTACAAACGCTTTTTTTTTTTCGAACACCGCGTCATACGACGCCACACCAGGGAGCAGTCTCCACAGCTGCCCCATCTGACTGCCCAGACCCCGTACACACGTAGCCGGGTATCTGCTAAACCCAAGATATTTTCCTACGTTTGGACCTGTCATCCACATGAAAACGCAAATAAACTAATGTTTAAAAAAAACTCCAGGCAAAGGGAAGATTTTTGAAAACTCTGTTTATGTAGATGCGTGTAGACAGAGACAACCGGAGTTTTGCGTTTTCGAACGTCACATTATGCTCCAAAACAACAACAAATCTGCTCTGAGTCTGACGTCTAACGTGCGACCCAGAACTGATCCACCATCTGTCCTCCAAGCTATTTATTAAATAAATGGTCTCTGCTCTTGACACCGTTACACCGACGCGGAGCCTACGCCGTAGGGTACGCGGCGACGCGCAGCTGGGCTGCAGCTATGCTGCATCGATTAACGCAGCAGCTCCGCGGCGGACACAGGGAAACTCCAGCTCGTTACCCGAGGAGGAGGCGCGGATCCCGGGGAAGCGGCGCAGCACAGGCAGCCCGGAGTCCGGAAGACCAGATGATCTACAGGTCTGTGCTTATGAAAGTGGTCGAAAACGCATATCTTCGGTTCTGTGTGGAAGGTTTTTTTTTTTAACAACGATGTAATGTGGATACAAATTATTTTATAAACGAAGGGGGGGAAGTATTCGGTTTTAAAAATACCCGGCTATTTCGGATGCTTTTAATCAGAAAAAAGAGAAGATAATAAGCCTGTTTTCTGTTTAGAAAGTACAAACGTAGACAGATTACAAGTACTCACCCGTTTTTAAGGAGTTATTTTCGGAGTTTCTTTCAGGAGCACGGAGCAGGAGTGCTGCAGTGAATAAAGGCGGATTTATGGTTCCGCGTAAAATCGACGGCGTAGCCTACAGTGTAGGGTACGTGGCACACGCAGCGTTCTGACCCATAAATCAGCCTTTTAAAAAGCGAGTTTCAGCTGTCAATCAAAAGAACGTGGGGGGACTAACGGGTTCGTAATTATAAGGCTGTGGCCTGTCATATTGGTGTGAATACACATTCACAACCTCTTCAGTGTCACAACTAACATTAAGATCCATTATTTTTCCTATTGTTGAATTCACCGCGCTCCCTGATGTCACGTCACTTCCGGTTCAGCTTTTTCAAATGCAGAAGTAAAATACTCTCACAAAAACAACTCTGGAGGTCACTGTAGTATATATTTATGCGTATTTCAATGAAAATTCAGTTCCTACATTATTTTCCTACACATTGATTCACAGGGGTCTCCAACCTGCAATATGCTCTTTAAGGGATATAAACTGTGGCAGGGTGGAGGAGCAGGCACTCAGCTGATTAGGCACACCTGTGCCCAATCAGCCTCTCCACCCTGCCCGCCTTCATAAAGAGCAGCTGCACACCAGCAAGGGGCTGCCGGAGGAAGCTGCTGAAGGAGACGGCACGTGTGTCTTGGGTGAAAGAAGAGAATAAAGAGTTCCTACACGAAACCCTGTGTCCTCTGTCCTGTCGGTCGACCCCTGTAGCACTAGCCTTGCTACATAAACATTTACAGATACTTCTGAATTTCTGTCAGCAGATGATTGTTGGGTCATTGACCTGGATCAGAACATCTGTGACTTCCTTGTAATGATTTATTCATAAAAGCTGTGTGACTCTTTTGCCTGAAATACCTGACAAAGACAAATGTTTACAGATCTGGGGCCTCATCTATAAAGCTTGCTTGCGCAGAAAAAGCGCCTGAAAGTTGCGGAAGCCACCATCTACGCAAATCCTCGGATCTAAAAAGAAAAAACTAACCGAAAAATCTGCTTATCTTTACGGCAACCTGGACCCTCCCGTAAGAATTTACTTAAGACACGGGGAACTGGCGAGGCAGGCTGTGAGGTGGTGAAATGAAGCCAGATTCATGTCATACTCTTAATAATGTCATCACACATCACAACATAGGCTATATCAGACTTAAAATAATAAAATAATAAAATAAAATAAAATAAAATAGCGCTGATCGTGTTCCTCTGTGTGAAGCTCAGTCAGTCAGGTGCTGCTGCTGCTGCAGCCTCTTCTTCACCCGCTTTAGGACAGAACAAATGAGGGGCTGCGTTTAGGGAGCCCCACGGAGCCCCTAAAGGGACTCAGATTTTTTTTTATATGAGTTTCACGCGCGCGTGAAACCTTTACGTGCGGGTGTATGGTGCCTAAATTATGGTCCCGCGTTAAAACGACGCAGAGCCTGCGGCGTAGGGTACGCGGCGACGCGCACCCACGCCGCAGGCTCTGCGTTGGTGTGACGCAGAACCGTAAACCCGCCCTGAGCAGCTCTGAGGGGAGACGGGAGAGGAGGAGGGGGAGCGGAGGGGGGAGCGGGGCTGCGGGGCCGTTTTCGTATCGCTTTCATACAGTGTCTTGATAATTTGCAATTTAAGGCTGAGCCTACCGTTAGTTTTTAAACTGTGAAAAGTAAGGGGAAAAAAAACATGATTTTGAAAAGACGGGGGGACGTGTGTCCCCCTGTTGCGCCGGGGAACTCACGGCGTTTAGCGCAGCAACGACGTGCTGCCACTCACTCGCTTTATTTTATTGTATAGGCTACTATTTATAGCTATACTTATTCTAACTTTTACTGTGACCACCAAATAATGTGGTTTTCCAGTCCTCCACCTCATCTACAACATCTCTGTCTCCGTGAAAGTCAGTGTCACGGTGGCTGCTACTTCTAATTCATTCTGACGCCAAACAGGCTGGAGGAAGCCACTGCGCATGCTCAGTAGGGTCATCCATATGCATTTATGGGCGTGTAGAGGGCAGGATTAGAGGCGGATTCAGCTGCGCAGGTCTGTGATTCATAAAGGAACGTTGCGTGCAAATCTGCGTGCACATGGTTTTATTGATCCAGATTTTTTTTTGCGCCCGGCATTTTCGGCTTTTGAGCGTACATGCACTTTTAGTATGACTCCTACGCAGTCCATTTTAAATGAGGCCCCTGGACCTCAGACACTCAACCGAGTCGAGAGACATGAAACTGCTGAGATGTCAGCACGCTGACTCACTGAACCCAAACAGTGAGTCAGCGTCTTTTCTGGTGTGGGTACCAGGGCTGGGGATCGATTCAAATGTCAAGAATCGATTTGATTCTGATCCTTAAGATTCAGAATTGATTATCACGATTTGATTCGATCCGATATTGATTTGGGTTAGTGTTATTAAAACTGTTTTTTGAGTCGTTGCATGAATTATGACTGTGTAGTTATGCAACATATTAATACTAGTATTATATTGAGATTCAACAGCAAGTATTGTTAGCTAATGATGCTGTAAGAACCAATCACCTCCCAGAATGCTAATATAACTGCTTTCAGAAACATAGTGTGGGTCAGAATTACCAAACAGATCCAGGGCAGCAAACAGAGACGTATGAAATCAGTTTTATTTTTAAACACATTCCGTTTAAATTTTTTCCATTTTCGGTCTATTTCGGTATTTAATTTTTGAGAATTTGGTTTTTAGCATTTTATGCAAATGTAACCCCAAGACAGTATATGAAATCACATTTTCCCCTGAGATTGTGTTTATTTTCTT
Source organism: Cololabis saira (assembly GCF_033807715.1). Classification (NCBI taxonomy): domain Eukaryota; kingdom Metazoa; phylum Chordata; class Actinopteri; order Beloniformes; family Belonidae; genus Cololabis; species Cololabis saira. Next base: position 11,261,325 of record NC_084593.1, on the reverse strand, counting down.
TTATTTGAAACAACTTCTGGATGTCTTTTGGCAACTGATGCTGATTCGCTTTGTGCATGATTTGTATAGTTTTGAAGTCGACCAGGGGCCTCATCTATAAAGCTTGCTTGCGCAGAAAATGCGCCTGAAAGTTGCGGAAGCCGCCTTCTACGCAAAGCCTCGGATCTAAAAAGAAAAAACTAACCGAAAAATCTGCGTATCTTTACGGCAACCTGGACCCTCCCGTAAGAATTTACTTAAGACACGGGGAACTGGCGACGCAGGCTGTGAGGTGGTGAAATGAAGCCAGATTCATGTCATACTCTTAGTAATGTCATCACATATCACAACATATATCAGACTTATAATAAAATAGTGCTGATAACGGAGCGGGGTGGGGGGGTGGGGGGTTTGAATGCCGCTCCGAGCCCACTACTCCACGCCGAAGAGGAAAAAAGAAAGTGTTCTGATTAAAATAAGGAACGTTGGACTATATAACTATTGCGTTCATAAGGATAAAGTTTTTAGAAAAATAAAAATTAAAGAAATAGTCTCTTCTCCCCGTGTGTGTCTGCCTGTCATGCACGGGTACGTGCGCTCATGTTGTTTACTTTTAAGCCGGAATTATGGTTCTGCGTCACACCAACGCAGAGCCTACGCCGTAGGGTCCGGCGTAGGTGCGCGTCGCCGCGTACCCTACGCCGTAATCTCTGCGTTGGTATAACGCGGAACCATAAAACAGCCTAGAGCAGCTCTGACGGGAGACGGGAGGGAGGAGGGGGAGCGGGGGCTGCCGGGCCGCCGTCCCGAGTGTCTTGATGATTTGCTGAGCCTACCGTTAGTTTTTAAACTGTAAAAAGTGGGGGGGACAAATACATCATTTTGAAAAGTGGGGGGGACATGTTCCCCCTGCCCCCAGTGGAAATTGCGTCGTGCGATCGTGGCACTAACGGGCAGCAACGACGTGCTGCCACTCACTCGCTTTATTTTATACTATTTATATACTTTTCCTACTTTTACTGTGACCACCAAATAATCTCGTTTCACTGTCCTCTCTCCACATCATCCACAACTTCTAGATCTCAGATCTCAGCGAAATTCAGTGGCACGGTGGCTCGACACGTTCATTCATTCTGACGCATTCATCCGGATTCATCCCTAACAGGCTGCAGGAAGCCACTGCGCATGCTCAGTAGGCTCATCCATATGGATTTATGGGCGTGTTGAGGGCGGGATATGGGGCGGATTCAGCTGCGCAGCTTTCCAGGTGGACTGTGATTCATAAAGGGAACATTGCGTGGAAGTCTGCGTGCACGCGGTTTTATAGATCCGGATTTTTTTTTGCGCCCGCCATTTTCGGCTTTTGGGCGTACATGCACTTTTAGTATGAATCCTACGCACTCCATTTTAAATGAGGCCCCTGATCCTTAAATTTGAGTGTTCTCAGTTTGATGAAGAGTGGGTTTGTTGATTCTCTAAAGGCTGTTTTATTTACAATTCTTATTGCTCTATTTTGAAGTTTGAATATTGGTAAATATATAAAAGGTCCCGTTAAAACGGACAGCCTGGCGATGGCGGGATGCAAACGGAGCCCTGCTCCTGCTCTTCACGGCCGGCTGAAGCCTCTTTAGTGGCCAAGCCTGTTATTAACAGCCGATTTGGCGGATTATCCAACGGTGAGCAGGTTGCTCCGTTAGCACGGCAGAGTGTTAAGAGGGTCAAAGCCCCTGCTGGGGATTAAATGATGGAGGCGATAAATCCCTGCTGAGGCTGATGTTTGGAAGTAAAAACTAATGATTCTGGCAACAAAAAAGTTACTTTATCTTCTGAATTTAAAAAAATAAAAAAATGTAATTTCAACGTCTTTCACCCTGAATTCATCCAATGAAGAATCACTGAATCTTTATGATCCGTAAACCATTGAGTAAATAAATGGAGGGGGCCACTCGAGTTTGGGATTCACCCGTCTGCATCTGTAGCAGTTTATTCAGTAATGAAATTATATCAAAATGAACAACCATCACGAGTCTGATGAGTAACTCGAGCCAAGGACATCATCATGGGGACGATGAAAGTTTAATATTTCATGACTATTTTTCTCTCCCCACAAATATTTCATTTGGAACAATCAAGATATTAGATTCAAAAACAAATCTTTATATATTAAGAGATGGGTTGATAATAATATTTTACTGGTTAGTCAACTATTGAATGACAATTTCACTTATGAAGAATTTCTCTCAATCTATGGTTTTCCTGTTACTGCTAGAGAATATTCAACTGTGTTTGATGCAATACTAGACGCTGCTAGAAGGTTACTGTGTTTTGCTCCTAAAAGTAGAAATTGTAATATTCCAAGGTTGAATCCTGATGACATATATGTTGGTAATATTTGTCCTTTACTAAGTGATAAAGCTACGAATCATTGCATTAGATATATTATACAGAGAGACATTGTTTCTAAACCTGCAGCAGTTTTCTATTGGAAATACTTATATAATGGAAAAAATTGGAAAGATTGGAAAAACACATGGGTCTTGTCAAGAAAATGTATTATTACAAACAAAGTAAGAGATGGTACTTTTAAAATACTTCATAGATGCTATGCAGTCAAGACCAATCTTGTTAAATATAAGATAAACATCGACACACTCTGTTCTTTTTGTGGTAATGTGGATGAAACAATATCTCACTTATTCTGGAATTGCACATACTCATATTCTCTGGATTGACCTTAATCATTTTATAAATGCTAAAGTTGATTCTTCCTTCAACATGTACTATTTGGTGTATCAAAAAATTATATGACAAGCCCAGACAAAGTATATTTAATCAACCTTCTTTTAATTATTGCTAAATATCATATACACTGTACTAAATTTGCTAGCCAACGTCCAAATATAATTGTTCTCAAAGCTATATTAATATTATATTCAGACAGTCTTAAACAGAGCATAAACCCCAAAGCGGTTAAAATGAGAAGCCTATGTGAAAAATATGATATTTCCTGATCTTTTGTTTTTATTTAGTTTTCCTCCTTAAACCTCAAGCCTTGTATTTTATTTTGATATATAATTTACTGTCCTTAATTTGTAACTGCATTTTATCCTGAAGTTTTGTACCTTATATCTGTCAATACTATATATATATATATATATATATATATATATATATATATATATATATATATATATATATATATATATATATATATATATATTTCATGACTCTTGGATCCTGAGCGGTTTGGGAGCGAGCACCTAGTGGTCATGGGTGGTATGGCGCTCTCTGTACTGGCCTCAGGTTTCAGGCTGGACGGCTGCGTCCGGATCACGTGGCACCGGCTTGTAGGGTCCTGGTGTGCACTCAGCATGTGATCGTAGTATTTCTGCCGGGACATGAATGTAGGGAAAGTGCCGCCACAGGCCCGATTCAGAGCACAGGAGACTGAGTAACTGGGCTGGGAGAGATGCCACCATTGCAGGCGGAGGTCCCCCCCCCCCCCCAGCTGCAGATGCACACTCAAAAAACAAAGAGCCCTTTTATGATGTCCACTTTGTCATTATTAGTTTTACTGTGTCCAAAAAGGTATTTTCTCTGTACTATGAACTATTTGCACTGGACTATGACAACCTCTGGATCTGCAGTTATTCTAAAATCACACCCAGATATCTGTTTCTTTCAGCGCATTCACAAGGGATAAAAGTCTCAGTTTTACTACAATTTACAGACTTTTATCTCCAGAAGTGACATCACGGCCTTGCGTCTTATCACAAATCCCTTTTATTTGACATAAACTGACCTGAAAGCATTTGATTAGACACTCGACAGTTAGATTTCAGTGTCACATATTCACAAGTTGCAAAATCAAAAAGTGGTGTTATCGGCCTGTGCTTAAGTTGCTATGGTAACAATAAACTTAACCGTAAATATACACTGCAAAGACTGATTTCTTAGAAAGTTAAAATGCCTTGTTTCAAGAAAAAATAAGAATGTTTTCAGACTATTTTGCTGGATTTAAAAGTTCTAGTGAAGAAAATCTTTCTTACTCCGTTGGCTGAGATATTTTTGCTAATAATAAGACACATTTTGATTAGATTTTGGAAATATTAGGTTTATTTTTAGCAGGGCATGTTTTTGCAGTCTAACTGCAGGTTCTGTTGAAGCCGAACGGCATCATCTGGTTGTCGTTCTTCTGCCGATATGAACTTCTTGTCTTGTCTGTGAAGCTCAATGTTGATCTATGTCCTCAAATATCATCCTCATTTTACATGTGGTGGAGTTTCGACTTCAGTCGTTATGTAATGTCACACTATGTGCAGCAGCCGTCGTCATCGGAAAGAGGGAGGAAAAGCTTTTCCCGTCTGCACGTCATTGAATCACTGAGATGTGCAGCTGCATGGGATTAACATGATCTCATGTGCTTTTTATTATTTTACCTGTTGTTTTATAATTTTATTTCATTTTATTTGTTATTTAAGCGTACTCTTAAATTAAATACTTATGATTTTTGAAAACCGCGTGAAGTTATGGATAAGCCCTGAATGCAGGCAGCAAAAAAATAGATCGTTACCAGAACAGTTACAAAATTTGTTCAGATTGGAGGACGAGGACAACAGACTTTAACTTGATTTCAAACATACTTTTGCAAGGCTAAACAAATGTGTATTTCTGTTACAGGTGTAAAATTATGGCATGGACAAAGCAAGGAACTGAAAAGTTGCACAAGTTTGTATCAGCTTAAGAAAATGTTTAGAAAAGAAAAGATAAGTGCCTACAAAAAAGAAGAAGGAGAAAGAGAAAAAAAATAGATAGAAGAGTGGTATTTTTGTTTGTTTTCTTGTTATAAATATGTGTATAGATAGATTGGTGTTCAGTAAGTCAACGTAATGGTATTAACAGAGAGGGGCAGGTATCATAAGTTTTCTTCTTTCTGCTCCTTTTCTTTCATGGTGATAATGTGTACTTCATGGAATTTTGTACAACATTATTAAGAATATATACCATGAATGGAATAAATTAAATGTAATGTTGATGTAAAGCACTTTGAATTACCTTGTGTTGAATTGTGCTATACAAATAAACTTGCCTTGCCTCATGACTCGGTGTTTGCAGTAACTGGGGGGTAATTTCCATCTTTGAATCAAATCGCGCTCAGAATCTGGGGTCGGGTCATGTTGCCTTTGCTTTATCGCTGCTAAATCTCTAAATACCTGCCGGCCAGCCGGGCCTCCCTCATTAGAGCCAGTCAAACACGGCCATCAGATATGAGCGGCAGGTAGAGCGGCGCTCTGAAGGACTGCAGTCAGCTGTAGGGCTAACACCCTCTTAAACACACACTCATCCAACCCCCCCATCTTCTGGTGCTGAATAATGCATGTCAGGAAGTTTTAATAATTCATGGGAATAACATGACAAGAGCGACCGCTGTTCTCTCTGGGGGGAGGGCCATGAATGAATAAATGAGTGAATGAATGAGAGGCCGAGGCACGAGGTGACGAGACTTCCAATGAAACGGAGGATCAGAGTTCCTGCTGACTGACTCTGCTTTGCTGCACCGACTCATTTTAAGGTTTTCCTCCCCAGTTTTCACGGAAACTTTAATAATGTTTACTTTAAAATGTCAAGTTTTCATTTGAAAACACAGTGATGAGGATTCATCGTCTGAGGACAGAGGATGACCGTCTCAAATGTCAGGACGATCCATCAAGCGTCTGTGAGGTTATCACACTAAAAGCCCTAAAACGTCTCCTCTGTGGCGGCGCTGGAAGTCCAGGAGAGCCGATAAATCAATACGACTCATCCTCGGAGACTCAAGAACACAAACTATAAAGTAGATGGGGAGGTCTTGACCAGCTTTCTTATTTTCAGTCATGCTGGCAGCTTTAGGAAGAACACATAAATAAACCTGCTCAAAGAGGAAATACTATTCGTGATACTGGAAACAAATTCAATGTTAATGTAATTTAAGGCTTTAATGACATCACCGTGGTTGTTCATGGTGATAAACGTCAAACTACAGCCTCCTTGTTACAGACTGAGGATATACCGGCGCTGCAGTCACTCTGGAAACAAATACTGCAGTCCAGTATTTATGAAATACTTCACCCTGGTTTCACGGACATACTACGAGAGCTCTTAAAGCGGCACTATGTAACTTTTCCACCTTAATATAATATTTCCAGAGTCATTGTGATGGTACATCAACTTCCAACAGGTTTAATGACACCTCTGTCATGGTCTGAGGGGTCTGTATCGCCTTCACTGGCACTATGTAACTTTGAGGAGCATGGTAGGAACCCTGCCACACTAAAAAACTACAAATGTTTACGGCTTTGACTGCTTTACGGCATACGTCACTTCCCCCTCCTTCCCGATTCGCAGTCGAGGCGAAAATGAGTCGTCGGCTCGGTTGGATCGCGGCTGTAACGACCAAACATAACCTTCCTCAGTAAACAAACAAACACGCACACAGACGGGCGTCGGATCAAAACACGGGTTTATTAAACCACAAACAAACACTCACAGACCGGGGTCGGATCATTCAAACGGGTTTTATTACCCACTACTCCAGCTAAACGCAGTTGCTGGCCAGCTCTCTGCGGCGCGATTAATTTTGTTGAGGAAAAAATATAAACTATTTGATTTGTAGCTGCAGAGGAAAAAAATAATCTCACGAGGAAAACAAAAATATTGCTCACGCCTTGGAGCCTTTTCGGCATAATATATCAGTCAAAAAAAAGAAAAGAAAAGTAAGAGTAATACAAAACATGTACTGTATGTTGTACTATTATACTAATTTATTGAAACACATGGTGAGTCAAACATTTACCAAAGCAGCTGCCAAACACTCCTAAACAAGGTAGTAAGACGTGGGTTGTGCAGAACTGCGGCAGTAAATCCTTCTAAAGAGTGGCGCTCCGACGAGGAGCTCCATTCTTTAGTAGGGATTTCATATGGATCCAGACCGTTAATAATCATTATTTTCTCCATATACCGCTCCCTGGCTTCCTTGTTTAAGGTATCCCGGTAAATTCCAGTTCCTTTCCAGCAGTTTAACATCTTTTTTTTTGCGTTCCGTCTGTTCACTTGGTGAAACAGAAAAGCGTCCCGTCTTCTCTCAAAACAAATGCACGCGACGGGACAGGAGTTTTCCGGCAGTACGCGCTGGTGCTCATGGGAAACGTAGTGTTCTTTCTGGCAAAGCACTACCGCTTTTGTCCACAAGATGCCGCCAAACTCAGAAAAGCTGAAAGTTACGTTGTGCTGCTTTAAGATGGAGAAAATGAGCTTCCAGATGAGCCCAAAACAGTTTTAAAGTCCTAATCAACCCACTGACCATTTTCTTAAATGGTGTGAGAGGGCAAACCTTGTCCTCAAAACCTTAAAGACAAAGGAAATGACCATTGATTTCACGAAGAAAAATTAATTTCAGCCCACTTTTATCAACGGAGAGGTGATCCAGTCTGTGACCGAATACAAGTACCTTGGAGTTGTGCTTGATCACAAACTTGAATGGGACAATTGGTCTAACTGCCTGTGCACTAAGGCCCAACAAAGACTGTACTTTTTAAAGAAACTGTTGTCTTTTAATGTTAATGGCAAAATGGTCCACATGTTTTACTGTGCTTTTATTGAAAGTGTTTTAACTTTCTGCATCATCTACTGGTTTGGGAATGCCTCTGAGGCACAAAAGAGGTCTGTTAGGAGGACAGTAACAACAGCCAGCAAACTGTTAGGAACCACCCTACCCAGCCAAAGGCCATTGTGGCTGATGAGAAGCACCCACTTACCTCCAGTTTTAAACTGTTGCCATCAGCTCGGCGTTATTGCCCCCCCTTGTTCACTAAAAACAGGTCAAACAAGTCCTTTATACCCCAAGCCATTAAACTTTTAAATATTGCTAGGAAATAGCACCCCAGCTGGCTGGGCAATACCATGTACAAGTGGTTGCAACGTGTCTGTATTACTGTTCTGTGTCCCTGTTTTTATGCTGTTTGCCATGTGTGTTTTTTGCTGCAAAAAAATGTCCCCACGGGGACAATAAAAATATATCTATCTATCTATCCATCTATCCATCTATCCATCTATCTAAACCACCGGTTATTCATTCACTGGCCCGACCTTCAGTTTCAAATATTGATACCCGGACATCTAAATGTGTTTTCTTTGACAAACAGCCAAACTGTAAACTATCAGAGACACCTCTCTCACTTCCTGATGGCAGCGAATGTCTCAGATATTTCTCGTAATCGTCCACTAAAGTTCCAGAGCCCATAAGATGGTATTTGAGCCTGTTGTCACTTAGCTGAATCAGTGTTTGTTTGCTTTTATGCAGCATTAAGAAGCTTTAGCTCCCTCTCTGTAGGCACGTTAGTTTCCATTAGTGAGGGTTCAGGGTGTAAACATGTCGGCAGCCCTCTACAGTCCTGGGATTCTGGGGAACTTCATCACCACCATCACAAGGCATGCAAACACAGCTGGCCCAGCCACCACCTCGCTAATCTTTTTTCCTCTCTGTCATTTTCTTTTTCATCTTTTATCATATTGCTCCTCTGTAAACAGTGGGCGTTGCATCGTTGCCACAAAGAAATATGGAGAGTCAGTGGATCCTGCCGGGTCAGTCATTGTAATAGAGACACAACGAGACGGTCAGCCCCGCAGATTCAATCAACCTAGATTTTACCCAGGATCCCCACTAATGGAAATTTACCTTGTGGTTTATCAAAGACGAACAGTGATGTATTATTGATGTCAGGGACGTATTTTCGGTCTTGGTACTGTTCAACCACTCAGGCCAAAGAAATATGAAAAACTTTTAATTTTGCAGCTTCACTGCAGTGCTTGAATGGAGTTATATAACTGTGTAAATAACTAAAGCAATATGATATAATACACTACAAAATTATTTAACAGGAAGGACAGCGAATGTCATAAAACTAGACTTTCACAAAGCATCTCAGTGGAGAAGTAACAAGTTTCCAGTAAACCTCTGGTTAATCAAATGATTAGATGATGGGAGAGTTCTTGTGATCATAGAGGTCGTGTTATATGTATTATATATGTTATATGTGTTTTAGCTCAGCTGTTCAAAGCTCTTCAGCAGCTCTTCAAAAAGCAGCTGAAAAGTCACAGCGAGATGACGCTCCAGAGGAAAAACAAGGGTTTTCCAGTTACCTTTTCAACAGCAAGGTCTCACTCAGGACCAGACAGGTGGCTGAACTTACTGTCAGGGTTTGACATTCCCCCCAGCCTTTCAGTTTCTGTTTTGCCCCGCCTCTGTCCTATCTGGCCTGATTGTCTGCACCTGTGTCTCGTTATCCCCTGTGTATCTGGTCTTGTCATTCCCTTGTTCCCGGTCGGTCCGTACTGTTTTGTCCTCCATGTTTCCTGCCACATTTTTCCTCCTCAAGTTTTTTGAAACCTGTTTAGTTTCTTTTGATCCTGCCAAGCAGCGCTTTGTTTTTGGTTTTCTGGAATAAATCCTGGTTTTTGCAACTCCTGCCTCCTGCTCTCCTGCGCTTGGGTCCACACCATACACCAGACGTGACAGATCTGTCACATCTCACCTCCGTCTCTCCAACAGAGGCTGTATTTATTTTTACATTGAGGGAAATGAATAATCTTCGTGTGAAAAATAACTGACCCGATTTCAAAGGAACTTTTTTTTCGAAATACAGATGCAAATAAGCATGTAGATACAGTATGTACATTTATTAATATATAGATTTATATTATGGATATAGATATGTTATATGTAGGTATGTATATAGATATATTATATTATAGATATGTTATTTATATATATATATATATATATATATATATATATATATATATATATATATATATATATACACACACATACATATATATGTACTTTATTTTTTTACTTTTTTGTATTCTTTTTTTTTTAACATGCATGTTCGAAATAAAATCTTCAAATGAAATCAAAAAGATGACAGATAGTTTAAATAATGACACCAGATTACGCAACATCAAGTTGTCTAAATTTCAAACTTTTCCTCAGTGAATGAACCTGAACACTTTGATCTTTGTGGTCACACTTTCAGACAGTCTCCTCTCTTACCTTTGACAATAGTAACAGTGGACGGAGCTGCAGATCAGTCAGCCTTGATTCATCTCCTCGCTGTGAGGGATCACACATTAACACGTCCCTTGAGTTGGTTAGCTAACCTGCAGTTGCCGTGGAAACGGAGACACCGCGCCCTCCCCTCGTCTCTGAAACCAGCCCTTGCAGGAGACAAGGTGCTGGTGACTTCATGCCGACAGAGATGCAGAGGAGAGGTGTGAAGGTGAAGTCGGAGGGTGAAAACAAGAGTGAAAAGAAGATGTTTCCAATCCCAGATGAAGTTAAAGTGACTCAGATGACGTGGCTCCTGCGGTCTACCCTCTCTGCTACAGGCAAGAAACACCCAAAGAAACCGTGGACTCCTTTCATCGCTCACCTTAATTGCGTATCCCTTTTCCAGCAACATGTCACACGTCAGCAACGACGGCGTTACTCCACAGCGCTTTAGTAAACATCGTGGAAGAGCCAAGCAAGACTCATGGCTGCCTCTGAGTTTTCCTCATTTAAAATGTAATTTCTTAAAAGTAGGGTAAGATATTTCCATAGCATGTAACATATCTTTGATATTACAACCAAAAACATGAACAAAACACAGAGAAATAGCTTTGGGGAGCAGGCTGTCCCCACTCCAGGGTTGTGTATGAAGGGTAGTTCTTAACTACTGTAGGGCTGGGGATTCAAATGAAGAAGAAGAATCAATTCGATTCCGATTCTTAAGATTCAGAATCAATTATCACGATTTGATTCGATCGGATTCCGATATTGATTTGGGTTTATGTTATTAAAACTGTTTTTTGAGCTGTTGCATGAATTATATGACTGTGTAGTTATGCAGCATATTACTACTAGTATTATATTGAGATTCAACAGCAAGTATTGGCAGCTAATGATGCTGTAAGGACCAATCAGCTCCCAGAATGCTGATATAACTGCTTTCAGAAACATTGTGTGGGTCAGAGTTACCAAACAGATCCAGGACAGCAAACAGAGGCTGTATGAAATCGTTTTTATTTTTTTCCACATTCCGTTTAAATTTTTTCCATTTTCGGTCTATTTCGGTTTTTAATCTTTGAGAATTTGGTCTTTAGCATTTTATGCAAATGTAACCCCAAGACAGTATATAAAGTAATGAAATATAGACAATTTATGCAATTATACCTGAAAACTTTAATGTTTTCATACCTTTAAACACATTTAAAGGCAAAAACATGGCACAAGTTATTTTCGTGTCCAACAAAACATTCCTTTTTCGGGCATAAACAAAAAACTACCAAAAGTTGTAATGTAATGATGAAAAAAAAAAAATCGATCTTTAGACATACGAATCGATTTTTAGGAATTAATATGAGAATCGATTTAGAATCGGAAAATCGTTTTTTTTTTTCAACACAGGCCTATTCTTAACTGATGTTAAAAAAATGCCAGAATTACCAAAATAAACACCTTAAGCAGCAAAAAACCCAAAAGAGATACGGAGCCAACAGAACCAGAGCTGCTATAGGTTGCCATGGGTAGGGCAGCATTCCTATAAAATTAGAGGATGTCACTATTTTCATCAGCAATTCAAGTTATCTGGCAACACAAACTAACCGAGCACTGAAAGGAGCTAGTTTCTGCGGTAAAGGAGGTGTCTGATCAGGCGAAAGCGGGCAGGACTCACCTCTCTTGATGTGCTTGAGTTGTCTCTGGGCCTCGTCTCTCTCCTCTGTCAGTCTGTTGCACTGTGGGAGCAGACGGCAGGTCAAACAGTTAAGATTGTGTTGCACAACAGACAACATACGCCACGTCACTGATACGGGCAGATACAGTTACACTGACATGCTGAGGGAGTCAGACACAAACACTGCTAACGAAAATGCCAACAAGGTCCAGTTTTTATCCCCAGAGAGATATTAAAGGAAAATAATCCCAACAACAATGATATCCAGAAGTTGTGGGGTGTATGGTTCTTGGATGTCCAGGACCAAAGCTTAGAGCACATAAAGTCTAACAGGTGGATCATTATTCGTCTGGATTGTTACAAGTTTATCCCTAATTTCTGAGCTTGCATGTCAATAATTCAGCAAGTTAAGAGTACCGAACCCATATCTGCTCGAAAGGAGTGTGTCATAACACCAATCTGGGGAAGGACACCATGAAATCTTTGTTCCCAGTCATCAGCAGACTTCTCAGGCTCCCTTTAGACCCAGAATGATAATGCACCCCGACAAACCCATGCACAAGTGACCAACACTTAGTGGTTGTGTGTTCAAAACTCCTGGTAAAATGTGTACAAACATCCGTCTTGAGTGATCAGATCTGACCCTCCGGCTCTATATCCAAATAAACTTGCACACCATTTCACCGTGCAAACACCTAAAGTGTTGTTATTTTTAAATGCCGGAGGCTGCAGCTGGAAATAACTGGGCGTAAAAAAAAGAAAAGAAGAGAGAAAGGAACTTTATTCAGCAAGGATATGACAACACATATGACAAAATGAGAGCACACATTAGGCCCATTTTAAAATCCTTACACTGGCTACATGTTAGTTTTTGTGTTGATTTTAAAGTTCTTTTATTAGTTTATAAAGCACTACATGGGCTTGCACCAGAGTATATTTCAGAGATGTTTTTATTCTATGAACCAGGAATGACCTCAGATCCTCTGGCTCTTCCCTTTTAGCTGTTCCACAGAGTAGACCTAAAACATTTGCTGCTTTTAGCCACGATGCTCCAAAACTGTGGAACAGCCTGCCGGAGCATCTGAGAGGGGCTGCAAATGTGGACATTTTTAAACGTAGACTAAAAACTCATCTCTTTGGTCTGGCTTTTATGTAGGATAACATTTTATAGTTTTATTCTGTTTAACATTTTTAGAGGTATTTGTTTTATTTATTTATCTATTTGTTGTGATGTTTTTATTATTGTTATTTTATTGTTCTGGACTGATTATTTTTAACCTTAATTCTTGAACTTGTTGTATGTCAGTGTGCATTGGTCTCCCAGTTTTTATTTTATTTTTATTATGCTTATTTTTCAGTCAAAATGTTAAGCACTTTGTATTTCATGTACCTGGATGAAAGGTGCTATATAAATAAAATTTGATTGATTGATTGATTGATTGATTGAACACAAATCACGGTGCGTGCAAACACGGCAACATCCTGCACAAGGAGGAAGCTGAAGGACAAAGAGCTTTTCTTCCAACCCTCATTGAGAAAGATTTAGGGTCTAAAGACGACCAATAGAGCCTCCCTACCCAAGAGACTGTACCAACGGTTGCTTATCAACCAATAGCTTTCACATCATGTGTAAAAGCTGGCTGCAGCTAATGTTAGACAGACATACACAATCACCATCAGATTACTGCTTATTCTTTGTTGTTAGAACAAGTTAAACAGATCTGTAAATAAGATGGACCTCATCCACCACAATCGCTAAGACACTGTCATGGAAGACCTTGGTGGGTAACATGTCACATCATTGTGTCTGCTAACACAGGATTCAGGATCGCCGGATATAAGCCGGCATTGGGGACTTTCACTTGGTCCTCTAACAGGGCGATCAAAGGGACGACAAAAACCACCAGTGGTCCCATTTGGTTACCTGCTGAGATAACTGGTACATAAAATATCTAGCTTTCAAAGGAACGATTTGAGTGCCGTCTTCTGTTCAACTTTCGAAGAAAAAGTTGATGCCAAAGCCGATTGACATAGCTGCTAATCCTCAGCTGCAGCCATCTACACTGTTTCCAACAAGATTACAATGTTGCCACTCTCTCGTCATTGTGTTAAACCCACCCATACCCCTTTTCCACCAAACCGGTTCTGGTTCTGGTTCAAAACTCGTTCAACTTGGAACCAGCTGAGAACCGGGTTGCTTTTCCACAGCTCGGGTGCTAAGGGGAGCCACGTCATTACGTCGCTGCAAACGTCAGTTACGTCTCTGCGTTTGTGTTGGCGTATTTGCTCTAATACAGACTTGGTCCGCGTAGCACCCTCTGTGTACTATATCACTAATGGCGCTTTTCCACTAGCACCTACTCGGCTCAGCTCTCCCCCACTGGGTTTGGTTCTTTCCCACTAGGGGTCTAACGTGCCGAGTAGATACTTTTCTGTAAATACTCTGCCGAGGTTCTAAGCAGGCTGAGTCGGGCTGTGACGTCATCACACTACAGGCCACCGATTGGTTGGGGGGTTGGAGTCAGACGTCTGAGTCAGGATGTGACATCAGAGAAAGAGCGACTCTGACGGCTTCTTGTTCATTTTATTCCAGCAGCAATGGCAGCAGAAGTGTGTTTCATGATCCAACTCTGAGGTGCAGATGTTCATAAACCTGGTGCTGAGGAGAGAATTAAAAAGGGATCTAGACGGAGATAAGGAACGACCAGATCCACTAGGAGCTCTGTCCCTTCATAGCTGCTCGCGGCTACCAACGGACTTTTCAGCAGCAACATCTTTAGTGTTGTTGTCTTCTTCGTTTAGATCACACAATCAAATACGTCACAGCAGCTTCGCTCCAACCTCCTGCTTTGCTGCTTCCAGATTAATTCTTATTTGAAAATGTCGCTGTCTCGTAGTCTTACTATTGCCGTTGGTCTTAACAACTCCGCCCCCTCCGCTTACGTAAGCGGTTCTTTCCTCTAGCCCAGCAAAGAGTTGGTGCTATCTTGTACCGGTTTGTCTGGTCCGGAGCCAATTCTTTGTCAGTGTAAACAGAAAGCCTGGTTCAAAACTCAGAACCAGAACCAGCCCTGGAACCAGCTTGGTGGAAAAGGGCTACCAGACAATCTGTATACAAGGATACACTGATTTGATTGGACCCCCATGACTTTTGGGCATAGGTAATGAGCTCCAACAGCTCGTAGCTAGACACACCTGCATGGAAACCAGGCATGCATCTTGATTAGTAGCATCTCAACCATCAAACATGGTTCATGATCACTTTGAGGTTATGTTCTTTTCGCAACAGGGAACAGAAGACTTAAAAGGAAGATTGATGAAGGAAATGAGATGTGATCCTGACCACAAAACCTCTTCCAGTGTGCCCAGGATCTTAGGTTTACTTTCCACGAGCGGCATCAGGAAAACTGTGTGAAAGTCCCAGAGAGAACCAAAGGAAAACCAAAAGAGTCTGGACACGAATCCAGCAGACCTTGATAAAAACCTGAAAGTAACAGTGGGCCAACCCTCTATCCGACCAGGATGAGTGCCAATTACTTTCTTCCAAAGATGCTTTAACAAGCTACGGAGGTAAGTAAGTACCTCTGTCTGTTTGGATTTCTTGCTCAAGCAGAACGACTGTTTTTCACGAGCTTGCGTTTTGCCTGCCGCCCCCCTCCCCCCGCTGACCGATGCAGAGCCCTTCTCTGATCTCTGAACGCCGTCTGGCCTCAGTAGGAAAACCCACCGTCCATCACAACTGATCAGAGACCGACTGACTCTGCTCCTGCTGACTTGACAGCTGCCCCTAGAAAATGCAACACAAGGCTTTAGCTCTTTTTCACATCTTCAAGATCTGATTGATGCATCCCATTCTTGTTTCTAAATTTAGAAAGAGGACATTTTGATGTTGAAAATAGGACGAACGTCAACAACTGCGGCTGCTTCAGCAAGGCTTTACCGGTGGGTGGATGGTATCATTTAGGTCATAATGTTTAATCATTGATCAAAACCAAATTCATATTTCAGATATACCTGTTTTTTAACAACTTTAAAATGAAAAAAGTGTATTATATTATTTGTCTTTGTTATTATTTGTCATTTGTAACTCTTGTGCCCTTAGTTGCCATCAAATGGTGCCAGGATACTCTTGAACAAGAGATTGTAAATCCTAACATGTTGTCTCCTGGTTGAATAAAGGTTAATAATAAATAATAATATTGCTTTAATATTCATGCAAACCTCTGCATGAAAACAAGCAGATAAAATACACCAAGAGTGTGAGACAATGAACTCAAATTACAACCGTGTGTGCATCACAAGTCTATCTTGCATACTGTATCCAATGATGCAAGTGCACCACTGCAGTGGAAAAACAGCAGGGTGGTGACCTGCTTCCAGTTGTGTTACAGCATAACCTGCTTCCAGTTGTGTTACAGCATAATCGTTAGTAAGGTTGACTACGACCTGCTGATGTTTTGTTTGTTTTATTGTTTGCACTCGTAAAAAGGAACATTACAGAGGAAAAAAATTAAGAGAAGATGTGCAGGAAAAGTCTTAAAAACCCGAAGGGCTTATAAGCGACTCCCCCCTTCTAAAAACAAGAACAAATAAAAAACAATAATTCACAAAACTATATAAGCACAATACATAGGCCTATACAGTACAACTGATAACTCAGTTATACGATACTTCAGAATACAATTAAATAGCTTAGAAATATATTTGAATAGTGGTGAATGAAAAACACAGATATATTAAAAATGTATTAACTTTTTTCAGTTTTCTTTTGAATGCAGATAATGTTGAGCATGTTTCACATAGATGTTTTAAACTGTTCCACAGCACAACACCTTGATACATAAATGTAAATTTAGCCACTGCAGTTCTACAGAAGGGGATATGTAAATCATTCCTTCTTCTTGTGGAGTATGAACGATAATAAGAATTAAACTCAAATTATGAAAATGGGTAAAGTTAACAGAGAGCACATGACTTTATACATCAGGATTCCTGTTTGAGATTTATTCACATTGTAGATTGCTTTTAAACAGAGGTATGGATGGTGTTAAACGTGGAGAGTTAGTAACAATTCTTACAAAAGATTTTTGGAGTCTATGAATAGGTTGTAAAAAAGAAGGATAAGTGCTAGCCGTGATTAAATTACAATAAGAGATATGGGAATAAATTAAACCGTTGTACAAAGTTAATAAAGTGCTTACTTTTAAAAAGGGTTTAACCTTTTTTATGATACCAAAGGATTTTGAGACCTAATTGCACACAAATTCGCAATGATTCTGAAAACAACGTTTCTCATCAATATTGACACCTAAAAACTTTGCTGATGAAACATTAGAAAGTAAAACCTTATTAATATACATTTTTAGCATTTTCTGAATTATAATTCTTATTTTTATTCTTAAAGATGATGAAATGATTACTGCTGTACCAGTCACCTGCTCACACAAATGACCATGAAGGGAAATCTCACCTCCGTGACATCATCGAGAGCCCATGCTAGAAAAAACTCTAAGGAAGAAAGCGTTCTCACCTGGAGAAGTGAGTATTTAGGTTAGAGGAAGACTTGGCTTAACGAGTGAATGGAAACAGCTCATTTCTGACCAGAATTGGAGTAAGTGCCTTGTTTTTCTCTCTCTTTGCAGGGCAGATGGAGAGTGGCCTCTGAGTGACCACAGTCAATAGCTGGAATATCTGCAGCGCCGCTTTGCTCTCCACACGCTTCGTTTGAAATGGTAATTGGAACTCATAAAGAATTCAGTGACCTCCTGTGCAGCTAAAACGACAATGCAGACAAAGAAAATAGTCCCTTTGGGACCAAACAACCTAGAACTTTTAATATATCTTAGCTCTTTGGCCCACAGGCAGTGAAGAGAGGAAGATAAAAGAGCATGACATCACGATACAGACCACCAAAATCAGACTCTGCTTTACACTAGCTGAAATTTCAACAGTGCATGTCCTCTATCAGGTCGCCATGGTGATCAAGTTAGTCAACAAAACTGTAACTGGTGTGAAAGGTTATGTGAAAAAGAAGGAAACATGTTTTTTTAGAGGACATTGTAGGAGAATCAGACAAGTGTACAATAGGGCTGTTCGATTAATCGATTTTAAATCGTAATCGCGATTATGTAATTAGAACAATGTTAAAACGTGAAAATTCACTTTTTTTTTATTTTTTATTTTACCTTGTCTGCACACATATTAATGATTGATACCATATTAATGATTGATGGAAATACCTCTTGATACCTGCGACAAGTGCCCCATGGGAGAGGCTCTTTAGTGTAGGAGGGGGCGTTGGAACATGCTACCGGGTAGACCAGCTCGTGTTCCTTGATTTTTTTTTTCAGAGATAAAACTTTATATTTTATTATATTTTTTAAAACTTTTTTTCAACTTATTTTACAGAGTTTTGCACTTTATTCATTCCTTTTTGGTTTAATCAGAGCAAAGTTTGCACTTAAAGTCCAATGGGGCAAATGTTCAATAAAAAAACAGCATATTTGAAATCATGTCTTGCCTTTTGTCAATTCACAAAATAATCGTAATCGTAATCGAAAATCGGATTTTGAGAGAAAAAAACCGAGATTTTATTTTTGGGCAAAATCGAACAGCCCTAGTGTACAAATGATTTATCAGTTTCACCCAAATATTTTCAAATCACATAGCGTGGAGTTTCCTCTCCTAACACTGACGTCTTCTTTGGTTTACCTGACAAACCCCCCCCATCCATCTATCCATTATCAACACCTATTCATTCCTATTCAGGGGTCTGTTGGAGACTATTACAGCTGTCTTTGGGCTCAGAGATGATGAAAAGTTCCCCTTAGACAGGTACCCAGTCCATCCCGAGCTGCTAAACTTCCCATTTTGATTTTGCTTGCTCAAAATTTGAGACACAACTTATTACTGATATCTTTTCCCACCCTTCATGTTGAATTATCTAACTAAATAAGTTTTATAATCCTCTATTACTGCAAAATGAAAGCTCTCTAGCTGAAGCTGTTTCCTGCCAATCGGCCAGGTGATACTTTTGGAAAAGCAATTTACAAGATAAAATCATGTTTCTTTCGCATGTCTTAGCAATTCCATTAACTTAATTTCCACCCTTTTCTCTACTGTGTGATAAAAAGCCACTTCTTTGACTTGATTGTACAAACTAAAACAGCAGCATGAACATCCTCCAGGAGTGGCAAGTCCATATACTCATGAGGGGTCGTACTGAGAGCAACTCTGAGCAGCATAATCTTTCATTGGTGCATCATTCTCCAATTGACGGACTTCTCCAAGGTCATAATTTAGAAATAATTTCAGATATGAAATGTTACAGCGAGAAAAGAAATGAACACAATTAAACCTGACAAATTAAGAAGAACACTGAGCAGTTTATTCAAGGTTCATACTAGAGATGCCCCGATACCGATACTGGTATCGGGGCCGATACTGCTCTCATATACTCGTACTCGCAAAAATTCTCCGATAACACGCACCGATACCACTTCATTGTTGTTGTAGTTACTGGTTAGTGACTCTAGTGGGAGATGATGAGCCGCAGTCAGCGTGGTGATGAGAAGAGAGTGATAACCATGAGTGAGACTGGCAGCGCCATTTCAGGTGAGATAGCGACAATTAATGCAAGCGGGATGTCAGCAGTGTGGACATATTTAAAAATAAGGGACGACTACAGAAGCAAGACAGACTGCAAACTACGTGCTGCTAAGGTGTCAAGAGGAGGAAAGGAGAATACGTCGTTTAATACCAGCAACTTGATAAAACGCCTCAAGACGCATCATAAAGCTGAGTATACGGAGTTTGCTAAAGCTACTGCAAGACCATAACAGCCAACATTAGCTCAGGTTCTGCAAAAGCGACAGATAATGGCAAGAGAAAACCCACGGTACGTTAAAATAATGGAGGCTCTAACCGATTATATAGCACTGGATGAGCAGCCACTGTCAGCTGGAGAAGACGAAGGATTTCGCCATCTTCTCGACGCACTCAAGCTGCGATTGATATGTTATATGTTTGATATTTTCTTAAATGTGAAGACAGTGCCAGTGTGGAGACTTTTTATTTACACAGGAAGATTATTTTTTGTTTAAAATAGTTATTCTACTCATTTTATTTATTTTTATTGAATTTATCTGTTGCAAATAAAACTTGTCTTCCAATTCATTGCATTTTTCATTGCATTTTTAGCCTAGTTATTTTTGTGGTAGAAGTATTGTATCGGTACTCGGTATCGGCAAGTACACAAATTAAAATACTCTTACTTGTACTCGGTGTGAAAAAAAAATGGTATCGGGGCATCCCTAGTTCATACAGCACGGCGCCATAAAGGTGATGACATTTGCACGTACTGTACTGTGGTAGCTGGGCCAGTGTTCTGTTTTTGTTAAATAAAAGTCATCTTGTTGTGGCTGTGCATTGCATTATGGGATACAAGTGGGAGGTAGATTGATCAGATGCATACTGTAAATCATTCCAGAAGTACATTTGAGTCATTTCCGTCACTCTGAATACGCCACCCTGTCTGTTGCTCTGATTGACCGTAGCGTTGGTGCCATCCCTTGGATCGCAGGCCTGATGGATCGTTTTCAGACCCTACGTCTCTCTGGACGCGGCGTCTGATCTATCAAGTGCCCGACAGCAGAAGAGATTATTCACACTCATGATCTGAGAAGGGCTCGCAACAAAGCCCAGCTGATATTCAGATAAGCAAGCCTCTCCTCTCAGCGCCGGCTCGCTCTGCTGCAGCTGCAGGAAGCCGTGGCCCAGTTCTGCTCGGCTCTACCTGCAGCCTCACAGACTGTCAGCTCAGATTTCCCTGAGGAGCCCGGCGAGGGCAGCAGGTTCACCGGCTCCCAGCGCGGTGCCGAGCCTGCAGGGGTAGCGGTTCAATTCCCGGTGCTGCCACTTTGTCCCTGAACGTATAAAACATGCTAATTCTCCACCCACCTATCAGATCCGAGAGGCAGGCCGTTGATGCTGGATGCTCTCACAGCTACAACATCCAAGTTTGTAGACCAAATGTTGTTGTTTTTGTAATGATCGTCATCAGCCACAACAGCAAATGGACTTAAATCAGGTTGAAAAGAAAATAAGTGACTTTAACACCAGCGTATGTACACAACTGAAAGATACCAACAATTGGGTTTATTGTAGGACTGGGCGATATATCGAGATTTTAATATATATCGATATATTTTCAAACGCGGTATGGTACGAGACAATATCGTTTATATCGATTTAATTTTTTTTTTTTTTTTTTTTTTTTAATGATTTTGATATCGCTTATTTTGTGACAAATGGACTTGAATGTTTTATTTGAGATTTCCACAAATGTTTTGTTATTTGCACAACTGTCAACCTCAGTGGAAAAGTCTGCCTGTTACTGTCTACATTGTATTAATTGCACACTGTATTTTAATTTAATTGTTATGCAGGAAAGGGATATTTGTTTTATTTTATTCAAGAAGCATTTTTATTCTATATATGCAGGCAGTTTATTTTTATTTCATTTGTTTTATACATTTTGATATTGTGCAGACCTCTGTTAATAAAGGAACCTGTGTGACATTTGGCACGAGGCTTTGTATTAAAACTGACTTTTTTTTTTGAAGCTAACAGAGATGCTATGCTATAATGCTTTGGGGGAAACCCCAATTATGGCACAGAAAAAATATCGATATATATCGAGTATCGCCATTCAGCTAGAAAATATCGAGATATGACTTTTGGTCCATATCGCCCAGCCCTAGTTTGTTGGTGTTTTTCCACACAAGAAAAAGAAATTAGAAAAAGCAGCAAAGAAGAATAAAAAAAAAAGTGTTTACTAGGGAAGCCTGGTTGGCGTCATCTGAGTATCCCCCCCACATCAGCACCAGCTGGATGATTAAAAAAAGATGGAGCAGGCTCATTAATTGTATTATGCAGCAATCAGTGACTGGCGCTGCCCTCCCTCCCCCTCCCCTAACGAGGGATGAAGCATCAGCCATTAACCACCCAAAACGTTGACTGTTTCACTGTGAAAGATAATAATCTTAATGAGGCTAAAATGGTTCATTTAGATGAATAATTTGACCTATAAAATCCTCTAATCTCTGACAAAATTCAACAAAAATCACAGAGGGCTTTGAGGGAATTGAGATTAATTTAAAATAAATGTATCTCTTTTTATAATAAATAGTCCGTACAGAAGACAGTTGCAGCTCTCATTCAGACCTTCACACTATCAGGGCCGGCGTTTAGGACTATCATCCTGTTCTGAGGTGTTTTCAGGTATGGACGGGGCTTCAACCAGAAACGAGGTCAGCAGTAGTCAAACTGCTTCCTGCTAATGTTTTCATTAGGGAGCTGGCTCAGGTGGGTCGTCATGTGACCAAATAAATGATAGTCATGATGAGACGAGACCGTGGCGACCAGATTTCATCTGTGACAGCATGAATTTGTTTTTTTTCAAGGAAAAACCAAGAGAGGTTCTGCATGAACCTGTGAGGTTTGATCATTGTCCTTAATGTGAGTGGGACTAAAATGTGTTTAAAGATTAAATATGGACTGTATTTGAATCACAAAGTGTTTCTAGAGAGGCATTATAAAGGTAGGGTGCATGATGCCGACGGATAATGGTAAATATTCCGTTAAACAGCAATAGTTTCAGTAGAGGAACACAGCAGGATGTCATGGATGATTATCTGGTGAAACCTCACTTGTTTAGCTCTGTATGTGCTTTTTATTGTGCTAACGTCTGCAGATAGCGGCGAATGTTTGGCCCAAACTGAGTCAACGTCTGCAATTTTCTTCTCCCCCATTTGGCCTTGAGTCAGGGTCACCGTGTGGGGGTGAACCCTTGTCCACATATCCACCAGATATGACTCAAATATGCATAATCCATGGGCCCCGATGACCCTGAGTGAAGGCCAAACACGGGACCAGAAACCTGCAGACCATGACTTTGTTTGGCCCAGATTTGGCCTTGAGCGATGGACTTGACCACATATCCACCAGACACAGCCCACATCCGCATTTCCTTTGGACCTCTAGGCTCAGACTGGGCCTGATTCTTGCTTTGACCCATCTTAAACCCAGTTTACAGCGCCAGATTAGGCCCAAATGTGCCTGCTGTCAACTGCCTCTTGTAACCTCTTGACACGTTCTCTTTATAGATAGATAGATAGATAGACTTTATTAATAGACTCAGGGTCCATTTAAAAAAAGACAAACACACATACAAATCTATAGATTCTATAAATTTATAGAAGATTTCGGTCGTAACTGCACCGGGACTCGGACCCGGTAGTGAAAAGACACAAGGGCCTTTTATCCTACACTATATTGGTCAGAGAGGACATCACTTCACCCTAAAGTGAACTCCGTTTGAGCATCTGAAAGAAAACTCTCACAGAAATCAGTTCTTTATGATGTTTAAATTATTCTGAAACATAATAAACCACCATCACGCTCATACAGTCAGTTTAATAGGCCCGATCAGGCGAATATGCACATCTTGGGACTCCTGCCTCAGGCACAGGGGAGACAAACGAACTCCCTTCAGAGCCTTAAGGGTGCTTTAGCCCCAAGAACTCGAGTGAATGCTAATAAGACGCAGTTTGTACTGCCGTGTAGCTCCCAGCAAGACGTCTGGTTCTGTGAATAAATAGTGAATAAATGGATGTTTGTTGTGCTAAAACTATTATTTGGTATAGAACTTAAACTTGCTGAGATTGTGCAGCTCTGAAACGTCTTCTGAAATGATGCAAGAGTTGAGATTTCCACAAACATGTAACGGCGGCAAAGATTAAACTGGCGTAGCCTAGATTATTTTATTTATTTACACTAAAAGAGGAGGGCACGAACAAACACTGTCACTCACTCTGACATGTTGATCACAGGAGTGCAGCTTTGGAGACGGAGCAGCTCAATTATCTGGAGTAGGACTCTTAAATCACCCCCACCATCCACCCACCCTATTGGCCTGATTAGATAATAACTTTAAGGAAATCTGGGATGGCAGACGGATCATGACCCGCCTGAAGCTGAAGGGCTGACTCACACCTACACGGCCTGGACACCACTCACTACATCACACAAGAGTTATCAGTATTTTGCATGTCCACTGCCTTTTATATCCCATTGTACCATTTTGTTAGTCTCCCTGGGACAGACTTGGGCCTACATGGAAAGGAAGAGCCCCTCCCCCTGTACCCCCCCAGCTGGTCGGATTAGGCTCCTAGTTTATGTATTCAGTCCTTGTCTTTTGATGACATTCAAACTATTCCTGCTAATTATCCGTTTAAACCTGAAGCAAGCGTTTTTTTCCCTCTCCATTATGGGCTGACATCACCAACAAGCAGCCTCTAAAGTCTAAACCTCCCCCAACCCCCCCTTTTTTTTTTTTTTTTTTTTTACAAAAGAAGGGTATTATCATTCTTATTTATAAGGAAATGTTGTTTCTCCGTTAAATGGGGGGTCTAATCCAGATGTGACAGCTGTGAAGCGGACGGTAGCGCAGCAGGACGGTCCTCCATCTACATAAAGAGATAAATTCAGGGAGGGGTCCGGCTCCGGAGAAGCCGGCCGGCGCTTCTCAAGGCTGATTTATGGTTGCGCGTTACACCGACGCAGAGCCTACGGCGTAGTTTACGCGGTGACGCGCACCGTACTTTGCGCGTGGCTGCGTACGCTACGGCGTAAGCTCTGCGTCGATTTAACGCGGAACCATAATTCAGGCTTGAAGCCGCGGAACCCGCCGGCTCATCGTCCCAGCTGAGCCTGGACGGCTCGTGAACGCGCATGATGAGACACAAAAGGGCAGAACCGGAGCTGCCGTGAAGTGGCTCGTTTTCTATAGTCGCTTTACCTCCGTTTGCATGTGCGGGTCCTTCTCCTCCTCGCATCCCTCCATCATCTGCGCGGATGAAGAGCAGGGGAGCATTTTTCCTGGATAAAAGAGGTCCTACACCAATCCTGCTGATCTGTGGAGGCTCTGGTTCACGGGAAACAGGAGGTCTGGGAGTCTAAGCGCACATGGCTCAGCCGAACACATGGGGATGGAGAGCAGCTCTCTGCCGGCGCACACAATCCTCCTCCCCCTCTCACTGACAGCATCATCTGCGCCCCTGAACCCCCCTCCCTGCATCCCTCCCTCATCCCTCCCTCATCTCCCTGCCAGCGATGGAGCCACGCCAGACCATGTGCGCATGCGCACGGACCTCATAAAATTCCGCTTCAAGACCTTAACCAGGGGCGCAAAATTAACCCCGTTACAAACCCCAGCTCGTCAGGGGAAAGGGGTTTGCAAGCATTAATACTAAAACAAATTCTTCAAAATATTCAAAGTATTTATTTTAGTTTGTTTTTGTGTGATACATTTAACAGAATGAAAATAAGGTAACTTAATCTACGATGGAGTATTAGGGCCAAACAAAAAAACAAAAAAAGGAAATTACGAGAATAAAGTCATAATGTAATGAGAATAAAGTCGTAAAATTACGAGAATAAAGTCATAATATTACGAGAATAAAGTAATAAAATTACGAGAATAAAGTCATAATATTACGAGAATAAAGTCGTAAAATTACGAGAATAAAGTCATAATATCACGAGAATAAAGTCGTAATATATTATAAATATATAAATATAACTTCACAAGATGCTCAATATTCCTCATTTTAACACAGGGAGAAGAAGCTCTTCCTGTTAGAGTTCTCATAAATTATACTCTCATAATATTACGACTTTATTCTAGCAACATTACGACTTTATTCTCGTAATGTTACGACTTTATTCTCGTAATTTTACGACTTTATTCTCGTAATATTACGACTTTATTCTCATAATATTACGACTTTATTCTATTACGACTTTATTCTCGCAACATTACGACTTTATTCTCGTAATTTTACGACTTTATTCTCATTATATTATGACTTTATTCTCGTAATTTCCAATGTTTTTTGTTTTAGTTTGGCCCTAATACTCCGTCGTATTAATCCAACCTCCCACAGAGTAACATAACATAAAAATGGGTAGATCTGTATATATTTATGTACAGAAATGGGCAGCAAAAGTGTATATATATATATATATATATATATATATATATATATAGTAAATAAGTATATTTATATAAATATCTATATGGGCATATGTGTACAAATATATAGAAAATGCAACTATGTGTATGTATGTATGCATGTATAAGTATGTGTGTGAGTATAATTACAGTATATAATAGTAATAATAATAATACTGTTACTTAGCAGTGTGAGTACA
The DNA here is from genome assembly GCF_033807715.1 of Cololabis saira. Taxonomy (NCBI): domain Eukaryota; kingdom Metazoa; phylum Chordata; class Actinopteri; order Beloniformes; family Belonidae; genus Cololabis; species Cololabis saira. The sequence goes on along the minus strand of NC_084593.1, from coordinate 11,235,319 downwards.
GTGTGTGAATAATTATAAATACAGGTTAAATGATCAGTGAATGGGGGTAGGACTAAATAAGTTTACACTTCCTCCTACTCCTTTTTTGGCACATGTAAATCAAGTTAGCAAGTTTTAAAGGATGAAAGTCTTTGTTTTGTTGTTTTCTTAAACTTCTCATGAAGTGTTGTTTCTTTTTTTTTTTTACATGTACAAAAATAAAATAAATCAAATCAAAATAAAAAGGCACAAAACTACCGGTACATCAAAATTAGGGGGGGTTAAAAGGTCTGACATAACACAATCAATTCACCTAAGGCTTTACAATAAATGCCTACTAAAACTAAAAGTCACAATCTCTAAATTACAGAATTCTCTTAACAGTACTCCTACCAAGTTTGCAAGCACAAACAAACAGCGGCAAGCTGGGCAGGTTACACACAGCTGCCCTGAGTCATTAATCAGGCAGCTCCTCAAATAGAGCTGGCAATCAGGCACCAGCTGCAGAAGAAGAGGAAGTGGCCAATCCTGGTCCGGGGATGGTACAGTCAGCCAACCAGGAACAGAGCAGCACAGCCAGTCATCACGAGCACCCACACAGCTCTCCAACGGCCTGAATGGGAGTTGTAGTTAGTGGCTGTGGGATGTAACAAACCCAGAGACTAATTAAGCTGCACAGGAGGCACATTTGGTGATTTTTAGTCCACGATGGGGGGTGGGGGCGTTCAAGCTCAGAGGAAAGAGTTAAAAATCCCCCAGTCAGCCTAAAGGAAGTGCAGTTCCCTGCATCATCACTGAGAGTTGGCTCTAAAAATGAGTCTATTTTATTATTTCGACTGACCCATAAACATATTTAGTCTGGTACGAGGTCTCCATGGGCTTCACGCCCATTTTTATGTAGCTCATTAGTCAAAATAATAATAAACCACACATTTTAGCATAATAACACACCAAGAGGCACGCGCGCACACTCCAATCCAACTTATTTATATTGCACTTTAAAATATCCATCCATCCATCCATTTTCTATACCCGCTTTATCCTTTGCAGGGTCACGGGGGTCTGCTGGAGCCAATCCCAGCTAATTACAGGCAAGAGGCAGGGGTTCACCTGGACAGGTCAGACAACCAGACATACTCACACTAACACCTACAGGCAATTTAGAATCACCAATTAACCTACTACGCATGTTTTTGGACTGTGGGAGGAAGCCAGAGTACCAGAGGGAACCAATGCAAGCACGGGGAGAACATGCAAACTCCTTCCAAACACCAGGAAACTGGACCATATTACACCGGTCATGAAATCACTACACTGGCTTCCAGAGTTTAAAATCTTCCTGCTGGTCTACAAAGACCTGAATGGTCTTGGACCAAAATACATGCTGTACATGATGTGTGTTGTGGTTCCCAAGAACCAGAACCAAGCAAGGTGAGGCAGTGTTCAGTTATTCTGCTCCTCACCGGTGGAACAATCTTCCTGTAGACCTGAGGTCTGCTGCAACTGTCAGCTCCTTTAAATCAGGATAAAAACATTACTGTTTAATTAAATACTTACCTGCTGTACTCTACTGCCCTTACTTTTTAACAACTTGTGCTTTTTATTATTTTACCTCTTTTCACATAATTTTATTTCATTTTATTTGTTATTTAAGCGTACTCTTAAATTAAATACTTATGATTTTTGAAAACCACAGGAAGTTATGGATAAGCCCTCAATACAGGCATTGTGACATAGAATTGTCAAATTGGTTTGATTCACCACACGAATCGGCACAGATTACTTTGTAATGCTTTATTTGACCTGGTCTTTGTACGTTTTGACCGTATAGAAACGTAATTCTTGCCTTTGTAAGAATGAGATGTACCTGCTGTACTCTACTGCCCTTACTTTTTAACAACTTGTGCTTTTTATTATTTTCTATTTTCCTATCATTTTATTTGTTATTTACTGTTTAATTGTGTCTTTCCGCTTTTAATGTTGATGTAAAGCACTTTGAATTACCTTGTGTTGAATTGTGCTACACAAATAAACTTGCCTTGCCCTTTCAGATGTTGTTTCAGCAGCGACGTCTGAAACGAGGAGGGATCAGACCGATGGGACAGTAGTGTCATCCCCTCCTGCAGCTCCTCCGAGGAGACGGAGGCTGGGGCTTCTCTGCTGGGGATGCTGCCTTCAAGACCTCAACATGGATAAGGGGATGTTGAAGTATGAGCTAAATGGAGCTTTTTTTTGGACTAGGAGTTCGGCAGAAGCAACTCCTGCCAGCATGAGGACAACAAGAGCCACTTTTCGTAAAACCAGGACCAACATCCCAGAACATTTGAACCATTCTTCTTCCTACTGTCTAATATTCAAGCTCAGCTTTGTTGAAATATAGATCAAGGACCTAAAACAATGTATTTTAAACCAGGCCCATTGTTTGTTGGTTTTTATTTTCCTTAGGTTCTCATGCCTTACTATTATTTTTTAGGGTTGTGTTGTTTTCAACCTTTGTTGGGCTGTTATTAGGGTTGCCAACCGTCCCTTGAAAAACGTAATCGTCCCGTATTTATAAACTAAAGTACGTCCCGTATTGAGCTGAAAAGGGACGCACTTTGTCCCGTTTTACTGTGAGAGTCAAAACAGTCATAAAATGCCAATGGAAAATGGAATTGAGCTGTTGAGTTCATAAGTTATTTTGTTCTGTTTTACTACAACTGTATCCTACACTCATGGCCTTTGAGGAATAAATATGTTTACAAGTTTTCTACAGACTTTCTGTTTGCACTTTTGTTTTTGCACTAAAAATGCGCACTATTACAGGATGGATGTTCTGCTTTCTTTCTATTGTTTTATATTAATTTATACAATTTTATGTTAGGCACGACAGGTTTCTGTTTAAGAAAGATACTTCTTTTATTCAGTTCATTTTGTTATTTTGTATTGAAGTGAATTGCTGGATAATAATTTGTTTTCCATGTGTTCATTCATAGCATTCAAAAATATGCATCTAATTCAAGTCAGGTTCGAGTCAAATAGTTAAAAAATCGTTTCACTCACAAAAAATGGGCTAAAAAAATTCACCACGCCAGGAAAGGCGAAGGCAATCAGGTTTGCCGGTGTTCTGCCAATTTCTGCTCCCTGCCGAGAAATGCTACTTTGTGGTTCTGCGCATGCGCACAGTCGATTTTCAAAGTTTGATTGCCACGCCAATCATTTCTTGCACGATGTAAAATTGAAAATATGGGATGTTGAGTATTTGATCCTTCAAAATACACTACCCATGACATGAATTGCATTACACTTTCTGAACATTATGCAATAAAGAGAAAGAAAACCCAATTCTATCGCTTTATTTGATATTCATTCAGTCATTGGCCTTTATTTAACCAGGCAGGTCATTAAGAACACATTCTTATTTACAATGACGGCCTGGCAAGCGACAAAGAAGTGGTTTAGGGAGCAAAACACGGTAAAATTGTAGCCCTGCAAAGGTAGAAAACCATTAGGGAGCATTTTTTGGCAAAGCAGCAGAAATTGGCAGAACACCGGCGCTGCCGATGAGGTGCTGTCCTTTATTTATTTTTCAGGGAGTTGGCAACCCTAGCTGTTATTATCCTATCATCATCATCTCTTTCATCATACTGTCGGCACTGTCGGCTGCAAACGCAGCTTTATTAACAGCCTTACAGAAACAACAGATGACATAGTTACACAGCCTGCACTTGTCTTAACTTTCAGGGTGTGTCGGTAAAAACCATCACTAGCGCTTGTTACTGAAGTGAGGAAGTTGTCCTGCAGCAGTTTCAGGCCTGCATGCGGGGACGCTGAGCTGTCCGACAGCGACACCTGCAGGCGTCTCCCTGCCAGCATTCACGCTGTTTCTTAATAATGAGCAGCTTTTCCTGGTCGTACATCCTTTTCCTGAGAATATTTCAGGATGATAGGATGGTAGCTGAGGCGCTAAAGACTGGTCCAGGCAGCATGAGGCATCATTTTCATGCTCAGAGTATCTTCGGCATGTGTAATCGGCAGACTTGGCGTGCTCATTCAAAAAGACCAAAAGTGTGTCACCGGGTGCCAGTCCAAAAAAAATGTCAAAAAATCCAAATCCGACAGCACTCACTGTAAGTACAAAACTTTTAATTCATGGTTAATCACTGCAAAGCAGCAGAGAATCGGACGCGTTTCAGCTTACAGCCGTCCTCAGCGATGAATGATTACTGTAAGTGGGTGTCTCCCATTTAACAGAAGCCAGCTGACTCTGATCGACTCTAAACCAATCAGAATAAAAACCATACATCAATCATGGAATAAGAAGTACAATGAAAATATTTAAATACAACAGAGAAAATAGAAAATATGAGTACATCATAGAAAAATAGTAAATTGATACAAATAGAAAAATATTTAAGTAGGCCACTTCACAAAAAACATGTCACAAACACAAGAATAAAAAATAAAAAATACCAGATAATAATAATATACAGTCACATATCTATTCCCGACGCCACTATGGATCTATGCATATTATCTGGTATTTTTTATTTTTGATTCTTGGGTAAAACCTCACAGTTTAAATGAAGGTATTGTGGGACTGAAGTGCTGAAATAACTTTCTGAAGTTAGCTTCAGTGAAAATAATTACGGAAATATTGCTGTTGATAGGGAATGTTTTGTTTGATTAGGTAATGTCTTCAAACTAATAAAACAAATGCAAAAGTGCATTTGGAACAACAGCACAGCAGTTATTGTGAACATGACAGATAATGAATGACCTTGTCCCCCCTGTACGAATATAAAAAAGTAAAAGTAGGCAGTCTTAGTATATTTGCAACAGCCAAAAGGAAATTTTGTTTGATACCCTTCCGTGTAGCTCATTAATGTCCACACGTTATAGAGTAAACCTGATGTAAAGTGATGTTTTCTTAAAAAGAGCAGTGGGGCTGGCTGTGTGTGTGTGTGTGTGTGTGTGTGTGTGTGTGTGTGTGTGTGTGTGTGTGTGTGTGTGTGTGTGTGTGTGTGTGTGTGTGTGTGTGTGTGTGTGTGTGTGTGTGTGTGTGTGTTATAGAGCAGGGGTTCCCAGCCTTTTTTTGTGCAAAGGACCAGAAGAGGTATAAACAAAAAGCTCATGGACCGGTTGACAATTTATGTCAATTTTTAATAAACATTTTAGAAAAAAACAATGCATTTTAAAATGCAGGCTATCATTGTTTTACTACATTTACAATGGTTTCAGGTGCATATATTTATCCACCAACAGGTGGCGACAAACACTCATTTTATGAAAATAACAGCCTATTTCAATTGCCAGACCGCTTCAAACAGACATTTTTGCCCCTTTTTATTGCTACAGACATTAACGTTATTTCAATAAGCTACTCACCCAGTGATTACAGCCTATCATTTCTAAAAGTAAATGTAGAGATCACGCTTTACAAATTTTGTAAAATCTAAAACCAAACCACACAAGTGTACTTCTCCAGACCAACAAGAACAGAACAGTTTGAATGTGATGTAATTTTTTCTTACATTTAGTATGAGATTGCTTTAATTATGTGGCAAATGATAAACAGCACAAGAAAGATGGGTACTTCAATGAAAAATATCATCATCATTTGTTGAAACCCGTCACCATCAACCATGGAGAGCGGCCTCATGTGACAGATCAGCATCTGCAGTATTGACTCAGTGAGGGCAGTCGTCTGGTGCAGGCGTCTGCTTCTTTTGCAGAAAGGGGTCCATGGTTGCTCTCTTCTTCCGACTGCATGCATTTAATTTAAAATACTTTTGTCAGGTACAGTAAGGCATAACGTTAAAGCTCTCTTTTAAAGCCAAAAGACGGTTAATATCTTACCAAGGCAAGTCCGTTTTGTTCAACTGTCTGACATGCTTTCTCTTCAAATGCTCGTGCATTACCGACGTGCTCTTGTGATAAGCAAGGTCTGCTTTGCAAACTTGCAAGTAATCTTTTTATTCACCGTATCCAAGCTAAAATGCTCCCAAACTTTTGAAGTTTTATTACCTGCAGCTGCACTGAGAGTGCAGTGCATGCACGACTCTCGACAGAGATTGTATTGAAGTGAGATGCCTCACTCCATTGGAAAAACACGTCTGGTGACAATTGTCGACAATTTTGATTATCGATTTTTGTCGAAAACGGCGACGAATCGTTGCAGCCCTAATTATGATCAGAACACAAGCCATTTCACGGCCCTGTAGTAACAGCTCTGCGGCCCGGTACCGGTCCGCGGACCGGGGGTTGGGAACCATGGCACTAGAAGGCAAATAAGTAATGTTAATGCAGCAATTTATATGTACACTATAGGGCAAATAAGTACATTTTAATGCAGTAATTTGTATTTCCACTAGAGGGCAACAAAGTAAATTTTAATGCAGTAATGTATATGTCCACTAGAGGGCAAATAAGTAATTTTAATGCAGTAATGTATAAGTCCACTAAAGGGCAAATAAGTAATCTTAATGCAGTAACCTGTACGTACACTAGAGGTCAAATGAATGCATTTAAATGTAATAATTTATATGTCCACTAAAGGGCAATTAAGTACATTTTAATGCAGTATTTTTTGTGTCCACTAGAGGGCAAATAAGTAATTTTAATGCAGTAATTTATATATCCACTAGAGGGCAAATAAGTAATGTTAATGCAGTAATTTATATGTCCACTGGAGCACAACTGCATAAAGTTTAATGCAGTAGTTTATATATCCACTAGAGGGCAAATGAGTCATTTTAATGCAGTAATTTATGTGTCCACTAGAGGGCAAATAAGTAATTTTAATGCAGTCATTTATATGTCCACTAGATGGCAAATGAGTAATTTTAATGCAGTAATTCATATATCCACTAGAGGGCAAATAAATGCATTTAAATGCAGTAATTTATATGTCCAATTAAGGGAAATTAAGTACATTTTAATGCAGTAATTTATATGTCCACTAGATGGCAAATGAGTAATTTTAATGCAGTAATTCATATATCCACTAGAGGGCAAATAAATGCATTTAAATGCAGTAATTTATATGTCCAATTAAGGGAAATTAAGTACATTTTAATGCAGAAATTTATATGTCCACTAGATGGCAAATGAGTAATTTTAATGCACTAATACATATATCCACTAGAGGGCAAATAAATGCATTTAAATACACTAATGTATATGTCCACTAGAGGGCAAATAAGTAATTTTAATGCAGTATTTTAAATGTCCACTAGAGGGCAAATAAGTAATTTTAATGCAGTAATTCATGTGTCCACTAGAGGGCAAATAAATGCATTTAAATACTGCAAGAGCCATTTGTGTTATTCTACCAAATATGTTTATCTTGTGTTTTTGGTCAGCCTTCCGTCCACTAGGGGGAGTACTGATACAATCAATTGGGCACGGCCTATTTAATCAAGATGTAATCACACACAGGTGGCTGTGTGGAGGCAAAAGTTTTTTGACCGCGCGTGGGGCGTGTACAGAGGAAGTAAGAAATAGCAAGTGGATATTTATGTTTGTTTTTTTTATGTTACAAGTGACAAAATGGCAATACCTGCATGAATACTATAAGGAATAAAAATACATTGGAAAAGGCTTGTATTTGCACACGTCATACCTGAAGTCTAATCACAGCCAAGTAGTTGCTTTTTTGATAAGCAAATGGTCGCTACAAATACAGTAATTTATATGTCCACTAGAGGGCAAATAAGTAATATTAATGCAGTAACTTGTATGTACACTAGAGGGCAAATAAATGTATTTAGTAATTTATATGTCCACAAAAGGGAAATTAAGTACATTTTAATGCAGTAATTTATATGTCAACTAGAGGGCACATACTTATTTTTAATGCAGTAACTTGTATGTCCACTAGAGGGCAAATAAGTAATTTTAATGCAGTAATTAATATGTCCACTAGAGAGCAAATAAGTAATTTTAATGCAGTAATTAATATGTCCACTAGAGGGCAAATAAATAAAGTTTAATACAGTAATTTATATGTCCATGACAGTGCAAGTAAATACGTTTTAATGCAGTAATTTATACGTCCACTAGAGGGCAAATAAGTAATTTGCACTGACCCCGAGATACTTGAACTCCTCTACCTGAGGCAGGACTTCCCCACCCACCCGGAGAAGGCACACTACCCTTTCCAGGTAGAGAACCATGGCCTCGATTTTGGAGATGCTGATTCTCATCCCTGCCGCGTTGCACTCGGCCTCAACCACCCCAGCACATGCTGAAGGTCCTGGTCCGATGAAGCCATCAGGACAACATCATCCGCAAAAAGCAGAGATGAAATCCTGTGGTTCCCAAACCGGATCCCCTCCGGAACCTGGCTACGCCTAGAAATCCTGTCCATAAAAATTATGAACAGAACCGGTGACAAAGGGCAGCCCTGCCGGAGTCCAACATGCACCGGGAACAAGTCTGACCTACTGCCGGCAATCCGAACCAGACTCCTGCTCCGATCATACAGAGACCGGACAGCCCTTAGCAGAGGGCCCCGGACCCCAGACTCACCGAGCGCCCCCCACAGAACGGCACGAGGGACACGGTCAAATGCCTTCTCCAGATCCACAAAGCACATGTGGACTGGTTGGGCATATTCCCATGAACCTTCAAGCACCACGCGGAGGGTATAGAGCTGTTCCAGTGTCGACCGGGACGAAAACCGCATTTTTCCTCCTGACTCCGAGGTCCAACTATCGGCCGTATTCTCCTCTCCAGTACCTTGTAGACTTTCCTGGGGAGGCTGAGAAGTGTGATCCCCCTATAGATGGAACACACTCTCCGGCCCCCCTTTTTAAAAAGAGGGACCACCACCCCGGTTTGCCACTCCAGCGGCAGTGTTCCCTTCCTCCATGCAATGTTGCAGAGGCGTGTCAACCACGACAACCCTACGGCATCCAGAGACTTGAGGTACTTTCGCGAATCTCATCCACCCGGTGCCCTGCCACTGAGGAGCTTACGAACCACCTCAGTGACCTCGGCTCGGGTGATGGATGAGCACATCCCCGAGTCTACACTCTCTGCTTCCTAAATGGAAGGCACGTAAGTCGCATTGAGGAGATCCTCAAAGTATTCCTTCCACCGTCCGACGATGTCCCCAGTCGAGTTCAACAGCTCCCCACCTGCACCGTAAACGGTACTGGCAGAGTACTGCTTCCCCCTTCTGAAGCGCCGAACGGTCCGCCAGAATTTCCTCAAGGCCGACCGAAAATCTTCTTCCATGGCCTCACTGAACTTCTCCCAGACCCGAGTTTTTGGCTCCAAGACTGCCCGAGCTGCAGCTTGCTTGGCCTGCCGGTACCTATCTACTGCGTCAGGAGTCCCACAGGCTAACATGGTAGGCTTCCTTCAGTCTGACGGAATCCTTTACTTCCGGTGTCCCTACTTTTATATTTTTTCAACAAATTATGAGATTCATTCTGTAGTCTGTGTATTTGAAGATGGAATTTTCTAAATTTGTCAGATAAATGAAGAGGAAGTATACATTACTATATCTAAAATTGATCAGAGGAAGTGGCTCATAATGAACAGGTGCCAAATTTTTTTCATTTTTAATGCCACCTTTTCTTTTTCTTTAATATTCAGACATCTCGGTTTAAATGCTTCCTCTTTGGTATGATTTGGAAAGTGGGAATTCTACAAAATATAAGCTGTTTTAACTTTTTTAATCTTGATCAGTTTCATCAAGTGAACTTGGGACTCATTCTTGATCAAAAACAGGTTTTACCTCAGATCACCTGAGAGGATGTGTTTTTGCAGATTAGTTTCTGGCATTTATGCATGGGTAGACGGGTCACGATGAAAGGAAATCACAGGTCCTCTGGATAAGATGAGCTTTCACAAAAGTCTGACATTTGGCTGGGACATTTTACCCAAACATTTTGCTTTTATCTTTCCTACTTGCTACCATGTTTTATCTGCCGCTGTTACCTCAAATGTTGGAAACATGGACATCATTTTGCACAGAGGGAAGCAAGAAGGTTTTATTCAGGACAAGGTGGAACTCCTGTGGGTTCGGACTTTTATTTCTTCAATTTTTCTCCACTCATTTGCAGCATATCTAGTTGTGTTGTATTTTCTTTTCTCATTTGGAGTTTTATTTGGGATAATGATTAATCCACTGATGAGATCTAAAAGGTTCATGATTAAACAAAAATTGTCCATATCCCTGACATGACTATCCTCAAGTGTTTCAGCGCATAATTAGAACTTGCAAGAAAAGCTAAACGATATTAATTTGATCTTGGAATAATCAAAATTGATAATGGTTGATGATAGATGGTATGACATGATTACTTTAGACAATGTGGCTTGAATGTTTTTGGGCCTGGTTATCTAGACAAAACCCATTCAGGTTGAGGGAGTGGTTACAAACCCTTCAGAAAAAGGCACCAGCCAAGGTTCAATTTGGGAACCTTGCTGTAAAAAGATGGTGCTCATCGCCACATCCCTCGGCCATTAAGTGCATCTATTCATCCTTTTACTTTCACATATCTGCACAGATGATGCACCTATCCTCAATCTGTTCTCTTCAACACGATCAGTGACACTATTGTTATTAACTGTGTTTCTTCTTCCCAGCAGGTGTTACTGATCTGTTGTTGCTGTACTCCTCTCTCTTTCCTGTCCACTCAACCTCCAACCGTTCGAGGTAGATGTCTGCCCTTCCCAAGTGTGGTTCTGCCAGAGGTCACCTGGTGCCTGCTCAGGATGAGGGATAGTATCAATGAAAAGTTTTAATGCAATCAGTTGGTTTTATTTAGCAACGCAATCCTTTTTTTTGTTCAGTTTTAAATCAATTAGACTAATTTGAAACAAGTCAAACCATGTTTTTGAAGTGTTTTGAGATAACATTTGTCATAATGTAGCACTACATAAATAAAGCAGCCTACACCATCTTCTCCAAATCTTCCCAGATGATATAAAGGTGTTCCCAGGCAGTTGAAGACAATCTCTACAACATGTCTTCTTTGGGCTGCCTCCCTTTTGAATATCCCCATAACACCTCTGCATGCTCTGTCAGCTTGTTAAGACACTTTAATTTCTATACTCAAGATTAAAGTACTTTTGAGTTTAAGTACAAAAAATTAAATATGTGTTGAACTCTGCGATACTGTTTCTGCAGATGTGAACTTTTGTGTTGATACCTTTTTTCCAACTGTTGCCTCTTAGCCCTGCTTAACCAAATATGTTACAGATGTTCTGTTACAGAAATTCCTTACAAAATAAAAGATAATACTAGGTGGCTAATCTTATAAAGAAGGTATCCGGAGAAGTAAAGAATGCTATAAGGAAAACTAATACAGGATTGCGCTTGAAGTACAGTCTAACAGTGGAGACTAAAGAGCAGCTTGGAGAGAAATTATGTCTATGGCATCTACTGTATCTATTAAACATCGCTAACTCTTTAAAGGCATATCGTTTCTTAAGATATAGTTACTGTGTTCAGAATGTGTGTGTCGTGATGGCATCTGTGTACCCACTCTGTATCACTGTGCTGAGCACGAATCTTTTCAGATATCTGTGGATCTGGCCAAATTCCAAAACTTTGGGAAATCTCCATCATTATGTAGATTCTTAAATGCAGAGAACCACAGGACCTAAATGATTTCGGAGCTTTTGTCCTTTCCTCTCTAGTTATGGAAAAAGATTTAATTGTGTCTGGCACTGCAGACATAATTGATCTTCTGAAATTTGCATATCTGCCTGGTAAAGATGCTGAAGATGCTAAACTCATTATTCCTGACAAATTTGCTAAAGTACCATAAAAAAATAAAAGCGCATGAAAGCGCAGATTTCCCATCTGCTTTCAACAAAATCCAGCCCCATGTTTTAATGAGAAAACTTGCCTCACTTTCTTTCAGGTCAGCTTCTAACTCTGCTTTTGGACTTCCCCCCTGATGGGATTCAGTGTGTCCTGGTGAACAGAAGTGTATCCAATTTGACAATATCCTATACAGAACTTCCCTAAAGCAGTGTCTTATTATTTCACCGGTATCTGCAAAGGTCCGAAACAGAACACACACTTGAGGAAAGGTGAAATTCTTTGATGATGCTGTTGTTTTGTCTCTGCTTCAGGGTGGTGAGTTTTGTCATGACTCTGCTCTCTCTGCTTGGGTCACTTAGTATAATGGCAATGTTTCTAAAACCAAAGAGCCAACAGTAGACTTCAGGCAGAACAACCCGAAACATATATGACTAGTGTCATATATAACAAAGAAATTGAAATGATTGAACATTACAAATATTAGGTAACATTGCTTGATAAATAACTACACACAGAAATCATTGTTAAAATAGGACAGCAGATATTTGACCTGTTGTGTAGGCTCAACTCATTCTTTTTCAACATAAACGTCTTTTATTGCTAATGTATTCAAAGTTTTTTAACCTTTTCTTTCTAGCAGTCTGTCAGTAAATGGCAGGAACAGCCTGAGTGGCATTGTTGAAGTGTCCTCAAAGATCATTGGTGTCCAGCAGAGAGAGTTGGCTTCGCTCTGGGAAAGTCTGAAGCTGAACCACATTTAATCCACATTTAATCCTCAAACTTTACATGAATGTCTTCATATGCTTGCAACTGAAACAAATCGTGATTTCAAGTCCCTCATTCTGTCTGCTATCAGACTACTGAACTGTGATTTTGGTTTGTTCAGGGGTTTTTATCTATTGATTTGTACTCTTAACTTAATTGTATTACTGCTCTTCACCCTTCTGTTTCTCTTGAGTGCTCCTTTATACACTTAAGTGTTGCATTATTTTTGAAAATGTTTGCATTCACACGTGCAGTGTAGCATTGCACTGTGGAAATGTGCAAAGTGAGAATGTATGTGTCAGTGTATGTGTTGGTTTTGTGCTTGATCATGTTGGTACCTGACCGAGTGCCTAAATAGGGACTTCAAGGAACCAGTAAAGTTTCTGATTCTGAATATAAACTCACCTGTCTGAACATTTTGTATTATTGAAACCATGTTTCACTTGTTTTATGTTATTGAATTTCCATTTTAACATGTATTCATTATCCAACTTACATTTGCAATGCAATTAAGAGGGTAGAAGTCTTAAACATACCTGCAATGAGCTGGAATAGCCTCCAGTAGACCCATGTGACCCCGTATAGGATTAATAGGGTACAGAAAATGGATTGATGGAAGTCTTAAAGGTTGAGGACACAAAACCACAAAAGGAATTCTTTGACATTTTGTACAATAAGCCTTGTTGTTATTTTACTGAGAGCTCTATCTATACTGCTGCCCACACCAACCTTGTTACAAGGGCTGGCAACACATTAAAAAGCTCACCAAGCTCTATGTGCATCATTAAATCTTCCAAACTGCACCAAGAAAGTTGAGAAATTATCATCTTAAAAAAGGTAAAGTAAATGTCTTGGTATCCGTTTATCCCATTTTTTTTTATTGATAACAGGGTAAAAGAAGTTAAAATAAAGCAACCAGCTGCCTATCAGAATCAGAATCAGAATCAGAAAAGGGTTTATTGCCAAGTTTTCACACGAGGAATTTGTTTTGGGGATTGGTGCAACACAATACAAATATAAAAACAAATATATAAGAGATAACATAAAATTAAATGTATAAACAATAAAAAGTATAAACAGTAAAATAAAATGTAAAATAAAATGTAGACCGGAAATGTACAAAATTAGGTTTTAAAGTGCCTATAACATGTTCCGTAGCTCCTGAGGGATTTTCGTCGATCTTTTCCTGAAAAAACTCCAACTTCTTTTCAGTAAGATTCTTTTCTGAATATTTTATCAAGATATTTGGGTCAGAGCTTAGAGGTTGGAACCTGGATAAAGGTGATTGTATGAACAGCATGGTGGTGCAGCTATTACCACTGCCACTCCACAGCAGAAACGTTTTTCAGTAAAATCTTAGCTAAGCTATTTGGGGTTTACAAGTATGGGAAGCGCAATAAAACTGGCTAATAAGTGAGTCAAATTTCCAGATAGATTCACCATTTAAGAAAAACAGTAATGTACAAAAGTGAGCCTTTTATGCCCAGTACTGTTGCACGCGTGGGAGAAATTCTTCCTTGTGAGGTGTGATTCAAATACAGGAGATCATATCATCACAGAGAAGTTGAAACAACCGTGTGGCTAAGGCAGAAAATATCCAATAATCTACAATCAAGATGTAGAAAACCAAGAGCACAGACCCGGAAAATTGAAAAAGGGAAAACAGAGTTGACGCACACAGAAATGATTGTGCCCTGTCCAAACTTGGAATCAGAGGTCCCAACAGAAGATTGCTCGGGTCAAATATCACTAAACGAGCTGAGACTACTTCTAGGGGGCAATGACTGAAGCACTGAGAGCGCTGGAACAACCCACCAGGCAGAGAGGAAGCATCACAGAGCAGTGGCTGTGGGGCCTGAGGGACCAAAAGAGCTGCCCCCCGGGTGCTGGAGTTAGCTGTCAAGCCCTTTGGATGTGTAGTGGGTTGTTAATAAGGGAAGGAGGGTACCCACTGATGACCTGAAGAAACCACCAAAAGCCCACATCACAAGCTCTGCCATGTCCGTGTTAACCATCTTCCTCGAGAAAATGGCTGGGACTCTATAGCAATTGAGCTGAGAGTGATAAAGTCCCTGTATTACAGGTGATGCTGGTAATCACAACAGACAGACTGGCAAACCGAAGAGGAGACAATATATCATACATAATATACAAGCATGGCTGACAAGACAAAGGTGACCTAATTCAATTCAATATTATTTATATAGCGTCTATTATAACAGAAGTTGTCTATAGGTGCTTTCCAGAGACCCAGAACATGACCCCCAAGCAATTATTACATAAACATAAACAATGGCAGATAAAAACTCCCCTAATGGGAGAAAAACCTTAAGCTAAACAGTGGCAAGGAAAAACTCCCCTTTAGGAGGGAAGAAACCTTGAGCAGGACCTGGATCATAAGGGGGGACCCTCCTTCTGGAGGCCAGCTGGACAGAGCAGGAAAAGAGAGAACAGACAGAGTCATTTTAAGAGACTACTGATGATAAGATTTAAGTGCAGTCTTATTTGAAGTATTTGATGAGCATACTTGAGTACAGTAAATGTAGAAGTATCTTATTTGTGGGTCATTTGACAAACTTATGACTGGTCACTGTGAATCCAATTACTTTTAAACAAGAAGCTGCAACTACAAAGGCATGGAACCACCAGCTGATTTGTTTTCTCTGATTAGGAGAGAAGAAATCAGCTTCAAGAGGGTGCAAATATGCTACAACAGTGCCAAGAGGTCCCTACAAGCAAGTTTGATGGAACCTTTCATGAGTGTGTTGAGGATGCTGAAGGTTGCAGAGTGGCCTTTCTGTTATGCAAAGCAGCAAAGCATTCCTCGACCGTGCAGCTTTGCATTGTTTTTTTGTTTTGCTCTTAACTTGTTTCTCTAAGTCAGTGGTTTCCAAACTTTTTTTGCCAGGCCCCCCTTTTGTACGTAACAGAATTTTCAAGCCCCCTCATAGCCGTGGTGACGGCAGCGTTTCCGCTCCCCTCTCCCACTGACACATCCGTGCTGATGGTAGCGTGGCCGCTCCCCTCTCCCGCCGGCATATCGGTGGTGACGGCAGCGTGCTCGCCATGGTGACGGCAGCGTTTCCGCTCCCCTCTCCCACTGACACATCCATGCTGACGGTAGCGTGGCCGCTCCCCTCTCCCGCCGGCATATCGGTGGTGACGGCAGCGTGCTCGCTGTGGTGACGGCAGCGTTTCTGCTCCCCTCTCCCACCGACATCTACGTGGTGACGGCAGTGCGTCCGCTCCCCTCTCCCACCGGCACATCCCTGGTGACGGCAGCGTGACCGCTCCCCTCTCCCGCCGGCATATCGGTGGTGACGGCAGCGTGCTCGCTGTGGTGACGGCAGCGTTTCTGCTCCCCTCTCCCACCGACATCTACGTGGTGACGGCAGTGCGTCCGCTCCCCTCTCCCACCGGCACATCCCTGGTGACGGCAGCGTGACCGCTCCCCTCTCCCACCGACACATTCGTGTGAAGTCAGTGGTTCCCAAACTTTTTTTGCCAGGCCCCCCTTTTGTACGTAACAGAGTTTTCAAGTCCTAATAATCAAAATTTCAACAATTGCTCTGCAAAAATGTCAGCTTTAATCCCCACACCTTTTCAGTGAGTGGGGTGGGCTTGTTTATGTTACAGATCCTCTCAAACCGGTTGCAGGTGAGAAACTGCCACATGCATCTACCTTCCAGTAGCACCGGGTAGTTGTGGGGCCTGAAGCAGCAGGTCCCCGGTTAGATTCCTGAAGCAGCAGGTCCTGGTTAGATTCCCGCCGGCCAGACCATTACTTCATGTCATTCCCCTTCTCTCTTCCCCCTATTTCCTGTCTCTTTCTCACTGCACATATGTATTGAAGGCAAAATCTTTTTTTTTTTTTTTTATTAATCTACCTTCCAACCTCGCCGCGCCCCCCCTGCAATAGCGCCGCGCCCCCTGTTTGGGAACCACTGCTCTAAGTGAAGGCTTTCCTTATGAGCTCAATGTGACTTGCTTGTTTTGTTGCTCTCTAAGCACTTGACAGTAAGGCGACATGATATGCATGTCCTGAAGTGGGTGTAGAAATTGGATGGACATGAGTTTTTGTAGTGAGTGTTTTATGAACACACAGGTTACAAGGTTGTTCTTAGTTGTGCTTATTGTGTCAAAAAGTCATCATTCTTGTTGACAGTGATTTTTTGACAGGATAATGAGATTTAAGTGCTCCCCAGCTCTGAAAGAAAACCACAGGCAAGACAGGTTGGACATAAGTACTATAATTCTTTGCCTTCCTCCATAAGCAACTCGTTTCTCCTGTACTTACACTAGTGGACATATATGCACCCATGGTTTCACAAGTTTTGTTCAACCATCTTGCACAACAGTGAAAATAAAAAAACTGAAACAAGCACAGACCTGGCAACTCAAACTAAAGCTGAAAATGAAGAGATTAAGGAAATGTAATACAGTCAGTGTGTTGTCAAGGAAAGTGTAAAATCACAAGTGTTCTAATTTTCTTGCCTTTAAGCAGCAATTATCCTAAACCCCGTGTGAAGAATGATGACGACTCCAAATCAAGAGTTGCAGTTGCTAAAGTTTAGTTAAAAATACACAAGGGGCATTGATTACACATGAAATATCGGCCTAGAAGTTTCAAACATTTATACTGTACACTTGAATTACAACAGAGGTATTCCATATTTTGATGGTAATATTATTCTTAGCCTGGGTACAGAGCGTGCTTTATCTCCTAAAGATTAGCGCTCGTGTCACAATGACCTGTTTATGAGAATCGTATTGTTTAGTCTTCATTATTTTATGGCGTTGAAAATTACTATGCATCTGTTATTCTGTGTCATTCCTGCAATGAGACACCTGATGTACATTTTGACCCACTTGCATGCAACCGATTAATTAAATCTACTGAAACTTGTACCATCTCTCAAGTCTTTATTCATGATAATCTAATGCACTCAGTTTCAGTCCAAATAGTCCCCCAATCGCTTAAACATATAATACAGAGGTGTTGTTAAGTTTTTTCACAACAGATATCAAATAGGATGGCCTTCTTAGTTTCTACATTTCATTGTAATTAAATGTGCTGCATTGCAGCTTTAATATTTTATTCATCATAGACTAACATAACTCAAGTCATCAGCAAAAAGCCTTCTTAACCCCACAGGTCGCGTATAACAGGTTAAGAAGATCACTCAGGACGCGCTCAGGAAGGTTTATAGAAGCCTTCATGTAATGGTGGAGGTACCAGCACAATCTTTGGACTGATGTGAAACGCTATGATTTTACTTATACAAATTAAAAAGTAGTAAGAACTGAATTACTCTTCAATTTATCTACTTCTTCCATATTAAAATAATGCTTTGGCCTGGCTTTGCTTCAGACATGAGGTTTTTAAGGGATTAAGTACATGTACTTCCTGACCTTTTCCCACTATATTCAATGGGATTCACAATCTGCAGCCCTCCTTTTTGTCTTTATGAATTAATCTTTGATTGATTTCCTGGTATGCCAGGAATTGTTTTCCGACTAAAAGCTAAGCTTGTGGATGTCTCTCTGCCTATGTGATTGTTGTTAGAATGTCATGCAAACACTTTCTATGTAGTTCATTTCCATTATTCTATTGTTCGCCCACAACATGAATCATCTCGGAGTTTTAAAAAAATAGATTCAGATGAAACATGAGACAAAAAAATTTGTCATGAAGAGTCATGATATTAACAAAAGGTGCAGTTTTAGCCCATGGTCACTTTCATTAAAACAACTTTTGTGACACTGACTGAAATGTTTCGGCCGATGTCACAAGACTTCTTTTTTTTCTCTCTCAGCTTCTACTAGCACTCTGGTTTTTAAGAATTCACATCCCTAATGTAAAAACAATGAATCATAGCCAGGCAGAGTATCAATCATTTGTTGACACACTCCACAGCCCCTCTGCCCCGCTCATGCCCTGTTCGACAAGCTTGAATTCTCTGAAGCACGACTTCAGTAAAGTCTGCGAAGAAAAGACTTACTATCCTGCCATTTAATGCTCTTTCTTCGCAGCAGCCCCTTTTTTTCCTTGCAGGTATCCTAATCCTCTTAAATTTATGCAATTTCTGTCTGACTAAACATACAACAGCAAGGGCTTCAGGAATTACGTGCAGATCCTGGCATCGGCATTTCAATGAAATCCCCACCACTTCTTAATCAGTTTCTTGACAGTTAAATTATTCAGTTCAAAGAATTGTGAGATCTTTTTAAATCATCTGTGACAATTTTAGGGAACTCCTTACATAAAAAAATATAAATAAATGAAAAATCGAGTGCAGGCAAGCCATCGCCCTGCATTCTTGACAGAAGTAGAAGAGCTTGCAGGGTAATACCTGGAGATGATCAGCCAGGAAGTGCAGAACTGTCATCTCAACAACCACAGGAGGAATAAATGAGAAAAAGCTGGAGGCAGCGGACCGGTCAGGTGGCTCAAGAAGAAATTGAATAGTGACAGCCGGTGGGCAGGTGTGAAATGACGACTCTGAAGCACAAAAGCAAATTTGTGTGATTAAAACGTGTAAATCCCACCAATACGGGGTTGAAACCACGGCTGCTGTAAGGATACTTACAGTATACCCACATCCACTTCACGGCTAAATGAATTACCAGCAACATTAGCTACAGCTAGTGCTGGGACTTTTCAAACTGCTAGTGTCAGGATGCTAATCATTACTCTCCATGTTTTTTTACATTTTACATTTTCTAATTAGTTACTCATGTCTGCTATCATATCATTTCAAATTACCAGCTGGGAACGGAGGAAAACTAACAGTAAACTGAGGCTCTATAAACAAGAATTTCAGCATAGTGACAAGAGAAGCTGAACTCAGGATACCTGCAAGCTTCTGAAAACCAATTACCA
Organism: Cololabis saira; assembly: GCF_033807715.1. Taxonomy (NCBI): domain Eukaryota; kingdom Metazoa; phylum Chordata; class Actinopteri; order Beloniformes; family Belonidae; genus Cololabis; species Cololabis saira. The sequence continues at coordinate 11,215,925 of NC_084593.1, read as the reverse complement.
AACATATCAGAGGAAAATGACAAAAATCCGGCATTTAAAGTCCTACTGAAACACTACCGTAGCTGTACAGCAGCATGACCAGTTTTGGTGGTTTACTTATATCTGTCAGTGGTAACTCACAGGGGTGTAGCACCAAATTCTGGGCCCTGTACACTCTCAATGTCAGTGGGCCCCTATCCATGCCCGCGAGGCGCGTGAGAAAAAAAAAAAAAGGGGGGGGGGGGGGGTGTACTACAATCAACTACAATCAGATCAGATTATATTGATGAGTGGTTTTGAATTGATGCATTTGGCCTACTTGTGCTCAAATACCCAAAACATTAGGCTACATCTGGGCTACATCTGGCTGCAATAAGTTGCAGAGGCAAAAATGTTTTGAGCCATTTTTCAGCCAGATTGAGAAGAATAGCTAATTGTTTTTCTATGTTCTCACCACCCAGACCTATCTCTTTCTCTCTCTATCTATCTATTTGTGGCAAAAATCACAATCACAATCATTTTTGATTGATAGTGAGATCACAGTTATTTAAGATGATTATTCATTGGCTTTGGTAATATCATGAATTTATTGAACATTGACAATAGCTTTTAAGCACAGCACTGCACCGCAATGCTAAGGCTTTTTACCAGACAAAAATAAGAAATTGCGTTATTGCTCAATTAATATATTACTAGTGTGCACTTGAGCCTACAGTGATATTGGTATGTTATTTACATGTTGATATATGCAGCAATATTGCTAGATGGATCATTCATTAAATCTCAGCACAGAGTTTCATTTTATTTTCTGTAATGCAATTACAAAAACAAAAATGTCATACATTCTGGATTCATTACAAATCAACTGAAATATTGCAAGCCTTTTATTATTTTAATATTGCTGATCATGGCTTACAGCTTAAGAAAACTCAAATATCCTATCTCAAAAAATTAGAATATTCTGGGAATCTTAGGCCACGTAGCCGGGTATTTACAAAAACGGATATTTTCCCCTCTACGTTTTCAAAAAAATCCTCGTTTACACGGACCCGCATGAAAACGCTCTTAACGTCATGCCAGCCAATCAGAATCCTGGAAAAACATCAACAAATGACACGTGTGTAACTTCCAGTTAAGGCTGATTTATGGTTCCGCGTTACACCAACGCAGAGCCTACGGCGTAGGGTACGCGGCGACGCGCACGTACCTTGCGCGTCGCCGCGTACCCTACGCCGTCGATTTAACGCGGAACCATAATTCAGGCTTCATGCTGCTGGCTGACGCGCTCACAGGCTTGAATGAGCAGGAGGCTGGACGGGGGGGTACTTTTAAGTGTGACTTTAGAATATTAAACAGGTAAAATACAAGAAAATATTGACGGTGGCCAAACTAATTGTAAACACAGGTCGCACACATGACGCTGGTGAGTTTCTGGTGCATAATGTGACGTTCTGAAGCTTAAAAAATGATCGTTTTTGGTGACTTTGAGCTGCGTTTTCGTGTAAACGAACGGCCAAAACGCATGAAAACGCCTCCGTTTTTGTAAATACCCGGCTACGTGTAAACGGGGCCTTAATCTTAAACTGTAAACCATAATCAGCAATATTAAAATAATAAAAGGCTTGCAATATCTCAGTTGATTTGTAATGAATCCAGAATGTATGACATTTTTTTTTTTTTTTTTAAATTGCATTACAGAAAATAAAAGGACTTTATCACAATATTCTAATTTTCTGAGACAGTCCTGTAAACTTGCTGGCGTGGTTGTGCTTGAATCACTTCTGAATATCCATCGTTACTTTGTGTTAACGGAGCAGCAGAGAGCAGCGTCTTGCAGATAAAAGTGACGTAAACCGGCTGATTTATGGTTCCGCGTTGCACCAACGCAGATCTTACGGCGTAGGATACGCGGGGATGCGAACGTACGGTGCGCGTCGCCGCGTACCCTACGCCGTAGGCTACGCCGTTGATTTAACGCGGAACCATAAATGAGGCTTAACGGGCGCACATTTGTCAGTTTTCTTTTCGTCTTTTCAACTGAGCATTGAAACACATAAACTGAGGCTGCAATGCTGATGCACCCTCGTAGAACCGGGCCTGTATAAGCAGCAGCTGTCTGAAGTGGACTATGTTAACTTTAATTGGACTTTGCATGACAAGCTAACTTGGTTCACCTTTGGGAAAGAAAGCAGTCAGCAGCTGCCTCCCCTCGTTCTGCCGTCTTTCTTTTTGTTTCCTCTCTTTCTTTTTCTGATAGCCCGATTTATGTTTTTTGGGCAGCATGATGTCCTGCACACAGGTGTCTGATCTGGGCGCACTGACCTGTTGCCGGTCGCTGTTGGGCGGACTAAACCATTTTGCATCTCCGAGAGGGGGGCCCCAGAATGTCTAATATGTTGGGAGAACTGTGACATTAAGTTCATTCTCTCATTTAATGTTATCAATATATTTGAAATAAATTATGACACCAATTAATTGGAGGGCCCAATTCATTCGAAATAAAAACATCACAATAAAAAAAAAAAAAAAAAAAAAAAATCAGGATTTTCATGGGCCCCTCTCTCTACTCGGGCCCTGGGTAGTCAGGTCCACTTTTCCCCCCACTACCACGCCCATGGTAACTCAACATATCATTACTCACTAAATGTAAAATATTATAAGCGACTGGGTTTAGGGCTTGGAAACATCCAGATGAACTGTCAAAGTACAACATTTCCATGCTACTTTGAAAAACCACAGACACTTGATAGCAATTTTTCAGTAACACATATTGATAATTTCAATATGTGAAGGAGCATGGTTTTTTAATGTCTGCATTTGAAATCAAGCCACGACCGAGCACTGAAATATTCAAGCGTTTGAGTTCATGAGACGTAAACTGGAAACTGGAGTAACTTGGAGACTTGTTACATGTTATCATGGATTGAAATATTCCAACTTTACAGTCAAAAATGGTGACAGGTACTAGTATAAGCTTTTAAAAATACATCAAAATAAGGGGAAGATAAGAGAATAAGGGATAAGGGAAAACGGAAATTGCAAAGTGACGGTGATCATTAGTGATTAGTGTGTTTAACCAAAACGGAGCTGGATATGCAGTACATTAACGGTTGTGGCATTGCACACTTCTTTGATCATTCTGGCATATTAATGAAAGGAGTCCAGTCACTTATCTCACAGCAAGTGGTTTTTCCACTCACAACTGTTTTTAAATCATTTATGCAGTTGTAGCCACAAGATCATCACAGATGAAACTTTTATCACGTATGGTGGAGTACATTGACTTTAAATTGCCAGGATGTAACCTGTCAAAATTTAGCTTGCAGTTCATACTGTTGAAAGTTGTGTTTTTTTTATCTCCTTAAAATCACTGATTTGGAAAGAAAAAAAGAAGCTTTTGAAACAGCTTTTAATCATAGCCTGGGGAGTTATGCCTGAACTGTTGTGAAATTGATTTCACACTAAATGTTAGCCGCTCTTTGGACCCTGCAAATGACACATCGAAGCAAGCCGGCCACTGGTCGTCTTATAAGTCATCGTTGGGAAAACTTAAAAGAAGCAGGAATTTAGGAAGTAATAGTGCACTGTTCTGTTCTATGGAGTTGTCATTGATGGGCAAATTTCTAGCCGCAGTGTTGCCCCCAAACTTTAAACTTTAAGTAATATTAAGGTACAGCAGTGAGTTTCAAGCACAAACAAGCTTTGTTCTTGTTCATTTAATTCATGGGAATCAACAGACATTTTCTGCTGGACTTTTAGATGTTTCTAAATCTGACTCTAAGCGTGCCTCAAGGGAACTATTTACTGCACCCAGGGGTTCATTAAAATGGCTCTGGTTGTAGTTTCCTTCCAACAGAGAAAGTCCAACGCCAGTCTGATCTCCTGCAGAGAGTCTTAAACATGGACACAGTTGAAAATAGTTCTTTTGAATGATTTGTAGATCATGTACAAATGTTGAATTGCAATATGTGAATCCAATTATGTCATGTGCCATTCTAAACCACATGAATGAATAACATGTTTTTTTGTTTTGCTTTTAATAACATTTTAAGGACTAGATTAGAACAGTTACGAGCATAACCATGATGAATCCTGAGATTGTCTTTACTGTTGTATCAGCAGGTTGTGTAGAGTTTCACCCTGCCTCTTGTACCTCCTTTACTGGACTTGAATATGCTTGAATATGTTGTCAAATTCTCAGCAAACCTTTTTTTTATGGACAGAGGAGAAGCTGTTATGTTTTTTTTTTCTAAGTGTTACAAGGTTTAGGACACTTTCAGGGTAACACTGAGTTGCACTTACCTGCCCCATACAGGCAAAGTGAACCTTCTGAAGGAGGCAAACCTTGGTGTTTATCGATGATTGAAAATTATTACAAATGTTGAAAAGTGCGGCTTGTTTGAAATAGTTTCTAAGGGGAAACTTCTCTTCTCTGCAAAAAGAATAAAGTTTTGCAAAATTGGGGGGACAAAAACACAAGACCTCATACAGACTGTTTAACCTGGTGTTGGAGGGGTAATGACTTGGGCTTTTGCAACTATATGATCGGGACACCTTGCAGGCCCTGTGAAGTCTGATCATTACTTCTCTTTACTAAAGTATTCAAGAGCCCCAATACGAGGCTATCTGTCAAACAACACAATCTTGTCTAAGCATGGGTCATAAAACAAGATGTTGATCTGAAACACTTTTGACAATGAACTGGCTGAAAAAGAAGAAGAAAATCGATAAAACAAAACGAATAAAATACCCACAAAGTTCACTTAGCTGAAGCAACATTTTAATAATCCATCAATTTTTCTATACCCGTTTTATCCTTTGCATGGTCATGGTGGTCTGTTGGAGCCTATCCCAGCTCATTACAGGCGAGACATTTAAATAATACTAATAAAACAATATTTATTGAATTATTTTTCTTTTAATTCCAGTAAAAGAATAAATCGAAGTACTCTATAAGATGCATAAATCCTTACACTTGGAAGAGCATGGACTTTATTTTTCATATTACTGAAAGGAATGTTCACCTTGGAATAGACCTCATCTAATCTCCGTCTCCCATCTCCAGGGAACATTTCTCTGTGTGACTACATTGTCCAGCAAGATCGCCGAAAAATGTATTTGCCAGAGAATTGATTGCTCCAGTCCAGCAGAACGTTAATTCATTTTGCAGTCCGTTATCTTTTGCGCATGACTGGCCATAACATTGTAGTTGCCTTCACTGGTTTGGCCTGCTTCACCCCACCAGAAAAAAACCCCAACAAAAATGACATCAGTATTCAGTTTGTCAGGTCATTTAAATGATAGAAAAGAACTAGGCGTTTCACCTGTAGTTGGTTCTATCAACAGGATAGGAATTGTCACATTTAGTGCCACGCCTACTTCAAATGGTGTTTAAGTTAATTAATTTAGCAGTTCAAGTTCTGTGAGGGTTGGCAAGTCTTACTTAAACAGGAATTTGAATGTTTTACCATCTTGGAGTCAACAATGACATTTTTTGACCATTTGTCCTTTTAAAAGCAAGAAAATAAACTGGCCTTGCAAGCAGTAAATTTTGTAGGGTTTTGAATCTTAAAGCACAGATAAACAGTTTAGACACCTTCATTATCATCCCCACATGTTCCTTCTGCGTGTTAGTATCTTCTTGTGCTGAAAACATGAAGAGCTCAGTCAAATGAATGCACAGAGTTTGAATAGCGCTTTTCATGCAAGTAAAAAATGCAACACAAAGCGCTTTACATAACACGGAACATTAGCTGTGAACCACATACCATTGTGGAAATGTTTTTATGGAACAACCTCCAGTCATTACTAAAGACCCTGAGCTTTCTTTGTTAGGACCTTTCGTAAGCAGAGCGGCTTTGGCCTGCTTTCATCTACAGATCAGAAAGGAAAATTAATAAATCACAAGGCAAACCTAAACAAAGCCTCATTAAAAAGTCATACAGTTTGCTTATTGTTACTTTCCCTTGGTGCTATATAGCAATATACATATACTAGTGTCACACCTAGGCTTAGACGAAGGTAGTGTAACACCTCAGCAACACCTCAGCACTAGACCAGAGACTCAACATGAGTAAGGGATGGCAGGCAGACACAACGGGGCAAAGTTCAGGGTGATTTATTCTCAAGTACAAGAAGTGGAAATTTACTTGGGGCGGTCCCAACATGCCTGTGGTGAAGACAAAAACGAACATCATTAATCCCAAAATACAAATTAACAGTGTATGATGAATTAATCAAAAAACATACAAACAAGCTAATTAATTAAACAAAGAAAATGCAAAATCCATGGTCAAATGAAAAGTTAAACTTCACCTTTAAAACAGGCAAAACAGCTCCTCACAGCAACAGCAGGGCAAAAAGAGAGTGAACTGAGGGTTTCACCTACTTTTAAACCCAAGCCTTCTCCAAGACTCCACCCACCCGGCATAAACTATTACAGTATTTAAAACTTAACAAACGTGTACCTTTAATCAGGGTCCTCCCCTCTCTTAACAAATCAATCATTCCCAATCTATTTTTTGTAATGCCATTTTTAACAGCATTTATTTGCCATAACACCCAAAAAGGAACATTTAATTTGGTTTAATTCACCCGAACTCCTCCCTGATGCAGGTGGACTCAATCAGCAGCAATCAAGTGAGGGCTACAGTGACCATGGGCTCCCCATGGTCACAACTTGTATAAGTTATTTCATTTTTCTATTGGTAACAGTGGCTGTGTACGTGGTTTACACCATGACAGTAGCTATATGTGTTTTGCAAGTAATATACCACATAGGTTGGATCGACAAAGATGAGTAAAAAACTATCCCTGGGCCTCTCGAATGTTTGTGCGTGAAGCATTGGAGCTAAATTTCTAACTTCCACCTACATATGGATTCATTAAAGTTAGAGTTTAAAAGGATGCTTTTTGCAACATTTGTTCAGACTCTTACAGAGGGCAAACTTGGGTAAGATTTATTTAATTAAATGATGAGTTCTGTAGTTTGGGATTCTGGGCACGATGAAATGCAGGAGGGGCCGATGCAGGGCGGACTGATGCAGGTGGTACCAGACAATGGCTCCGGAGATCAGCGAGGCTCCAGCAGACCCCCATGACTCTGAACTGGTTGGTAAGTTAGTATTGATAATGGATCAATGGGTGGATCACAGCCTTTCTGAAAATACATTTTCAGCAGTAGCAAGGAAGAGAGAGGACATGAGATGTGACTAAATTTGATTTAAAAAAAATGACATTCACAGACTCAAAAATAAAGTATCAAGAAAATCAAGAAATATTCAGGAGTCCAAACAAAAAGGGAAAGGAACATAAGAATGGCAGGATAATTTATTATGATAATTTATTACTGTTTATTCTTCACTGTTCTTTTATTTAAAAGTAAGAATAGTTTTAAGAATAGTTAAGATTTCTTCCTGTTATTATTATTATCATTATTATTATAAATATTATATATAATATATTAAATATAATGAATTATATAATTTATGATTATATAATTATTATTTTTAAGAATAGTTTTTTCCTTTATTATACATGGTTACTGTTAGCTTCTTGTGTCAATTGGAATCAACAGTCCATAAGACTAAGTATTTATTGCTACGAGATATTAAATGGGACATAAGGGTAAAAACAATAGTGCATTACACTTGGGTATCCACAATGATTAACATTCTAAGTAAAGTGAAAAAATCATGTCACTTTATTTAAGCTGCTCAGGTTGTCACTGAGTGAGAGGATCAGATTTGTGGGTTACTGTGATGTCATAGACCCGCTTCCCTCTTTACATCCACCAACAACATCAACTCATGCTGTATTTGCTGCAATCAAAAATCAGATTGTCAGAACTCTTGTTCTTGTCTTTTTCTTCCTTTTTTTTCTATTGGTAGCAAGTTGTTCTCTATCGTATCGAGACTATCTCTCCACTCCGTTACATATTCTATATGTACGGGGATTGATCCCCCTGCTGGCAAGGTACGTGGATATTTCTTTAAGACACACCGGCTTGCCCGGCCACGCCCTAGGTTTACCTATAAAGCACCTGTGCTGGCGTGTAATCAGTGATTGTTTGATCTCCACCTGAGTCAAGGTGCAAGTGTGAGACGATCCGTGTTACAGAGAAGTGTGAGTGTGAGGGTGCAGCGTGAATCCACTTACCCACCGTAGTTGTGGTGGGCGTCTGTCTGCGCGCAGCCTCCCTGGATTGCTGTTCCCTCCTTCTTCTCCAGAAAACGCACAGAGACGCAGCCGTGATCCCATTCTGGCGTATTGTCCATGGTCTCGTGGGCTGACGCGCCCGGGTGGATCCGCGCTGTTATTCCGGTCAGGAGACCGTGATTCATCCTCCCGGCGTATTGCTCATGCTGCGTGAGCTGGCGCGTCCGGCTGGACCCGTACTGATCCCCGGTCTCTCCCGGCGTATGGCCCATGGTTTCGTGGGTTGACGCGTCCGGCTGGACCTGTGCTGATCTCCGGTACCTTCCGGCGTATTGTCCATGGTCTCGTGGGCTGACGCGCTCGGTTTGGATCCGTGCTGGTTAAGGGCCAGTCGTGCGGCACCCGTCTGCCTCTGACACGTGAGGAGACGCCGGTGTGAGAGCGTTAGTCCGTGTTAAGCGCCGGCTGAGTCCGGGTCGGCTGACAGCGGACGTCCTCTCCTCTCTTTTTGTTATAAGTGCAAAGAAAGAGGCGAAAAGAAGGAAATAGGCTATCAGGAAAAAAAGCAAAGCCTCCCATATTGGCGCAGGCTTGTCGTGTACCTGAGCCGGTGTAAACAATCAGTGACGCTCCAGGCGCTGTCGGCCCCGCCCCCTGCGAAGGAGCGGAGTGATTGCGCAATCATGGCGGCCCAGCAGGGACGAAGCTCTTGCATGGGCTGTGAGGTTTCCATGCCTCTGGAGGATGGTCACGATGAGTGTATTGAATGTTTGGGACCTCAGCACGCTTTTTTGGCCAGAGAAAGCCCACAGTCGTGCATGAATTGTTTTATTTTTTCTGCACGTACCGTTGTAGATATTTCTCCGGGAAGCGGGCAGGTTCCCCTCTTTCGGAGATGCCCAAACGGAAAGTTGGGAAGTCGAGGGCTGAAGCCACACGAGGGCAGGGGGAGTGTTCGAGACCCTGGCAGGGCACTCTGCCTCCCCCTATGCCTACAACAGTGGGCTGGCCTTGCGTTGACCCCCCCCCCCCCCCCCCCCCCCCCCCTCTGGGGTTGGAGGAGGTGGAAGACGAGGTCGACGTGGAGACAGTCTTTTCTGACGACAATGATGACCTGTCTTGTGGGCAAAGTGGGGTCGGCGCAGAAGATGGAAGCTCTTCGACGCCACATTTCAATGAGGTTATTGGCAGGGCGGCCAGGGCTCTGGGTGTGGCCTCCCCTGACGACCTTACGGCGCCCACCTCTCGGTTTGCGGAGGTCGGGGAGGTCCGCCCCGTACCGGTACGGGTGCCCCTCCTACCGGACTTCGAGGAACTGGTGTGCAGTCAGTTTGCTTCACCAGCAGCCGCACACAGGTGGTCCGCATCATGTCGCAGGTTTTCGGACATGACTGACAGGGAGCGTGTTGCCTGCGGGCCGCTCCCTCAGATGGATCCGGCTCTCTCTCCACTCGTTTCTCCCTCCGACTCCATTCTCGGCAAAGCCACCTGTCCCAGCAGGAATTGTAGACTCATGGATGACCTGCTGGCCAAGCTGCACAGAGCTATGGCTACCCAGACCCGTCTGACGAATACAGGGGCTATCATGTCCCTCTACCTTCGTGACCTGTCCAAGACAGTGCAGGGGGGTCCCGGGGGTTCTGATATTGCGGGTGAGCTTTGGACCGCTTCCTCAGTCCTCTCTTCGATCATGAAGGAGCAGGCGGTGGCTACAGGCAGAGCCTTAGCTTCCTTTTGGGTTGCTAGACGCCACTTATGGCTGTCCCAGTCTCAGCTCCAGCAAAGGGATCGGGACTGTTTGGTTAGGTTGCCGGTGGAACCTTCGGCCATGTTCGGTTCGAATGCAGCTCAGCTACTGCAGCAGGCACGGGACAATCACTGCACCGCACAAGAGGTGTCGGGCTTCTCCAGGCGCCCCAGGGGCTCCAGGCGGCCGAGAAGAGCCGTCCGTCCACTAGAGGCCCCGACATGGGGTACGGGGGACCTCAGGCCCCAGCTGGAGGCTTTTCGTCGGCGTAACTCCCGCCATCGGGGGTGGAGGGGGGGTCCGGCTCAGGGGTCCTCCAAGCGCCCACCCCCCTCCTGACTATGCCAAGACCCCGGCCTGCCAGCTGCCCCTGTCGACGGACCGTTACAGGGACGCGTGGGCGGTTTTGGGGGCGGACCCATGGGTGGTTTCCACCATGACCCATGGCTACCGCTTACAATTTTCACGCAGACCCCCTTTGGCGAGGTTGGCCACCTTCACTACTGTGACCAACCGTCAACATGCAGAGGTGCTGCGGGAGGAGTTGTCCTCCCTCCTGGAAAAACACGCCATAAGGGAGGTGAAGTGCGGGGACCACCGGGCTGGGTTTTTCTCCCGCTACTTCTTGGTCCCCAAGCGGGATGGGGGACTTCGCCCGATTCTGGACCTCAGGGTGCTCAACAAATATCTGCGGCCCCTGACGTTCAGGATGTGGACGGGTGCGGCAGGCCGTTACCATGGGGGACTGGTTTGCCACTGTGGACCTCAAAGATGCGTACTTCCAGATACCCATCTGGCCGGGGCACTGGCGGTTTCTGAGGTTCGGCTTCGAGGGCAGACGGTACGAGTTTCAGGTCCTGCCTTTCGGCATATCCCTGGCTCCCCGGACATTTACCCGATGCATGGATGCGGTCCTCGCGCCCCTGAGGTTGCAGGGGCTCCGCATCCTCAATTACCTCGACGATTGGCTGGTCTGTGCGGCCTCGGAGGAGCTCTGCCACCACCATGTGGCCCTGCTCCTGGAGCACATTCAGGCCCTGGGTCTGCGCCTGAATTACAGGAAGAGCAAGCTCCAGCCTTTCCGGGTACAACCTTCCTGGGTACGGTTCTGGACTCCAGGAGGGCGGTTATCACGCTGACCCAGGAGAGGCAGCAGGCCTTCTCGGCCTGCCTCGGCCACTTTCAGCTGCGCTCTCGGGTCAGCTGGGGACTCTGCCTCCGTCTCATGGGCCTGATGGCAGCCATGGTGCAGGTGGTCCCTCTTGCCCTCCTGTATATGCGACCCGTCCAGCGGTGCCTGCTGGGCCTGGGTCTGTGCCCTCAGATGTCCCGCCGGATCACGGTTGTGGTTTCTCGGAGGCTCCACAGGGCCCTCTCCTGGTGGAGGCATCCGGCCAATCTGGCGAACGGGAGTGCTCTGGGGCCGGTGGTGTATCGCCAACTGGTATTCACAGACGCATCCTTAATAGGCTGGGGCGCTGTCCACGAAGGCTGCGGGGTCAACAACCGCTGGAGCGGTCGCTGGATGTCCCAGCACATAAACGTCCTGGAGCTGAAAGCTGTCCTCTTGGCACTCAGACAGTTCCTGCCAAGACTGAGGGGTCACCATGTCATTGTCAGGACCGACAGCACAGTAGCAGCAGCCTACATCAACAGACAGGGGGGTCTGGGCTCCCCTGTCCTATGCAAGCTGGCAACCACGCTGTGGCAGTGGGCTCACCCCCTCTTCTGTTCGCTCAGGGCTGTGCACGTGCCGGGACCATTGAACACAGCAGCGGACCTCATGTCGAGAGGAGGGCCGACAACGGGGGAGTGGAGACTCCATCCTCAGGTGGTCGAGGAAATCTGGCGTCGTTTCGGCAGGGCGGACGTCGACCTGTTTGCCTCCAGGGAGTCGACGCATTGTCGCCTGTTATTTTCCCTGAAGAACGACGATCCTCCCTTGGGGTGGGATGCGCTGGCGCACCCGTGGCCTCGGGGCCTCCTCTACGCCTTCCCTCCGTTCACTCTCCTCCAGCCTCTCCTTTACAGGATTCGGGTGGAGGGGGCGAGGGTGATTCTGGTGGCTCCTCTTTGGCCCCACATGCTGTGGTTCTCTGCAATCCCACATCTCCTGGACGGCACGCCATGGGTTCTCCCGCTTCGGCGAGACCTGCTGTCCCAGGCGAGCGGAGCCCTGTTCCACCCCTTCCCAGCGGGGCTCAGACTGGCGGCCTGGCCCCTGAGAGGGACGGGCTCCTGGCTTTAGGCTTGCCAGAGTCTGTGGTGAAGACTGTGCAAGCGGGCCGGGCACCTTCCACTAGGGCTGCCTACTCATACCGATGGGGGGTGTTTACCACTTGGTGTGGGGTGCACCGGATGGATCCCTATTCGGCCAATGCCCGGGGCATCCTGTCGTTTTTACAGTCTCAATTGGAGGCTGGGAAGTCTGCTGCCACCCTACGAGGTATGGTAGCAGCTGTCAAGGCAGTTCGTGTCGGTGAGCATGCTTTGTCTCCCGATGGCTGCTCCCTGATTTCCCGATTCCTTAAGGGTGCCCAGAGGCTTGCGATTCGTCGGACTGGACCTTCTGTCCCTCCTTGGGACTTGGATATCGTCCTTGGTGCACTTCAGCATTCCCCCTTTGAGCCCCTTGGGGTTGCTGATTTGCAATGGCTCTCGTTTAAGACCGCGTTTCTGCTGGCTGTGACTTCTGCCAGGAGGGTGAGTGAGCTCCATGCACTGTCTGTTCACAGTGACTGCTGCAGGTTCCTGCCGGATGGCTCGGGGGTTGTCCTCCGCCCCAGTCCAGCCTTTCTGCCTAAAGTTCTGTCTGAGTTTCATCTGTCCCAGACAGTCGAGCTGCGGTCACTGTCCTCTTCTGAGGTCGGACAGTCGAATGAGCAGCTCCTGCCCGTGCTATGCCCTGTCAGGGCCCTGACGGAGTACATACGGCGCACGCAGGCCATCAGGAAGACCGATCAGCTCTTTGTTTGCTTCAACTCGAGCTGTCTTGGCGGGCCATTATCAAAGTCTCGACTGTCCCACTGGATTGTGGACACTATTCGGAAGGCTTATGTGCTCTCCGGTGTGCCTGTCCCGTCCGGGGTTCGGGCGCACTCGACACGTGGCGTGGCCACCTCATGGGCCTTGTGGCGAGGGGCCTCTCCTGCTACCATCTGTGCAGCAGCCACATGGTCATCTCGTCCACGTTTTCACGGTTTTACCGTCTGAATGTTGCTGCCAGCCCCTCCTTTGGTGAACGGGTGCTGGGTGTGACTCAACGGTAGCTGGCTACCTTTTTTGTTTCTTTTGGTTAGATCCTTTGTTGTCTCCTTCGGTCGGCTTGGCGCCTTGCGGGCTGATCGGAGCGGCCGCTCCGTTCTTGTCTTTTGTTTGGTTTCTTTTGGTCAGTCTTGCGACTTGCAGACTGTCCTGAGCAGCCCGTCTGTCTCTCAGGCTTGGCCTTTGCGTCTTGCGGGGCCTTGTCCTGACTGGTATGTAGACAGTGTGGAAGAATAGGAGATGTCACTTTGGTGTACTGGGCTGTGAGCCGCACCGTCTCCTCACGGGGTGTCTTAAAGAGTTCCCCGTACATATGGAATATGTAACGGAGTGGAGAGATAGTCTCGATACGATAGAGAACGTTTGGTTACTTTGTAACCTTGGTTCTCTGAGTGAGAAACTATCTCTCCAGCTCTTCAGGCCGCTCGGAGACATGTTTCGATCAAACTATCACTGATTACACGCCAGCACAGGTGCTTTATAGGTAAACCTAGGGCGTGGCCGGGCAAGCCGGTGTGTCTTAAAGAAATATCCACGTACCTTGACAGCAGGGGGATCAATCCCCGTACATATGGAATATGTAACGGAGTGGAGAGATAGTCTCTCACTCAGAGAACCAAGGTTACAAAGTAACCAAACGTTATCAGCACATACATATTTGACATAAAACAATGGGCTTAAATGCTGCACTAGTATCACTTCAATGTTTTAATAGGTCGATAATATGGGTTGAGTTTATGTGACTAGCTATGCAATCTGAATGAAAAGTCCCAATTTGAGATTCATAATCCTTGTATGAATTCCTAACCAAGAAAAATGTCTTCTTTTCAGCAATTTATTAGATTTCTCCCAGTTGGAAGTTGAAAATTCTGAGTTTCATTTGTTCAGGAATACAAGATCAATTGTACAACTGTAATACCTGAACCATTTACAAAAATAAACTTGTAAACATTGGTGATATATTGCCCATATATAATAATCACACAAATATAGAGGATGAATTACAATGTGATTTATGACTAGTCTGTTACCTGCTATCTAGTCGGAACATAACATCGGCATCTTCATCTACATTTTGGTGTTTGAACAACCTTGGCCAGTTCACATTTGACTGTCTCCCACTGAATTACATATTTTCAGAATGAAGTTTCCTCAAACAAAGTGACAGAGTTATGTTATGGCAGAGCTTTTGAGTTGGTATTGCTTTCAAACAACCATATATATGGTCTCAAGATAAGAAAATTTGATTGTCTTTATATGTACCCTGTATTTTCAACATTTGATTAAAACCTCTGGAAATGCTGTCAGATTTTGAAACAAGGCCGGCTCATTTTAGCATTTTTGTAATGTTATATGAATGCACAGAGTTTGAATCAATTCAAATCAATCTTTATTTGTATAGCGCTTTTCATGCAAGTAAAAAATGCAACACAAAGCGCTTTATATAAAACTGAACATTAGCTGTGAACCACATGCCATTGTGGAAATGTTTTTATGGAACAACCTCCAGTCATTACTAAAGACCCTGAGCTTTCTTTGTTAGTGTCACAGTTTCACAGTGCAGGATAGGTTTTTTTTACTGTTTAACTCACTCCCCTGTCTTTCCAGATCCTGCCACCCTAATCAGCCAGAAATCCACTCATTCCCTTCACCTGTGCTTCCCCACCCTGCTCCACACCTGGTTTCCCTCATCAGCAGTTCCCCTCATATACCGGCCCATTTCCACCTTCTAGTTTGCCAGATTGTTGTGTGCTTTTGACTCGCTTTCCAGCGTTCCTGATTTCTGTCCTGTTCCTGCCTGCCTGCCTGCCTGCCTGTAACCCTGCATGACTCCCGGTTTTGGATTTTTGCCTGCCCCTTTGGACTTGTTTGCCTGATCTGCCTGTCTGCCCGGTTTGACCCCTGCCTGTCTTTGACCAGTATTAAAGCCTCACGGACTCTGATTCTGCCTGGTGTTGTGCTTTTGGGTTCTCTGTCCTGTCTGAGCCGTGACAGTTAGGACCTTTCGTAAGCAGAGCGGCTTTGGCCTGCTTTCATCTACAGATCAGAAAGGAAAATGAATAAATCACAAGGCAAACCTAAACAAAGATTCATTAAAAAGTCATAGTTTGCCTATTGTTACTTTCCCTTGGTGCTATATAGCAATATACGTATACTTGTGTCACACCTAGGCTTAGGCGAAGGTAGTGTAACACCTCAGTAACACCTCAGCACTAGACCAGAGACTCAACATGAGTAAGGGATGGCAGGCAGACACAACGGGGCAAAGTTCAGGGTGATTTATTCTCAAGTACAAGAAGTGGCAATTTCCGACGGTCCCAACATGCCTGTGGTGAAGACAAAAACGAACATAATTAAGCTGAATCATTAAGCTGAACATCACCTCCCTTATGAAAGAAACACAGTAGAGGATGTATTTCTTGCGGCAGCTGAAGAAGATCAACCTGCCAAAGAAAATGATGGTGCAGTTCTACACCACCATCATTGAGTCCATCCTCACCTCCTCCATCACCATCTGGTACGCTGCTGCCACTGTAAAGGACAGGAGCAGGCTGCAGCGTATCATCCGCTCTGCAGAGAAGGTGATTGGCTGCAATCTTCCAATCTTCCATCTCTCCAGGACCTGCACGCCTCCAGGATCCTGAAGCGTGCAGGAAAGATTGTGGCAGACCCTCCCACCCCGGAAACAAACTGTTCCAGACTGTTCCCTCTGGCAGGACGCTGCGGTCCATCAGGACCAAAACTTCACGCCATAAAAACAGTTTCTCCCCAACTGCAGCTGGCCTCGTCAACAAGGCCCCGGACCCCCCTCTCCCCCGTCCACCGCAGACTGTACCCCATCCCACTCTACGTTACATTAACGGAAAGACCCCACTCCTGACCTTATACGTCACATTAACGCGCATCCTAGGACCTAGGTCACCTTTGTACAGACTCATTACTCCGGCGCATTAAAACCAACAAGTTGTACATTTTTTCTTTTAATATTATTTGTTCTTTTGTATTGCACCAATCACCACAACAAATTCCTTGTGTGTGTTATACTACTTGGCAATAAACTTCTTTCTGATTCTGATTCTGATTCAGAGATTCTAGTCAGTGGACTGTCACAAAAAAAATACATACACATAAAAGAAATATAGTTTTTGCAGATTGCTATGGTAGAAGTCCTGTGTGGACAGTAGAGAGGGTTTTTTTTACGTATTAAAAAACGTTTCAACTATCCTGAGAGCCCGGGCTGATTAACTGGTTCATAATTTTTCTAATTTAATTATATATATTATTATTTATTAATAATAATAATAATAATAATAATGATAATAATACAACATTTTTTTTGTAAAGCACTTTTCATAAAATAATCTCAAAGTGCTAACATAAACAAAAGCAATAAAATCAACACACATAAAAGACCAGAAGTAAAAAGCATAAAAACAATAAAAACATCTATAAAAGACCAGGGAAAGCCTTCCTGAACAAAAAGGTTTTAAGCTCCTTTTTAAAGGTGTCCACAGACTGGGGTCGACGTAGCTGTTCAGGGAGGGAGTTCCAGATGTGGGGGCAGCGGAGCAGAAGGCTCGGTCTCCCATGGAGTCTTGTGCGGGGCTGACAGAGGAGGTTGGTGTTTTGTGACCGGAGGTTCCGGGTGGATGAGTGAGGGGTCAGGAGGTCTTTGAGGTATTGGGGGGCAGTGCTGTAGATGCAGAGGTGGGTGATGAGGGCAATCTTGAATTGGATTCTTGAGGTTATGGGAAGCCAGTGTAGGTTCTGAAGAAAAGGGGTGATATGGTCATACTGTATTGGTTTTCATCAGAGTTCGGGCAGCACAGTTCTGAATGAATTGAAGTTTCCGGAGGTGTTTGTTGGGGATACCGATGAGCAGGCCGTTACAGTAGTCGAGCCTGGAGGAGATTTTTCAATCTGGTTTCTTCTTCAAAAGCAGGCATTTCTTTGTTCATTATAGAGAAAAACAATAAAATATAGAGAAAAACAATAAAATAAACAAACACACTTAAACTAATAAACACAGTTGTGATGGGATCAGCGGTCTGGCTCGTAAAACTAAACTTGTGTTAACTAAGTTTCTCTGGCCAGACACAAAACAGCCTCTTACGTGGAACTTTGTAAGTGAAGGAAAAGGTGGTTTGGTCTGGCCGGTCAGCGTTCGTTGGTGAACAAAGGGTAGTTACGCTCAGCAGGGGATCCTGATAAAGAGCGTCTCTCTCTCTCTCTCCTGTTATCCGTGTCTCCCTGTGGATGAAGGGAGGCAGCATGGGCACAACAGCTGGCCTCCTTCGGCTCCAGGTCGGCCCAAAGGCGTTCACGTTGAGGCAGGCATGGTCCCTTGTTCGGCTTTCTGGGGCTTGGAACATTTGTGGGTCACTCGTTGCAAAGCAAAAGAGGAGAGAAGAGGCTGCAAAATGTGCACCCCCCCCCCCCCTTTGGTTTGGGGTCCATGCCCAATGAGAGGGCTGTTTCTTATCACTGATGGGCTGCAAATGAAAATCTTGGCTGGTCTCAGAATAAGGCCTCAGAGCTGGGCCTAAAGTTGAAATGAATTCTTCCCATGTTCACATAGAACTGTGGCCCAACATGACCAAACCTTAACCATATCGATTCACCTATTATGCTGGTTCACAATGCAGCTTACTATCTCCTCACAACCTTGCCTTTTTGGAAACAAAAGATTGAAGGTACATTCAAGACTGACCTTCTCACGAATGCCTCCCTCCCACATATTACCATTTCAATACAGATAACTGGACAAAGAGGCTTGTCAAATGTTAAAATTGTTGTTTTCCTATCTGGAAGAAAATTCTATAGAACAAATCAATTTAAGTTTAGTCCGTCAATGAGATCCCCACTCAACGTTTTATCTCACTTGACACTTCTATTTCATGTTTCATATCTTATCTAAGTGCTCAATTTAACTTCTAACTGGATTCCCAGCACATTCTTGTTTGATGTTACGACTAAAATGTGTAAATACTGTAACTTCAGTCTTTTTTTAATTTATAATAATAACTACTTTAGTTGTAGCAGATGGGATCAAGGAGGGGGCATGGCTTTGGATTGGTTTACACTGTCACCCTTAAACAACAAAGCCCAGGATTACATTGTAATTGTAATTCTTGCTGCCTGGGCTCCGTCTTTCATCGACATGTCGCATATCAGTTAAATGATTACCTTAAAATCCTGCTTGTCAGTGCTCTGTTATGTAATTGCAGCCTGTGCTTGCATCACTTGAGAGCTTCTCCAGGTTCCAGCTCTCTGCAAGCCTCCACAGGATTATGTGCATTATCTTGGATGGGCAGATGGAAGAAGCAATGAGACAGTTTTTGAATATGTGAGCATCAGAATGGGGAAGAAAGGTGATTTAAATGACTATGAACCTGACATGGTTGTTGGTTCCAGACGGGCTGGTCTGAACTGCTGATCTCCTGGGATTTTCACGCGCAACCGTCTCTAGGGTTTACAGAGAGTGGTCTGAAAAAGAGAAAATATCCAGTGAGCGGCAGTTCTGTGGGCTCAAATGCCTTGTTGATGCCAGAGGTCAGAGGAAAATGGCCAGACTGGTTCGAGCCGATAGAAAGGCAACAGTAACTCAAATAACCACTCGTGACAACCGACGTATGCAGAAGTGTGGAACCTTGAAGCGGATGTTCTAGAGCAGCAGAAGACCACACCGGGTGCCACTCCTGTCAGCTAAGAACAGGAAACTGAGGCTACAATTCGCACAGGTTCACCGAAACTGGACAGCAAAAGATTAGAAAAATGTTGCCTGGTTCAGGCAGGTGGTGGTTGTGTAATGGTGTGGGGGATATTTTCTTGGCACACTTTGGGCCCATTAGTATCTATTGAGCATCGTTTCAACGCCACAGCCTACCTGAGTATTGTTGCTGACCATGTCCATCCCTTCATGACCACAGTGTACCATCTTCTGATGCTACTTCCAGCAGGATAACGCACCATGTCATAAAGCGTGAATCATCTCAGACTGGTTTCTTGAACATGACAATGAGTTCACTGTACTCAAACGGCCTCCACAGTCACCAGATCTCAATCCACTAGAGCACCTTTGGGATGTGGTGGAATGGGAAATTTGCATCATGGATGTGCAGCCGACAAATCTGCAGCAGCTGTGTGATGCTATCATGTCAATATGGACAAAACTCTCTGAGGAATGTTTCCAGTAGCTTGTTGAATCTTTGCCACGAAGGGTTAAGGCAGTTCCGAAGGAAAAAGGGAGTCCAATCCGGTACTAGCAAGGTGTACCTAATAAAGTGGCCTGTTAGTGTATATAAACAGATTTAGACAGCAGACACTGACGGGATCAGAGTGTGGGACTGCAGGACACCATGCAGCTCCTGGAGCTCTGGCCTTCAGAGTAAAACCAACTAAGCACTCACATGTGAGATTGTAGCACTTAATAAAGAAGAAAAATAACTTTTGTCAGAATTTCTAAAACTCAAAATCAAGTCAACATTTAGAATATTCATTGAACATTTTGATTAAAGTTCATTTAAATTTTTGTTACACTTGTCACCGTGGCCAGGGTTGTCTTATTACTCCTATGTTCCTCCTCATTTAGGCAGGTCTAAATCAAGTCCAGATACTTATCTTGATAAACTGCATGTCTTGCAAGACCACACTGCATTAGGCTGAGCATAATCTGTACAGACACAGCACAGATTGAAGACATAAAATAAAAAAGGCAAGCTTTGGGCATATGAAACGGAAGACAAAAAAAAGGGGGAAAGCCAACGATTTCTGGTATTAGTGTTCTTAAACTTTGGTTTTGAATGTTCTTGCTGCCAAAACTTTGCAGCACTTAAATTATGTTTTGTTCAAATGTAAAAGATATCTAGCATTTTTACTTCATTAGCTCAAAGTAACAAGCTTCAGGTGGTCAGTTAGTATGAAATGACAGGTTTTTGGACAAAGGTATGATTTTTAGAAATATTTTAAAGCAAACACATATTTTGTGCATTTGTGGGAGCAGCTGTTCTCTCCATGTTGAGATGGACGGGGGGACAAATATTTTCTTTAGATGTAAATATTCTCTTCCACCTATCAGTTTTCCATTTCTAGTTATGGTTTGTTACTTTCAGTGTACCGAGTTGTTCCCTCCATCTATCAAAACCAATGACCAAATGGCAATTTCAAAACTGTGGAATCTGCACTCAATATAAAGCACAGGTCAAGAGGATACAGTTGTGCAGTTCGAAGTGGTATGTGGGAGGTTTTTTTTAGAACTATTTCTCACAAATTGCCAGTTGAATTGACTCTTTCTTTTCATGTTGCTTCTATTTTATCTCTGAAAACTACATTTTGAAAAAAAAACAACCTTGAAAACTTTCATCTTGTGTGCAGTTACAAACAAAATATTGCACTCTTGTAATTTTTAATAGACTAAATAATCACACGTATTATATGAAACATCAAATACAATGAAAAGCTTTCTGAATGTTTTTTTTCTTTTTTAAACATATCTTTGCTGTTTTTGCTCATTAGCAAACCCTTGCTATTGCACAAGCACTTATTTCTTTTAAAAAGTTGCGAATGTGATTACATAGTAAAAGCCACTTGGCTGAAAATGTTCACAAAAGGATGTCAAATGATGAATTTATACATTTGAAAGCTGACGTGACTCCAGACAGTATTTCAAGGGGCTATTATGACTGGAATTGTGACTCTGGTTGTGCAAATAAGTGCTTGAACTGTATTTTTTTTCTTCTTTTTTTCTTTCTTGTCTAAAATGTCCTCCATGACAATAAAAATTAAAGCTGCAAGGAGCGATGAACGGGCCCTCGTCACCTTGTGCACGTTCAGGCGTGCTGCAGTGGAAGCGCTTGTATGACTTGCATGTAGATTCTTCAGGCCTGGACATTTAGCGGATGACACCAGCCACGACTCTCTATACCAAACAATTCAAAAGTTATGGCAGAAAGTAGGAACTATCAGATATCGACCAATCAGGTGAAGGGATGGGGCTAATTTGCAGCAATTATGTTCAAGGACTCAAAACTGAGTCCGATGACACCACCCACGAGTCTTTATGTCAAACCATTAAAAAGTTATTGCAAAAAATTAGAATTATCACATATCGACCAATCAGAAGAAGGGGCGGGGCTAATTTGCACCAATTAAGGTGAAGGAGTCAAAACCGAGTCCGATGACACCACCCATAACTCTGTATGTCATACCATTCAAAAGTTATGGCAGAAAATAGGATCTATCAAATATCGACCAATCAGAAAAAGGGGCGGGGCTAATTCATGCCAATGAAGGTCAAATACTCAAAACCGAGTTCGATGACACCACCCACGACTCTCTATGTCAAACCATTCTAAGGTTATAGTAGAAAATAGGGACTATCAAATATTGACCAATGAGAAGAAGGGCCGGGGGGCTAATTAAGGCCAATGAAGATCAAGTACTCAATACAGAGTCCGATGAAACCACCTACGAGTCTTTACGTCAAACCATTCAAAAGTTATGGCAGAGAATATGGACTATCAAATATTGACCAATCAGAAGAAGCGGCGGGGCTAATTTGCACCAATTATGTTCAAGGACTCAAAACCAAGTCATATGACACCACCCATGACTCTTTATATCACACCATTCAAAAGTTATGGCAGAAAGTAGGAACTATCAACCAGATGAAGTGGGGGCGCACTTTTTGGCGTCTAGCGTCGCCACGGTCATGGGCGCAATTTCCACTGGGGACAGGGGGGACATGTCCCCCCCACTTTTCAAAATCATGTTTTTGTCCCCCCCACTTTTTATAGTTTAAAAACTAACGGTAGGCTCAGCCTGTAATTGCGAATCATCAAGACACCCAGTGCTAAGGTACTGACGGCACGGCGGCACAGCAGCCCCGCTCCCCCTCCTCCCTCCGCTCTCCCCTCACTGCTGCTCAAGGCTGATTTATGGTTCCGCGTTAAATCGGCGCAGAGCCTACGGCGTAGGTTACGCGGCGATGTGCACCGTACAGTGCGCGTCGCCGCGTACGCCGTAACCCTACGACGTAGGTTCTGCGTCGATTAACGCAGAACCATAAATCAGCCTTCACAGACAGACAGCCAGGACGCGGCGCAGAAATGAAGAGGAGCCGGCAGCTCAGTTTAAAATCCATTTTTGCTATTAGTATTGTTACTTTAGAACAATATTACTCCAGTAAAAGTAAAAAGAACTTTGCATTAAAACTACTCTTAAAAGCACAATTTATCCAAAACCTTACTCAAGCAAATGTAACTGAGTACTACCCACCTCAGGTTATGTGTGTTGTATAGAGTATGGAAAGCACATTTTCCCTCTGCTGTTACTTCACTAACCCGAATGTTGGACACCACAGGCTCAAACTCAGAGACAGTAGCACTGTAGTGCAGGTTAATATGGTGTAAATGGTTAGGTGATTTTGGTTTGTTTATAAGGAAAGGAAGAAATGAACATGATCTATTTTCACATTTCATAGGAGAAATATGTGGAGACAGGTGTAAGTGAAGAAGTGCAGGCAAGCAGGAACCCAAACATGTTAGCCCAAAAGTGATTGTAGAACAGCATCTCAGCAACAAAACCTTAAGATCAAGAGAAGTCATACTGTGAATTTCCTTGGCTCAACATTATAAACAAGGAGGAGTCAATGGAATCCTATGTTTTTTCTGTTCCCAAGCTTTTGAAAATGAAAAATCAAGCCTGGCCAAGAATGCAGACCCAGCATTTTCCCAAAACGGGCAAAAAAAAAATTTTTTAAATTTCTAAAAAAGTAAATGCATATTAAAATTGTTTGATTGTTCGCATTCACACACACATAGTCCCCCACCCCTGAAACTAAAGTTTCGCCCTTGGCCACGGTAGCGCTTTTGACTGAGAAAATTAATGCACGTCATCGCAGGATGGAGACGCACATTTTTGTTTATGTATAACACACCTGGGTGCACGTTACGGTTCGGGCCATATTAACTGCTGAAGGAATGGCATAAATTGCGCCAAAAAAAAACACGATTCATTCAAAATGGCCGACTTCCTGTTCGGCTTCGGCCATGGCGCCAAGAGACTTTTCTTCAAGTTGTGAAATGATACAGGTGTGTACCGATTTTCGTGCATGTACGTCAAAACGTATTGTGGGGCTTGAGGCACAAAGTTTTCTAGGGGGCGCTGTTGAGCCATTAGGCCACGCCCATTAATGGAAACCATGAAATATCAAATTTATCACCAGGCCTGGCTTGCGTGCAAAATTTGGTGACTTTTGGGGGACTATCAAATATGGACCAATCAGATGAAGGGGGGGCGCGCTTTTTGGTATCTATCGTCGCCACGGTAACACTTTTGAAAGAGAAAAGTAATGCGCGTCGTCGCAGGATGGAGACGAACATTTTCATATACAGTGCTTTGCTTTGCCTTTTTGCCCCCCTAAACGTGCCCCAAAAGTCACCAAATTTTGCATGCAACCTGGCGAAAAATTACGGTTTGATGTACATGCACGAAAATCGATACACACCTGTATCATGTCGCAACTTAAAGAAAAGTCTCTTGGCACCATGGCTGAAACCGAACAGGAAGTCGGCCATTTTGAACATTTTGAATTAATCGCATAATTTTGGCGCAATTTATGCCATTCCTTCGGCAGTTAATACGGCCCGAACCGTAACGTGCACCCAGGTGCGTTACAGTGCCTTGCGAAAGTATTTGGCCGCCTTGAACTTTGTGACCTTTTGCCACATTTCAGGCTTCAAACATAAAGATATAAAACTGTAATTTTTTGTGAAGAATCAACAACAAGTGGGACACAATCATGAAGTGGAACGAAATTTATTGGATATTTCAAACTTTTTTAACAAATAAGAAACTGAAAAAGTGGGCGTGCAAAATTATTCAGCCCCCTTAAGTTAATACTTTGTAGTGCCACCTTTTGCTGCGATTACAGCTGTAAGACGCTTGGGGTTTGTCTCTATCAGTTTTGCACATCAAGAGACTGACATTTTTGCCCATTCCTCCTTGCAAAACAGCTCAAGCTCAGTGAGGTTGGATGGAGAGTGTTTGTGAACAGCAGTTTTCAGTTCTTTCCACAAATTCTCGATTGGATTCAGGTCTGGACTTTGACTTGGCCATTCTAACACCTGGATATGTTTTTTTGTGAACCATTCCATTGTAGATTTTGCTTTATGTTTTGGATCATTGTCTTGTTGGAAGACAAATCTCCGTCCCAGTCTCAGGTCTTTTGCAGACTCCATCAGGTTTTCTTCCAGAATGGTCCTGTATTTGGCTCCATCCATCTTCCCATCAATTGTAACCATCTTCCCTGTCCCTGCTGAAGAAAAGCAGGACCAAACCATGATGCTGCCACCACCATGTTTGACAGTGGGGATGGTGTGTTGAGGGTGATGAGCTGTGTTGCTTTTACGCCAAACATAACGTCTTTCATTGTTGCCAAAATGTTCGATTTTGGTCTGATCTGACCAGAGCACCTTCTTCCACATGTTTGGTGTGTCTCCCAGGTGGCTTTTGGCAAACTTTAAACAACACTTTATATGGATATCTTTAAGAAATGGCTTTCTTCTTGCCACTGTTCCATAAAGGCAAGAATTGTGCAGTATACGACTGATTGTTGTCGTATAGACAGAGTCTCCCACCTCAGCTTTAGACCTCTGCAGTTCATCCAGAGTGATCATGGGCCTCTTGGCTGCATCTCTGATCAGTCTTCTCCTTGTATGAGCTGAAAGTGTAGAGGGAAGGCCAGGTCTTGGTAGATTTGCAGTGGTCTGAAACTCCTTCCATTTCAAAATTATCGCTTGCACAGTGCTCTTTGGGATGTTTAAAGCTTGGGAAATCTTTTTGTATCCAAATCCAGCTTTAAACTTCTCCACAACAGTATCTCGGACCTGCCTGGTGTGTTCCTTGTTCTTCATGATGCTCTCTGCACTTTAAACGGACCTCTGAGACTATCACAGTGCAGGTGCATTTATACGGAGACGTGATTACACACAGGTGGATTCCATTTATCATCATTAGTCATTTAAGTAAACACTGGATCATTCAGAGATACTCACTGAACTTCTGGACAGAGTTTGCTGCACTGAAAGTAAAGGGGCTGAATAATTTTGCACGCCCACTTTTTCAGTTTTTTATTTGTTAAAAAAGTTTGAAATATCCAATAAATTTCGTTCCACTTCATGATTGTGTCCCACTTGTTGTTGATTCTTCACAAAAAATTACAGTTTTATATCTTTATGTTTGAAGCCTGAAATGTGACAAAAGGTCACAAAGTTCAAGGGGGCCAAATACTTTCGCAAGGCACTGTAACGCACCTGGGTGCACGTTACGGTTCGGGCCGTATTAACTGCCGAAGGAATGGCATAAATTGCGCCAAAATTATGCGATTAATTCAAAATGTTCAAAATGGCCGACTTCCTGTTCGGTTTCAGCCATGGTGCCAAGAGACTTTTCTTTAAGTTGCGACATGATACAGGTGTGTATCGATTTTCGTGCATGTACATCAAACCGTAATTTTTCGCCAGGTTGCATGCAAAATTTGGTGACTTTTGGGGCACGTTTAGGGGGGCAAAAAGGCCCTCATTTCGTTGGAAGAAGAAAGAAAAAGGAAAAGGAGGAAAATTCCTACAGATACAATAGGGCCTTCACACTGTAAGTGCTCGGGCCCTAATAATTGTCTGTGCATTGAAAAGGTTGACAGCACAGCAGGCAATGCCGGATTGAAATGAAAAGGAGCTGCAGATTATACCAGTCAGACACCTAATATTGTGCTCATCTTAAAGCGGCACTATGTAACTTTTCCACTTTAATATCATATTTCCAGAGTCATTCTGATGGTACATCAACTTCCAACAGGTTTAATGACACCTCTGTCATGGTCTGAGGGGTCTGTATCGCCTTCACTGGCACTATGTAACTTTGAGGAGCATGGTAGGAACCCTGCCACACTAAAAAACTACACATTGTTACGGCTTTGACTGCTCTCAGGCATACGTCACTTCCCCCTCCTTCCCGATTCGTAGTCAAAACGAAAATGGGCGGGGCGTGGAGCGCAGAGCTCAGCAGAAGCTGGTAACCTGTTGCTGTGTTGTGGCTGCAGCAGCTCCACATAACAGACGTGGGGAAAAGATCGCTAATGGTTTAACTTTTCACCGCTTTCCTGCTTGGAGGAAGAACCACGGAGGCCGAGTATCTGATATAACAGAGTAAAAGAGTGAAAGAGTCGTCGGCTCGGTTGGATCGCGGCTGTAACGACCAAACATAACCTTCCACACAGTACCACAAACACTCACACAGACGGGGGTCGGATCAAAACACGGGTTTCATTCCCCACTTCACCAGCTAAACGCAGTTGCTGTCCAGCTCTCTGCGGTGCAATTAACCCCAATCTTCAGATAAAACTAGTTTGTTGAGGAAAAGATATTAACTCTATTTGTAGCTGCAGAGGAAAAAAATAATCTCACGAGGAAAACAAAAATATTGCTCACGCCTCGGAGCCTCTTCAGCATAATGTAGCAGTCAAAAAAAAAGAAAAGAGAAATAAGAGTAATACAAAACATGTACTATATGTTGTACTATTATAAAACATTTACCAAAGCAGCTGCCAAACACTCCTAAACAAGGTAGACGGAGACGTGGGTTGTGCAGAACTGCGGCAGTACATCCTTTCTAAAGAGTGGAGCTCCGACGAGGAGCTCCATTCTTTAGTAGGGATTTCATATGAATCCAAACCGTTAATAATCATTATTTTCTCCATATACTGCTCCCTGGCTTCCTTGTTTAAGGTATCCCGGTAAATTCCAGTTCCTTTCCGGCAGTTTAACATCTTTTTTTTGCGTTCCGTCTGTTCACAAAACAAATGCATGCGACGGGACAGGATCTTTCCGGCAGTACGCGCTAGTGCTCATGGGAAACGTAGTGTTCTTTCTGGTAAAACACTACCGCTTTTGTCCAAAAGATGCCGCCAAACTCAACAAAAGCTGAAAGTTACGTTGTGCTGCTTGAAGGAAGGCAGATCATGCTCTTTTTTCACAAACTATTGGACTTGTTGTTAATAAGAGTCTTGATTGATGTTTTCACATTTGATTGATGAGCACAAGGTGGCTATTTATTCAAAGAAAGAATATTCGTTTGTCCAATACAATAGACCTTCAGTGTGTGATTGTCCATCCCAGATGCCTTTAAGCCTGTAGCAGTTGAAATTGCCTCTCCAAAAGAAAAGCATAAGAATTCTTTGTTGTACAGCATATATATTTAAAAAAAGCATTTGTGACTGTGGATTTGTATTTACATTGGCAAACTTTTGTTTCCCAATTTAGTCCCCTGTCCATGGAGCAGTTGCGTGTTAGTAGTGAGACAAGGTTGTCCTTCAAACAAAAGAATGACGAAAGTCTTCTTCAGCATTGAACAATGTGGAATAGGACAATCAACAGGGAGACTCTCAGTATGGCATGCAATCATTGTGGTGTAGCTGCGGGAAACCAAGGCTGCAAACTGCTCATTAAGTCCAAAGGAAATAAGAAGGTCTGTATGAGTGTGCTTATGTAAATGGGGGAATGGGATTTACTTATAGTTTAGTTAGGTTATTTTAAAGTGCTTTGTGGAACCCAGACAACAACAGACTATTTATCGCACAGCTATTTTAGCTATGGATGAATAACAGTTCATAACCTCCTTTGAGTGTTTGAAATAGCATTAATGTTGTTTTGTTGCTTTTGGCTGGTTTCCAGCAGTAAGTTACCCTGATGCGGACTGGTTTTGCGAAAAGACTAAATCAAAGGAAAAGTAGTAATCACTGCTTTCTTCTTTTATTTAGGATTTTTCATCCATCCATTTTCTATACCTGTTTTATCCTCTGGAGGGTCACAGGGTAGCATTTTTCATGTTCTTTACATTTTTTCTAAATTGGGTTTGTTAAAGAGTCTGCAAAAACTGATCAAAACGATCTTACAAGGAAGCAAAATAGTTTTAAGAGGTATGAGCAAACTTATGCAAATGCAAATGCAAATGCAGAAGCCCAGATGCTCCCAGTTCCTTGATTTCTCTTTTCTTCCTTTTTTTTTTTTTAGATTACAAACACACATAAGGACACAAAACACATCAATGCTGGACGAGATATAAGAATCCCTGGCAAGAGTGTCCTCAGGTCAGCCATCCAAAGCAGCCAGACCAAAGTAAAACAGAACATGTGGAGCTGGTTACTGGAAACAGAGTAAGGCTATGATTTAATTCAGTTCATATTTGGAAGATATTTTAGTTTCGTAAGAATGGAGTTAAAGGAATGGGGCTTAGCCCAATTAAGTATAAAGACAGAAATTGTTTTTGGCCTTATATCTTGAGATTTCTGGGTCCATAGTGACAAGATGGACAGACTCGCAAAAAGTCAGAGATAGGCATGAATATTCTACATCTTAAATATTTGATGTTGTATTGCTGGATATTTTGTGTTTGTTCCTGTTTGAATGTCTCCAGATCAAAATTTAAAAACAACAATAATTTAACATGTCCTCATTGGTCACATGAGAAAAATGCCTGAAGAACATCTTTGTTTTAGCTGTGATTTCAATAAACAGACATTATTTTACCTAATTTCCAGCACCATGATGCATCAGGTCTACCGGAGTAACAAATACCTCAGAAATGTATATCCTCATTTTGGCTAGTTTCCCTGCTTGTACTCGTGAGTCACTCTCAATGTCACCTGGGTAATTTATAATAATACTTTGTGTTGTGGAATTATAAATGAATTAGATTTTAAGCTTATTTTTGGTAATCCGAGGTCTGTGTTTAAGCATTTCCAGGGAATTACAAGGCCATACAAAAATATGTTTTTCCCGTCAACAATTTTTCAGTCTTAAAACCTCCTTGTTTCCATTTAAATACCAAATAGCTTATTATTGTCAGGATCATCCCAGCTATTCATTAAAATCCACACGTTTCACATTTGTTTTTCTAAAATATGTCTCAATCCCTGATCCCCTCCAATACCTTTTATTTTTTAAATGTAAATCACAAAAGGAAGAGAAGATATTTTTCTACTAAAGTGGTTTAATTTTAATTTGGCTGAGTCTAAGAGATTTTTTTGGAACATGAAGCGTGGTTTTTTCTCAGGTCAGCTAAAACAGTAGGGGTAATTTCCATATGCCCAACCTGTTTCTGTTCATCATAACCATGTTGATTGTTTTGAATCATTCAAATTATAGTGCCCATAAATGAAAAACAAAGGGAAAAGAATGGCAGTTATATGTTAGCTGTGGCCAAAAACACACTTTCTCATTTTGTGTCTATTTTGTGCAAAAGATTTATTTTATCTTTAATTTACCAGGTAAAGGTTTGAGTACAAATACTCATTTGAAAACAAGACCTGGTCACGGACAACGACAGACATAACAGACAGAAAACACCATTGAAAAATAGGAATCTTATTTCTATATACATTTTGTACACTCACAAAGTTAAAGTTGCCCTTGTTTCTCTGTAGAGATCCTATCTGCACTGTTACTCAAGTGAAATTACATTTTTGAGTCCTAACAGAGGCTAAAAATACAAATATATGCTGATGTTGTTGCTTTAGTCGCCAACGAAAGTTTACACTTCTCACAATTTAGTAATAGACCTGGGGTTGATTCAACTTTGGAATGAAGGATTTACAAGTTGTCAAAAAGAGGGAGAGAGAAAACCCATAACAAGGTTTTTTTTTTATTATGTTCCTCAAAGGAAGACTGAAAACTCTCCCTCTGCAGTGCATTATATCATTAAACATTTTGGCAGCGCTGCATCAGAAACTGTCACTCCTTCATAGTTGCTGTAACTACATCGACAATAGATTACTTTGGGAAACCTTTACAAGCCCTATAAAACTGACTTAAATGCCATATCGACATTTATTTTGAGACAAAAAATGCCTTTTCTGATCACTACAGTGTTAAAAAATAAATAAAAAATCCACCACCATCAGCTTGTCAACAGGATCTGCACAAGTGTGGAAATGACCCATTCATTTGAGACACGGTGTGTAAACCTGAGTCCAGTAGATCTCAAGGACCGGACTTTAAGACCTCTGCTATTATTATCGACTCATTATCCAATCAAATAGTTGTAAGTACTGCTACACCATAGGCAGTTAACTTAGGTCCACATTGATTGAAACCTTTATTGTCCCCTCTGGGGAAAATTAGTTGCCAAACAGCTCATGACATTCAAAAGAGGAAGACAAACAGAAACACAGAGTCGACAATGCAACAATACATATAAACACCCTGCTGGTCCAACAAACATGGTAGTTGTTTGCCAAAGTGCAAACATGTGCAGATAAAAGTCAGTTAGCCTATCAGCTCCAGCTCCAGGTCTCCCTGTGCCTGCAGGGCCTGGTTGTAGAGTCGGAGTGCAGCTGGAATAAAAGACTGTCCAAATCTCTTTGTGGTCTGACGGGGGAGAACAAATCTGTCGCTGAATTTGCTCCTCATCGCCGTCAGCTCCATGTGCAGTGGATGGGAGGGATTGGCCAAGATGGCCGCCAGTTTTTTACCCATTGTCTGTTCAGCCAGCACCTCCAGGCTGTCCAACCTGGTCCCCACCACAGAGCTGGCCTTCTTCACCAGCTTGTTCAGCCTGGTAGCGTCCCTGGCACAAGATGTTGCCTCCCCTATATTAGATGCTCCAGGACAGAATGGAGGGAATATTGATGCTTCAGCAAGCTTGGATGAAAAAAAAAATTATAAACAGTGTTGTGTTCAACCAAACAAATAATACTCACATCACACTACAACTTTCTGAACTCCACTGGCTACCCTTGGTTGCTTGAATAAAGTTCAAGTTACTAATTCCTTCCTGTGACTTCTGGGTCTGGATCCAGTTACATCAAACTCTGTGGTTAGGGCTTATATAAATCTGGCATAATAATTAACTCATCAAATATAGTCAAATAAGTCATCACATCATGAAATTATTTTACAATTATTTCCCTTTTCTAATTTTATCCAGTTTTCCACAGACATTTGCCCACTGACGATCACTATCATTTTAGCTGGCCTGTTTGCCAAACATATCTTGAGTTATTATTAAACTACTGACTATCAACAGAGGAAAATCTGTTTCTTCTCTTGTCTAAATTAAGCTCAGCTCCGTGCATGGAAACAAAGGTTTCTGAATCTCAAGTAAACACATATTACAGCGCAGCAGATAAAGTACAGAAGGAGAAAGAGAGAGAGTCTGGCAGCGTGTCCAGCGATAATCAGCGAGATGGCTGGGAAATGTTGAAAGGATATGCTATGATACAGCCAGAAACAGACCTCTCCAGTTCACTTTATTAAATTTAGCCCTCTAGAATCACCAAATCACTCTGTCCTTTGAAGACTCGAAATAGTCAGATTTCATGTTCATCTACAGAAAATGATCCAAAGTATGTTTTTTCCTGATTTTCTGTTCACCACAGCAAAGTAGTCTTCGAATTATATGAATAATTTCACTAAAAATAAAATGAATAATTTCATGTCATTATGGTAAACAATAAATCCTATAGGTGCAGGGTGGTTTTTTTTTTGTTTGTGTGTAGGTGCCTTTATGTATATTGTATATTTCTTTTTCGTTTTTTTTATATTTTATATATTATAAATTCAAAATATTATAAAATATAAGTCAGTCCTGGGCATTGCTCTCCCTCTGTCAATCCCGGGAGGGCCCTGCACTGAGCTCAGGTCTCCTTCTTAAAGGGAAAGTTCGGTTTTTTACAACCTGGACCTTATTTCTGGCATTTTTTATGGTTGTATACTCACCCAGAGGTGTTTGGTGTCATTTGGAGTCCTTCGGAAGATATTAGGAGTTTTTTGCGAGCCGCTTCTCCATATAACGGTAGCGCATGAGGGCACCCGCGGGACACAGACGATGCAGCATCTAAATAACACATGATTGCCGCGAAACTCTTCATTTCTTTTATGAATCACTAGATCTGCTTCCAGGACCTGTTGTAACATTGTGGCGCTGTCTGTGTATTAAATAAATCAGTTTGTAAACAAGACCTCTGAACTCATGACGTCATCTCTGTGTGCGCGTCCCAGACACAGCTCCATGTACAGCTGGAGTTCGCTACTGTTAGTTTACTGTTAGTTATTTGAAACATGTCTGAATATTTGCCAAATTCTGGGGTTGTGGACGACGACTTTGAATATGATGGACGTCCTTACCGTTTTGAGCCAGAGTATACGGCTGAAGAGCTCACTGAACGGAGGACAGAGTGCGCGCACTCGCGATGACGTCATGAGTTCAGAGGTCTTGTTTACAAACGGATTTATTTAATACACACAAAGCCCCGCAATGTTACAACAGGTCCTGGAAGCAGATCTAGTGATTCATAAAAGAAATGAAGAGTTTCGCGGCAATCATGTGTTATTTAGACGCTGCATCGTCTGTGTCCCGCGGTGCCCTCATGCGCTACCGTTATATGGAGAAGCGGCTCGCAAAAAACTCCTAATATCTTCCGAAGGATTCCAAATGACACCAAACACCTCTGGGTGAGTATACAACCATAAAAAATGCCAGAAATAAGGTCCAGGTTGTAAAAAACCGAACTTTCCCTTTAACCTGAGGAGTGAGCAGGCCGCTTCTTTCCACCCATAGGGTGGGGCTTCTCTGGCCGGACGTAGCGCGTGGAAGGATCACATTATTCCGGCCAGATCCTCCCCACCCCATCAGGCGCCCCGGCGGGCCAGAGGGGGCAGTCTGTAGCCCAGGATTGTTGCATGTTTTTGTGAGGGTAGCTACCCAAGGGAACATGGGGAGAACATGCAAACTCCACACAGAAAGGCCCTTTCGCCAACCCCACCCAGGGTGTGGGCGCTGAACATAACACGCCCTCAGCACCCACGGCAAAAATTTAACCCAGGACTTCTAGCTGTGAGGCATATATATATGTGTGTATATATATATATATATATATATATATATATATATATATATATATATATATATATATATGGCAGCACGGTGGCTTGGTGTTCAGCACTGTTGCCTCACAGCAAGAAGGTCCCCGGTTCGACTCCGAGGGTCTTTCTGTGTTTTGCATGTTCTCCCCGTGCTTGCGTGGGTTTCCTCCGGGTACTCCGGTTTCCTCCCACAGTCCAAAAACATGCATGCTAGGTTAATTAGTGATTCTAAATTGCCCGTAGGTGTGAGTGTGAGTGTGTCTGGCTGTTTGTCTGTATATGTGGCCCTGCGATGGACTGGCGACCTGTCCAGGGTGTAACCCCTGCCTCTTGCCTGAAAATACGGTAGCTGGGATAGGTTCCAGCAGACCCCCGTGACCCTGCAAAGGATAAAGCGGGTATAGATAATGGATGGATGGATATATATATATATATATATACTCCTCCGGGGGATTTTGGTGATTATAAAATGCACATACACAAGTGGAAAATTGACTCTGTTATATATATATATATATATATATATATATATATAAGGATATATATATATATATATATATATATATATATATATATATATATATATATATATATATAAGGATATATATATATATATATATATATATATATATATATATATATATATATATATATATATATATATATATATATATATATATGCGCATATATATATATATATATATATATATATATATAACAGAGTTTTTTTTATGTAACAGAGTCAATTTTCCACTTGTGTATGTGCATTTATTTTATATTTTATAATCACCAAAATCCCCCCCCCCCACCTGTAAAAATGATTTTTCCCACCTTTACCTCTCCCCTTTTGTTACTGGCTGCCAGTCAACCTTCTCTTCAAAAATGTTCTCCATGATGTGACTGTGTGTGACTATGATGCCTACGTGAAATCACTTTTGGAAGACCTGCACTGTGCTATGGCACTGGCTCAGGAGAATTGTGCAGCTGAACAGGAACATCAGAGTGCCCAGTACAACAAACGGGCCAGGGGTCAGCCTCTGTCTCTCGGCGACCAGGTGCTGCTGGCGAATAAGGGCGTAAAAGGGAAGTGCAAACTTTCTGACAAGTGGGCGCCTGTTGTCTACACTGTGGTGGCTTCAAAACCTGCCCTACATATCTACCGTATCAGGGATCAGGAAGGAAATGAACGTGTTGTTCACCGGAACTTGCTGCTCCAGGTCAACTTCCTGCCCTTGGATGAAGCTTTGGATGATGATGATGGTGAAGCTGCTCCTGTGTCCACGCCTGCCTCTGGTGTGGTTAATGCTCCTGCTACATCCGATAGGCATGAGACTGAGATGTCTGGATTGGGGACTGCAGCTGCAACGGTTGAGCCATCCCTTGCTGATTCCCTCTCGAGCGTTGACTGGGATGATGGCCGTACCGCCTCATGGGTCCACGAGCAGTCGTCCATTGATGAGCCCCCTGGCTCGGACAGTATGCCATCTCCACCGTCTCCTGTGGTGGCCTCTTCTGATCCTCATGGCCCTGTCATTGCTGCTGATCCCCCGACAGCTCTCCCTGTCCCCCTACCAACATTTGACCATCCCGACCCACCTCAGGTATCAGATGTTGATAGCCGACTTACCTCACGGTTTGGCAGAATCATTAGACCAGTGTGTCGTCTGATTGAGTCCATGGCACAACTTGAGTCTATTCTGGGGGTTGAACCTAGTTCGGGACCTGTTATTCATGTGTGAGCCGGAGTACCACACTGTTTTTGTTTGTTTGGTTCTTTAGGGAGTGATCTTTGGCCTCTCTTTTTGTTTTGGTGGTTCCTTGCTGCTGTGTGAAGCACATTTTTATTTTTTATTTTTTTCCACCCATCCACATTATTTGGCCTTTGTGTGTGGTGTATAGGGCACCTCACTTTGTCTGTGGAGTATTGTGTGTTCTTGCTTGGCGCCGAGCAAGTCTCCGATTCTCTTATCCCTTAGGTGGGTAGCTTATTAAGCTGGTTCATTCTGCTTTATTGTGTGTTTGTTTTCTTCATGGCCAGTGTATTTGTGGGTGTGGATTGTGTTATGACCCAGAATTTTGTGTGATTCTAGGGGGGTGAGTGTAACAGAGTCAATTTTCCGGACATTTCTGTGACCCCCCCCCCCACACACACACACACACACACACACACCTGTATAAATGATTTTTCCCGCCTTTACCTCTCCCCTTTTGTTACTGATGTCAATGGGAGAGGTGAGTCATGTAAAGTCTCTGATAGACCACGGTTTGGGTTTCCTGTATAGCATGTTAATTTCCTTGTTATTATCTGTGTAGGGGCTCAACTCGCTGCATATGTTGACTGGAGGAAACTTTATTTTATTTCTGTTTGTCAGGTACGTTTCTGTTTTAATGTGCCTTTTTGTTACTGATGTCAATGGGAGAGGGGCTCAACTCGCTGCATATGTTGACTGGAGGAAACTTTATTTTATTTCCGTTTGTCAGGAAATAAATGGAGATCGCCTCCAAAAGAGTCCTGCTGGTCTGAGTCCCGTCTGTTTAAAACACAACGCACACCACTAAAGATCCCACCGGTTACATATATACACTTTTTTGTTTTGAGTCGGTACAACCGACGTACGCAGAAGAGCATTTCTGAATGCACAACACGTCGAACCTTGAGGCGGATGGGCTGCAGCAGCAGAAGACCACACCGGCTACACATCCTGTCAGCGAAGAACAGGAAACTGAGGCTACAATTCACACAGGTTCAAAATTAGACAGCAGAAGATTGGAAAAACGTTGCCTGGTCTGATGAGTCTCGATTTCTGCTGCAACATTCGAATGGTAAGGTCAGAATTTGGCGTCAACAACATGAAATCTCAGACTGGTTTCTTGAACATGACAATGAGTTCACTGTACTCAAATGGGCTCCACAGTCACCAGATCTCCATCCACTGGAGCAGCTTTGGGATGTGGTGGCAGACAACAAATCTGAAGCAAAAGCGTGATGATATCATATCAATATGGAGCAAACTCTCTGAGGAATGTTTCCAGTTCCTTGTGGAATCTATGCCATGAAGGGTTAAGACAGTTCTGAAGGAAAAAGGGGGTCCAACCCGGTACTAGCAAGGTGTACCTAATAAAGTGGCCGGTGAGTGTAAGAAACTGGCCTTCAAACTAACTTCTAACTAAACTAATTTCATTTTGAAGTTAATATTGAGATGCAGTACTTTGCTGTGCCTTGACGTCAAATTAAAAAAGTTATGGCATAAGCCCACTTAGGCATAATTTGGCAAGTTGTCCGGTAAGAAGATTTTAGAGAAATGTAAAAAGAAACAGTAAAAATAAATATGTGCATTTGAAGAGGAGACTGGTTCATTGGTTTGTTGAATCACAAAGAGGAAGTCATTTGAATGATCTAATTAGGATAACGTCCCTCTCCATGAAATTGATATGCTCAAGAAACTGAGGAGTTGATAGCTTCCTCTTCAGTAGTTTGCAAATGTGTTTAAACTTGTCTGGTGTTCAGATCAACCCATTTTATGTAACCAACTGCAGTAAGGTCAGTGTTTTTTTTGTTTGCAAATAGCAAGAAAGGTGCCGATTTAATACATTTATAATGTGTCTCACTTTGTAGTTGCCACATATATTACATTTACATTTACAGAACTTAAATGTTAGTAACAATCATGACTAATAATGATCAATGGATTTGTATTGATCACAATGTATCACATTGTTCATTTTCATTAGAGATAACTAATGAAAGTACTATTTTCTTAAGAGAATCCATATGTTACTGTAACAAATGCTAAAATTGCAATATTATGTCTGCCTTTGGTCGATTCTTCCATGTTCAGACAAATTATGTAATAAGGTCTTGACAGAATAACAGAAAAGGTGTTTGAATATTACATCATCCTTGTGAAATTCAAAAGCCTCTTGTATATATGTGATTTGAATGGAATTTAGTTAATTCCATTCTACACTTTTTCCTTTTCAATCAAAGTTGCGTTCCAACTTTCCATTACTGGGTTATTGATCCAATACACCGCACAGGCAAATCTCAGCAGAGTGAAGAAAGTACTCCAACAAGCACAATTCAAGGTTAAACACATATAAATCAATGTGAATTGTCAATTTTACACTCTGCAGTAGAGCAGATTGCCATAATATTTAATTTTCAGCTGATTTACTTTTTATTTTCCATTTTATTTGCAAAATGGTGGTGTTTTGGAAGATTTACAACCATTTAAAGTTGATTTTATCTCAATGTACAGCATTTAAGATTTAAAAAGTAATAAATATTTTTTTTTAAAGGCAACCTCTAACCATATGAGGTTGCAAAGCACGCTCTTATTTTAATACATAAAGCCCCATCAATCTAGTTGGTTGAAATATGTAATTACTGTATCTTTCAATGCATTATTGAACAAGAATCAATGATTTACAGTTGGTATTGTCTTTTTGGAAATGTGTCTTTTTAAATGCAGAGACTAAATACAAATAATGTAAGGAAAAGGATCACTCAAGTGAGCATGTTCACAAACTTGATAACTACCACATGCAACAGATGTATTGTATATATAAAGATTAATTTTGGTCATCGCTAATACCCAGAGAGGATTTACGGAGGATGTAATTAGACAGTGACAGTGGACTCCACGCCAGTGTTTGACAAGGTCTACGAATTTAATCTCACCCAATTAAAAAAGTCCACCCTATAGTGCATCTTGGTTCATTAAACCATATATAAACACACTCCATCCTACACACAATTTGAACCAAAGATGAAAATAAAGTAAAACAGATCACTCATAATATGAGAAGTCAACAGTTTCTCCTTAATTGGCACTTCAGTACGCATACAAGTTCATTTCCACTTTTCATGCCTGGGGCGGATGTACATATACAATTCAAATATAGCTTATTAGAGCTACATGTAACCCATAGACTATAAATGTAGTCTGCAGGATTAAAATAAGTGTCTCAAAGTGCAATGCACTAACATTTGCATTAGCTCCAACAGATTCAAAAGCATTAACAAAGACTGTTTTGGTAGTCCTGAAATAATGTAATAATAGGCAAGGAAAGGCAAGTTTATTTGTATAGCACATTTCAGCAACAAAGCAATTCAAGGTGCTTTACATAATAAAAACATAAAAAGTAAGAAACCATGAGATTTCAGACCTAATCAGTGGTCTGCAGCTGTCATAGCTGAAGCTGTGTGCTGACTCTGAACTGCTCTTCTTTTGACAACTATTTCAGTTTTCTTTTTGTTCAGCCAAAGAAAATGATGGCATATCCACTCATAGATTGTTCTATGCATCTACTCAATAGTTGTATGTGCTCATCGTCACTTGGTGACATTGTAATGTAAAGTTCTGAGCCGTCTGTGTAATTATGATAACGTATCTAGTTAGGGCCTGAGCACTGACAGTGCGAAGGCCCTATTGTATCTGTAAGAATTTATCTTTTTTTTTTCTCGTTTTAATTTTTCCGACAAAATGAGGGCCTTTTTGCCCCCCTAAACATGCCCCAAAAGTCACCAAATTTTGCACGCAAGCCAGGCCTGGCGAAAAATGTGATATTTAATGGTTTGCATTAATGGGCGTGGCTTAATGGCTCAACAGCGCCCCCTAGAAAACTTTGTGCCTCGAGCCCCACAATACGGTTTGATGTACATGCACGAAAATTGGTACACACCTGTATCATGTCGCAACTTAAAGAAAAGTCTCTTGGCTCCATGGCTGAAACCAAACAGGAAGTTGGCCATTTTCAATTAATCGTGTAATTTTGGCACAATTTATGCCATTGCTTCGGCCACTTCTTCGCCCGAACCGTAAAGTGCACCCTGGTGTGCTATACATCAAAATGTGCGTCTCCATCCTGCTCCGATGGGCCTTACTTTTCTCAGTCAAAAGCGTTACCGTGGCGACGATAGACGGCAAAAAGCGCGCCCGCGCTTCATCTGATTGGTCCATATTTGATAGTTCCTACTTTCTGCCATAACCTTTGAATGGTTTGACATAAAGAGTCGTGGGTGGTGTCATCGGACTCGGTTTTGAGTCCTTGAACATAATTGGTGCAAATTATCCCTGCCCCTTCATCTGATTGGTCAATATTTGTAGTCGCTATTTTCTGCCATAACTTTTGAATGGTTTGACATAAAGAGTCATGGGTGGTGTCATCGGACTTAGTTTTGAGTCCTTGACTTTTATTGGTGAAAATTGCACGTGCGAGGACCCGTTCATCGCTGCTTGCAGCTTTAATTTAGTTTTGGTGTTGGTTTACTAGTCTAGCACTCTATACTTTGGATATTTTTTTTAATGCTTGATTTGCTCATTCCCTGCATTTGTGTTGCAGCTCTGCAGTTCAGACACTTGCAAGTTTCAAGATAAATCCCCTTCAGACCTAACCTTGTGTATCATTCCAGGTCAATTGATACCTCTTTCTGCTTCATATGGTTCCCCTCTTTGACAAAACTGGATCAAGTGCTTGTACTGAACTGCTGCTAGTCCACTCTTTGCAAACTCATTTTCGTTAGTTTCTTTGTCTGACTTAATCGTAGGGGTGACCTGTAAGACAAGTTCAAAGAAATTCCTATGAATAACTAATTCTCCACAGAGTGCTGAACAAGTGTGTTGGAGAAATTCATGTATAATCACTTTAAACAGACTAAATGCTGACCCTTAAAGTCTGAAGTCAAGGGACATTTTGACCGTGTCTCATGTCTGTTGTGAAATCAGTTGATATCCTGTTCTTCTGCTTTACCCGCGTTTGACCTAAAGCTAAGAAGCTATTTTAGCTAAAAGGAAGTGTATGACCTTTTCTTGTCTGGAATAACAAGCGAATTAACAAGCTCAGCACTTTTGCCTAACTCCTGTGTAAAAATGTACTCATGATGTGTAAAAAGTATACGCCCATGTACTGAATAAATTCAAGCTGAAGGGGAAAGCTGATTCGGAGTTGAGCGGAGACACCTTAGTGCTCTGAGCTCTCTCCCCTTTTGCAAAAGCTGAAAACTTTGAATTGTGTCTGGTTCTCATTTCTTTGTAGGGTAACACGAAATAACCCAACATCTTGGTGCCTTGTGACCCGCTTCCCACATACCCACGGCTGACGGAGAGAGGACGACGCGCCGAAAACCGTGCACGGTCAGGGTCTGAGACCTGACAGAAAGACCCGGGTGGTAACTTCCTCAGCGGGCCGGCGTCATAGGTCTACTCTCTTCGTCAGCCCTGGATTGACGGGATCCGACACATCGAG
Source organism: Cololabis saira (assembly GCF_033807715.1). Lineage (NCBI taxonomy): Eukaryota > Metazoa > Chordata > Actinopteri > Beloniformes > Belonidae > Cololabis > Cololabis saira. The sequence continues at coordinate 11,175,611 of NC_084593.1, read as the reverse complement.
AACCGGCACAATTGAGAAGTAAGTGGAATTTCCTTTGCCAGGGGCAGGAAACAGGGTTAACCAGAGAATTTCCTTTGCCTGGGGCAGGAAAGAAAATACGTATAAGAAAACTGCCTGGGGCAGGAAGGAAAACTGCCTGGGGCAGGAAGGATCAGGCTAGCCAACAATAGTTATCAGGGATAGACTATTGTGAAGTGTGAATGACGAGTGAATGCCAATAGTAAATGACTGAAGCGGCAGCATTGTTGTCAATGGTCTGTTGAAGTAAGTCATTTCACGTTGGATTTGTAATTTTTTTTAATACAATAACACAACGCAGACTGCCACATAGGCGACATGGGCACGTGCATGAGTAGGACCCCCGACGGGGGGCGCTTAGAAGGAGATGCAAAGTTTATGTTCCAAAAAAAATCCAGAGAACGTGAAATGGTTACTTAAATGGAGGAGGAAAAATAAGGTTGAAGGCAGGTTACGTGTAGATGCCTGGAGAGAAGTGGTTGTCCGGTTGGAAGGTAGTGTAGCCTCCAAGTCTGGAAGAAAGAAAGTCCAAAAAGGGAGGGAATTGCAGTGTGCAAGACGATGGTTATGCGAGGCAGAAAATAGGACAGTGCAAGTGCAAAGGTCAAAAGAAAATAGGAAATCAGGTAAAGCAGGGGCTATGTTTGTGCGTCCTGAAGACGATGAGACCCAAGGGGGACAACAGAGCAGGGCAGGACAGGCGGCGACCGGAGGCGGTGCGGCGGCTGCAGCGCCGGCCCCTCCCGCTCCCGCACCAAAGGTGAAAGAGGAACTATATCCCCAGAGTATGCTGAAAGCCGCAGGGGGTATGATAGGCGGATATGAGCTTAGAGATCGAAATGAAATACAACCGCCTCCCCGGTATAGCGATTGCAGCCCTTGCAGCCCATCAAACCAACCAAAACGTACCCCGACCAGGAGCCGTAATCCGTTCAAATTAAACCTTTTCCCAGACCCTCCAAACGCCGACACATACGCCCTAGACACCTTTCCACAAATTCAGGTGGCTAATCCAAATCCAGGGGATGATCCGGCCAATGCCAACCCCTTCATGTATGTGTTTCGCCCATGGACCCTAGAGGAAGCGAAAGGTGCGGTAGCAGGAATACCCCCCGCTGCCGAGGACACTGAAGAATGGGTAGAAGGAATGCTAGGGGTCATTCATTCTTATAGGCTGAATGGCCGTGAGGTAGGCGAAGCCTTACAGTGTTCTCTGGGGAGACATTGGAGCCGCGTGAGAGGAGACTTCACTGGCAGAGCCCAAAATGGAGAAGTGTTCAAATATCCCGCTGACGGGCAATTACTCGGACAATTTAAAGCTCAGCTGGATGGTGTCTTAGCACAAGTAAGGCAAGAATTTAGAAAAAGGGCAAATTACAGCCATCTGGCTGGTGTCCGCCAAAAGGCAGACGAGGAAATAGATGACTTCCGCGTACGCTACGAAAAAGAGTTTAGAACTCACAGCGGCATCGAGTATTATAATCAAGATGACGGCGTATACCAGCAACAACTCAAAAACGGTCTGCTTCGAAACATGTCCCGGCAAATTGCTGAGTGGGTGACAAAACATAATGTTGAGCATGACACAGCCAGCGTAGCGCAGATTATGCAATGCGAAAGACACGCAACCGCCGTGTTGAACAAAAAGGGGAACTCGTCAGACGTTTTCTGGGCAGATCACTCACAGCACCGTGGGGGCCGTAGAGGGCATGGCAGAAGCCACGGTCGAGGTCGCGGACGTGGACAGGGACAGGGACAATCCCCTGGCCACAAAACCCAGTCTGATCTTTGCTTTAAATGCAAGAAGCCCGGCCATTGGGCCCGGGATTGCCCAGACAGTGACGCAAAAGGGGGTTTTCAGTGGTGAAGTGAGGTGACGCTCTCCTCTTGAAAAAAAAAAAAATAAATAAATATAGACACCCGTTGTGCAATCCCTTTAGAAAAAGAGGAACTCTGAGCGCACACCAGCCTGTTCACACTAAAAAAAAAAAAAAAAAAAAGAAAATGTACATTTGCGATCAGTGCTGCTATCATTTAGTTTGGGAGTTAATTTGAAATGCACCAATTGAGTTTGGTTAGTGTAGTTTGAGGATAAATAATTTACACATATGCACTGACACACAAACCCACATATAGATGATCTGAAGTTTGTGTTTAATGTTTAGTGAGTTTTTGTTTATGTGTAGTTTACGCATCGGAATTTATCCCAAAATTTGTTTCATTTCTTTTAAGACTTTTGTAAATACATTCTGATTAATTTGAATGAGAAAGAGGAGTAAACAGGAATAGGAAAAAGAAGGCTAAGAAAATAAATAAATAAATAAATAGATGAAATGGTAAAAACTGCTGATGGTCTTGCAGATCCATTTCGGGATACCAACCAGTTCGCAATTGGCTAGATTTGGAGTTAAAATTAAATAATCACATTATTGTGTCTCTGTAGAGGAGCATACACTTGAATTGCAGCATGCAATCAGAAGATTAAGAATCTCCTGAAGACTATATGATTAATCTGGAAACAATTTTCTGACAATTTTCTGGCATTCCTTTTGGACGTTCTACAATAGAGCTCAACAGCAAGTTGATGAGGCATTATCTGATGGAATGCTTCCTTCAGTCCGACGTTTTGTGACTGTGAATTATTATTTATATATAAGTTAACTGAAGACTGTTGTTTTACGTTGCAGGAGAGTTGCTGCACAGGCAGTTTTTGTCTGTGAGGCACCCGAGCATGGACAGCCAGGACTGTTCATTGGACCGTTATGTTATTGACTCGTGTGTTGTTACTTTAATAAAACCATAACCCACTTGGGTTGAAATAAGGAAATTTTGAAATAAGGAAATTCTGTAGTCTTTGACTAAGATAGAAGACGGAATTTAACAGGTTTTGCCCCTTCTAATCTGGTGATGGGAGGGGGGTTCTGAGCGATCTGGGGGACATAGAAAACTGACCCTAGAGGATCATTAAGTCAGACCTGTGACTTGCCAGGATGCAGAGGTCAACAATGAGTGGGAGGACGGACAGCGAGACCCCTACCCCTGTTGACATGCGAGACAATGCTCTGCAAAGAGAGACAGACATTTGGCTAAATGAGGGTGCTACTGTAACTTCAGAAGGCCTCTGTGTGGTGCGAAGCACACCGGTGCTTCCGAGGAATCTGTTCCCCCTGGTGGCTAAGTTGACCCATGGGAAGTTTTTCCATGGCTCAAACAGGAAGGAGGAAGAGTATGGTACATCACGAAGATTAAACATCACGAGGATTAAATACTAAATACCATTTAAACATTTTTGTAGGAGCTGTTCTTGGAGTGAACTAAAGGCCTGTTAAGTTAAGGCTCAGGAAAGCCATGGCCTGAATGACGGCCATTAGTCGAACTGTACATGAGAATGTTCAAAGTTTTTGTGGGCTGCTGTTTCTCCCTCTCCCAAGTAGGAACTGCTGAAAATGGGTGACCAGATCCTGAGTTCAGTGGTGAAAGGTCATCACTCCGTCAGGACGGGCCCTTTTGCTTTCCAGATCAGGACACCGACAGCACCGGCAGCAGTAAAAGGTTGCTGAATGATCTACTGCGTTCCCCAGTTGCAGCGAAGATAGCCGAGCGACCCAGCTGGATCCACCTCAGCCACTGCAAACTACAGTGAGTGCCTGAGCCAGACGTTTAGGAGGGACCACCCAGCAGGACCACCTTTGAGTAGGTTGGAAGTCGGACGGTATCAAAACCTTTGTCCGCCGAAGAACTCACCTGAAACCTACTCACCAGCCACAAGGTAAGGTCAACTGTGGACCCAGGACGCTGGTCTCTCAACCACAGGGCAGAATAATCCCTGAGACCAGCTCCCGTGAGAGGTAGTCTACCCTCCACGTGGCAACTATGAGAATACTCATCCTGATGGGCCTCCTAGGCCTGTCCCAGCTCGCTACGATGGCACCACTGCCCGCTCGGCGAAAACGAGGAAGTCATGACATCGACCACCATGACCACAAGGACATTTCGTGGTGGTTAGCAGCACTCTGGATATCCACCAGATATGTAAAATCTAGCTGTTATGTTTTGGGGAAACATGTTGTACCTGGATCCCAGACGGAAGCTCTAATATGACAGCTATACAGCAGCACCTTGATGACCTTCTGCGTCGACAACATGCTGAGAACTCAGGGGGGTCCACTTGGGATCCCCTATCATGGTTAACCAGTGGCCCCTGGTGGCACCTTTTGCTGAAAATTAGTGCACCGATACTGTGTACTAATACTATTCTGCTTATTCACCACCTGTGTTCTGCCTGTGTGAAATCCATGATAAAAAAAAAAAAAAACTATGGCAAATACTTTTGTCCAGTACCAACTGCTCCAACATGAATATCAAGCGTTGAAACCAACCGAAGATAAATATGAGGATGTTAGAGAGGAATATGATGATGTTGTTTAAGCAATACTTTGATTATGATGTGATCATCGAAACTGTCCTAACATGTGATGATGTACTGATTTGTACAAGGATTTAGTATGTTAAAATGATAAACAGGAGGGAGATGTTGGAGAAATTCATGTATAATCACTTTAAACAGACTAAATGCTGACCCTTAAAGTCTGAAGTCAAGGGACATTTTGACCGTGTCTCATGTCTGTTGTGAAATCAGTTGATATCCTGTTCTTCTGCTTTACCCGCGTTTGACCTAAAGCTAAGAAGCTATTTTAGCTAAAAGGAAGTGTATGACCTTTTCTTGTCTGGAATAACAAGCGAATTAACAAGCTCAGCACTTTTGCCTAACTCCTGTGTAAAAATGTACTCATGATGTGTAAAAAGTATACGCCCATGTACTGAATAAATTCAAGCTGAAGGGGAAAGCTGATTCGGAGTTGAGCGGAGACACCTTAGTGCTCTGAGCTCTCTCCCCTTTTGCAAAAGCTGAAAACTTTGAATTGTGTCTGGTTCTCATTTCTTTGTAGGGTAACACGAAATAACCCAACAAAGTGTTTTAAAGTCATATATCATGCATTATTATCAACTTTGACATCAACTTCTGATTGACATGTAAACATAAAATAAATCTTCAGAATTTGGAATAGTACAGTTCAAAAATACAAGTTCAAAATAGAGACAAAACTATCAATGAAAAATGATCAGCATGCTCACCCATCTCTGAATGGATTGAACCCAGTGACGTGACGATCTCTGCACTCCTCGAAACCAGAAGGATGTGAGCAGAACTAATCAGCGTTAAGAACTGTGATCTAAACAACTTTTATATCAATATCTTTTTATCAATATGGATCAATTATTTTATGTGAGTTACAATCATGTTCTGAAATGTCATTGTATTTTGCCAAAGACGACTCCTGCAAACAAGGCAAATGCCATTTTGGCTGATGAGAGGCACCCACTTACCTATCAAAATCACAAGTTGTTTCTTTGGTTTGTCTCTAGAAATATTATCACATTTCTGAAGTCCTGATTAAATGTCACTCTTTATAAGCTTTCACAATCCAAGAACTACTTTATGTTAATGTAATCTCTCCATCAATAATACTGCTGTGCTACAGATCACTGCGTTGAGGTACAAAAGGTTGAGGTTGTTTCACTGAACATCTTGTGCGTTCCTGCTTTACATTAAGTTCCTTTTTCTATATGTCTCCAAGAGTTTTGCATTCATAATGGTAAAACATTCACATTCCCTTAGGGGTGAAAATAGATTACATGTATTGCTGGAATGATCACAAACATAAAAATAAAGAAATAAGTAAGATCTGATATTGTTGCATGTTGGGGGTGGTTGGGGGTAGTTTCATTACATGCCCTGGAGAGCGTTTGAGATAATCACACACATTCTGCTATCTCTTTTGTTTCTGGAGATGGTAATCCTCACACAAGTCGTCTTGCTTTTGTGTCTGTGCTTTTGCTAATAGCTTGGTGGGGGTGGAAATTATATTGCACCATGAGGGAGATTGCATGTACAGTTATTCAGCTTCTTGTCATATGAGTTCAAAGATAAGACAGACAATGCATATGTTATTATACCACCTGTTGACTGGTCTCTCAACACAATTGACCAAATCTTTGCGACGAGAAGTCAGGGGACCAGGGAGCCTTCCTGCCCCAACGTGACATTTTTTGCTGGATACATGAGGGACTCTTGGAAGCACTGGAGGATCATGTGTCTGTCCATTCTGTCGGTCGAGGATGTTGAAGATGACTACATAATTGGATTAATGATAACAGGATTTCTGCTTTTTGGAGCTGGCGGTTTCCTGGCATATCGACTAATTCGTAAGTCGTCGAGCGCTGTTCTGGCCCTCTCAGAGCTGCCGGACGTGGCTAAAGGGATAAGCTGTGCGACCAACATCAAACTCTAACGTTGGGGGAGCTAAATCGCAAGCTAGCTGCGGTTTTTGAACTCATTGGCAAGATGGAAAAGACCTTGGAGAAGTTGGAAGCTCGGCTTGGCGGGATTTGACCACAAATTCGTCTGATTGGAGTAGCCATTGATGAACCAGAGACTTAAGGCAGATGGAAAATTACTGGAGTCTGCCTGACCTAAATACAATTGTTGATTCTATAATCTGACCTTGGCAGAGCGGCTTGGCAGGCCGCTCCAGTCACAATCTCCCTGGTAGAAATGAAAACAAGATGCTCTGCCCCCACTAGCCCTCCCCTTCCCAGGACATCTGTGGACCTGTATCAGAACTGTACCGGGCCATCTGATAACATCAAGGACAATGGCTGAGGAGTAGCTCTGGGGCAAAGTTCACAGACTTACCGCTCACACACACACGTTTGCTGATAACCACACCTTTCTCATTTCAACGCCTTCCCTGGCTCCCCTCTTATCAGCCCCCCTAACACAGTCTCCAGGTTCGAGCGCCACGAAGGCCGCGGCGCTCACTTGGATGCACCATGCCAGGATCCCCCCCGCCCCCCAGTAATCCTCCCCACCATACCCACATGCAAGTCTTCGTGATGATGTTATATTGCTTTTATGTGCTGAGGTGTTTTTTGCACCTTGACACTGCGTATTTATACACAGTGTGAAGATGCCTTTTTTCCCTCCTCTATTCCAGTGTCATCCTTGGAAAAATAGGCGCATTATAACAATTATGTCGCCGACGGTTTTATCCGAAGTCAAATTCTCTGTTTGATGTATTCAAACCCTGTCATTAAAGTCTGATTCTGATTCTGATTCTGAAGTGTAAATATTGTACTTAGTAGTAGTAGTCACTGGACATTTATGCTGGGCCATGCTCGGGTCTTTCTGATTAAATAAAGAGATCTTACATTTTCACTTTATACTGCTTTGTTGTTAGGTGGCTGTCTTGAGAACCTGTCACATCTCCATGTCATGAATGCTTTGCCAATACAACCACCAACCTATACAAGAACAACCCTATTGTGCTTAAGTGCACCTGTTCCAACCTTGCAGGTGACCAGGAATTTTGTCCTATTTGAAGATCTAAAGCACTCACACAAGCCAAGAAATAGCGCTTTGGAGTCAATTGTGTTTTTGACACACAGTGAATTGCACAGTCTAAGCACACCCCAAGTCAGAATAAATGCCAGAAACAGAAGCAAACACTGACTTCAGCTAGTTGTAATGAAAGATCCCGACACGGATAATTCGGTGGCAATTTAGAAACTAACTGAGTAGTTAATAAAGAGACCATATTCTGTTTAAGATGGCCTAATATGAGCAAATTCAACTGTGACTGGTTTTGACCGTGTGTCTGGCAGAAGAGGCAGCTCTCTCTTCTGACCTAAATTACTAAAATATTGAGGAGGCTTAAACAACATCTGTCCTGCTAATATAGTTATTAATGACAGTTCAAATTAGCATTAATCAAGAGAGCTAAATGTTGAAAACAGAAATAAATGACTCTGTGTTAGGATTTTGGTTAGTTTTGAGTCTTAAGTCATAGTTAGTTATCTTATTTTAGTAAGATTTATGGTATTTTTAAAACCTCATACTAAACTGCCAGTGTGTACTGATTTTGCCAGAATAAAGGATGCAGTTTGACTCCAAAATATGGCATTGTGTAATAATATCTATACATTACAGTTTACTGTGTTCTGTATAGCTCATTTAATGTAAACCATCTGTAACTTATAAGAACTGAAATCACTAAAATAAAACTATTTTCATGTTGGAGTGTAGAGGATGAATTGCCTCTTGGTCTGAAGACAACTCAAAAGTTAGGAGATACAGCAGTCGATATCTCTGCATCTCTTCCCAGGCCTCAGCATTTTACATACTTAACAGTAGCAGTAGTGGTTTTCACCTTTTGTCTTCTTTTGACTCATCACAGACTCTTTAGAGTTTGTGATCTGTGAATTGTCCGATGTTCCACAGATGGGTGATATTAACCTCTGGTTGAAGAGCCTGCCTGGCTTGGGCATGTCTCTGAAGAAGTTAATATCCATTTACAGTGTGTGGTCCCTGAGCTCAGAGGACTCACTGTGCTGATCCCTTTCATGAGGAAGATTACATGAGGAAAAATCCACAAACAGGATTCTGAATGATGTAGGTTTTAAAGAAAGAGAGGGGTCAATAAAGATGCCATCCTCTGTCACTCCGTGGGTTATCGTACCGTGCTTCATACTGTCGGGGTTGTAACCTCTGATGTGCTGCAGATCCAGCTTCACAAAGCATTTCATCAGCATGGAGATGGGTGCCACCGGCCAGAACTCATTCAGATCAGATGCTTTTTTGAGTAGAGTGTCAATGTTGGTTGTTTTAAAATGGTGAGAAAGACTCTTTTCCAGTGACATGCTAAGACAGTTAGGAGGCGGACTGGCACAAGCACAGGAGCTGTTTTCATATTACTTCTCTGTTGGATTCTTCTCAGTCGCTGTGATTGCTGATACAGGCAGGTCCTCTGGAGGCAAAGTAGACTTCTTTGTTGAAGAGATCAAAGCGAGCATTTTTTTTCAGAACTAATTTTTTTATTTCCTTCTGCGACTGTTAAATATCAATGCTAGAAATACATTTCTGATCTCCCACAGTTGAAGCCTGATTACGTTTAAGCAGAGGAGGAACTTGAAAGGGGTTTTAAAAAGTGAGGGTTTGGGCTAAACTAGCTTCTTCATTTGGGAAACATTTTTAATCAAAACATTTTCAAACATAATGTGATAAGAATGACTCAAATAGAAAAAGAAAATACTGGTAAGAAACAAAAGCATCCATTAAAATAATAATTTTAAAAAGCATAACCTGCATCATTGACTGAGACTGAATAGAAATAACATTATACAAATATTTTTAGTCATCTCACATCTATTTTAAATCTGAGACAAAATACCAGAAATAATTTGAGACTTGGCTGGATATAATATACATGCAATGTTTCAACTGTAAAAGGAGAATGACAGGATTTCCTCAAACTTAAAAACAAAAAAGCAGCAGAAAGGTTTAGTTCATTTATTTTCTAAGAAAGCTATATAAAGGTGTTGTCTCGTTACAGCTGATTTCCCTGTTATTGATTTCCCCCATGCACAGGATGGCACTTAGAATAAAAATGTATTTTGTATTCACTCCACTGATTAAGCCGGTCTGATTATTTTTCAGCTCTTGTCAATACACTGATGATTCCCACTGCACAGGTGAAGGATACTGAATGAGTTACACATGTGTTTCCACCAGACAAGATCCTCCACAGTTTTATTTCGTTTTTTCTTCTGAAATGTTTTCATGGGATTGATTTCCATCTCACCGGAAGAAGGTCAAGTAACTAATTGGAAGAAGAGTTTGACAAGTTGAAGACACAGTCTGAGAGGATTTGAGGAGGGAAGTGAAATTAATGTAATAGGCTTGAAGGTGTTTGTTCAGCTCTTGAGTTAAAACTTGAATCTGTAGTTTCTATTCAGTCCATCCTGAAAATATGTAGTACAAAGATAGATCTGGTCAGTAACTTCCTGAGTATGTTGCAGGTCTGCTCGGTTGCATTTTGTTGCATCATACATAGGCCTTCCTGGTCATAATTTCCATGTTGGAATTGTTTTTTAAGCAAATCCAAAATGACAGCATTAAATTAAACACAATGATATCTCATTTGTGCAGGTTTGAAATGCTTTACATTTTTATGTATATACATATATATTGTCAGTCAGTGTAATGCAACGTTAAAGCTGAAATGTTATACATTTATTCAGACCTGTTTTTTTATTCATCTGAACATTTTTTTCCATGTATTCCTTATGTTTTTGGAGAATTTGGATCCTGTAAAGAATAAACAACATTTACTATTGTATTATACTACTGTACTACGGATACAGTTTTGTAAAGGTTGAAATTTGCTTTCACAGTATAGTAAGGGGACTTATAAACACTAACATTTCCCAAGAGCTTTTCTGGTGAGCAGTTGATGAATGGAGCCTCTGTTGCAGTATCATCATCTGCTGTGCATCCATCCTTTGTGCTCTCAAATAAATTCTCCGGCTGTCTCCCTGACTCCGCCACCTCCATATCGCTCACTGAATCTAAGAAGTAAACCTGAGATAAGGATGCACATAAAGTTTAAACTGCTTTTCATATTCAGAAATACAACTGCAAGTCTACAAATCTGCTGTAAAATGTAGATAAAAACAAAATACCATCATTTGAAAATATCCTAAACCGATAAATTAGACACAATAGAACATTTATCTCCAGATATTATAATATATTCATTAAAGGTTGCAATGAAAAGAGAATGAAGAATGAAAATAGATGGATTGTGAGCAACAAAAGGCAGGAAAAGTAGATGCTACTATAACATAACAGTTGCAACTAACATAATTAAATTAATTGGCAACAGATCAGTTACATGATACAAAAAGAAAATATTTATAAGTTATTAAAGAGTTTCATAATAGTGTCAATCAATTTTAATTTCTTCTAAAGGTCTTTAATATTTCATCATGTATACTGCATAATTTCATCAAAAGTTTCCGAGAACCAGGAGAAATCTCTGTGTGCCATGGGGACAAGGCCGTGAAGCGACACTGGATGCCTGCGATTTTCATGCCCTCAAGCAGGGCATGAATTACATTACATTACATTTTACAGTGTCCAATCTTTTATGAAATTGGAATTGCACATATTGCACTATTTAGCCTGACAATATGACTGCACCTTTTGCAGTTTAAAGGTAAAAGGGTTACTTATTTCATAACACTAATAAAAGATGAACAAACTTATCAGTGAATCTCTGCTGTCTGTCCTCAACTCTCCGATTATAGTGACACTTTCTTCTTATGATGCCATATCCTCAGCACTGTACTTCTTTCTTATGAAGACTTTATTAAATTGCCTTAGATGGTGCTGTCTAGTCTTTGATAGTATTCAACTTATTTTACATTTTGGCACACTAAAAATCATCAGATATCGCTCTTTCGTCTCTGCCACTTCAGCTATCATGGCTGCCAAACACATGGAAGCAACATTTATTTGCTGAGCTAAATTAAATTGGGTTTTAACCTTCCCCATGCCCTCAGATTTTTTTCCTGAAAGTAATTGAGAGAGGAAAAAAAGAGCTTTGTGAAATGTATGTGTGAAATGGGTCTCTAACTGGATTCTAGTATAAGAACAAATCAGTGATTTTGTTCACACATTGTTCTTCCTCATAAACATTTGTGGCCAAAATGATCAGCGCTGAACATTTACAGTATATCAATTACAAAACAGTGTGTGGTTTAACTACCAAAACTGTTTCCCTGCAGTGAAATAAGACAGAAAAGCATCACCATTATATATTCATTGAGCTTTGATTGCAAAACTACAACATTTTGCACTGTTCGACAATTGTATTGATAATTTTGTAATAAGAGAGTTCACAGTATGTTGTGGCTATAGCTCCACTGACACTGACACTGTTGAAGATTTGCAATCACACAATAATTAAACTATCTAGTCCTCAGTGGAATAGACAGAGATTTATACTTTATTGGCCTGTTTGTATAAACTTTCTAGGTTTTGGTAGAAATGTATTACAGAACCTTGTGATGGACCGATGGATGGAGGACCCAAAAACATGATACAGCCTGAAGAAATCCAACAGGCCAAGTTTCAAAAGCAAATCATTCAGTGAGGCTCAGTTAATAGATAAATGTTCAGTAACGGCAGATCTAAAAACAACGCAGTGTGATAAATCCAGAAAAAAAGATTCATTGAAAAAAAAAGGATCTGCTCTTACCAGAAAATGTGGGATGCATACTTTTGAACACAAAATGTAGTACTGACAAATCCTTGGTTTCAACTGCTGCAGTATCAGTAAAATGTGCAGATTCTTTATGAACACACAAACCTAGCCATGGGCTATAGATTAATTCTACCCTAACCATGTATGTTAACTAATCTCTGAACCTAATCCAAATCTAAACCTGATTATTCCTATGAAATAGAAGCGGTTGTAAATACAAAAGTTTAGGAGAGGAAATTAATTAATATACTTATAAGGCCCAAAATATTAGCTTAATGTCAGTAGAAAAACTTAAAGTATGACCCACAATGAAATAAAATGAAAATTAAAGCTGCAAGCAGCGATGAACGGGCCCTCGCACTCACGGCCACCGCCCCCCATAAGCATATCAGAAATGAAACCACCCACGGCTTCCTATGTCAAACCATTCAAAAGTTATAGCAGAAAAAAGGGACAACCAATACGAAGAAGGGGCGGGGCTAATTAGGGCCAATGAAGGTCAAGGACTCCATACAGAATCTGATGACACCACCCACGACTCTCTATGTCAAAACATTCAAATGTTATCGCAGGAAATAGGGACAACCAATCACAAGAAGCGGCGGGGCTAATTTTCACCATTTATGGTCAAGGACTCAATACCGAGTCCGATGACACCACCCACGACTCTTTATGTCAAACCTTTCAAAAGTTATGGCAGAAAAAAGTATTTTAGAGCTTTTAGTGACTTTTGGAGAACTATCAAATATGGACCAATCAGATGAAGGGGAGGCACGCTTTTTGGCGTTTAGCGTCGCCACAGTAACGCTTTTGAAAGAGAAAAGTAATGCGTGTTGTCGCAGGATGGAGACGCACATTTTGATGTATAACACACTTGGGGGAACGTTACGGTTCGGGCCGTATTAACTGCCGAAGGAATGGCATAAATTTCGCCAAAATGACACGATTAATTCAAAATGGCCGACATCCTGTTCGGTTTCGGCCATGACGCCAAGAGACTTTTCTTTAAGTTGCGACATGATACAGGTGTGTATCGATTTTCGTGCATGTACGTCAAACCGTATTGTCGGGCTTGAGGCACGAAGTTTTCCGGGGGGCGCTGTTGAGCCATTTTGCGAAGCCCATTAATGCAAACCATTAAATATCAAATGTATCACGAGGCCTGGCATGCATGCCAAATTTGGTGCCTTTTGGGGAACTATCAAATATGGACCAATCAGATGAAGGGGGGGGGGGCGTGCTTTTTGGCGTCTAGCATCGCCACGGTAACACTTTTGAAAGAGAAAAGTAATGTGTGTACCGATTTTCGTGCATGTATGTCAAACCGTATTGTGGGGCTTGAGGCACAAAGTTTTCAAGGGGCCGCTGTTGAGCCATTTGGCCACGTCCATTAATGCATACTATTAAATATCAAATTTTTCACCAGGCCGGTCTTGCATGCAAAATTTGGTGACTTTTTGGGCACGTTTAGGGGGGCAAAAAGGCCCTCTTTTTGTCAGAAGAAAGAAAGAAAGAAAGAAAGAAAGAAAGAAAGAAAGAAAGAAAGAAAGAAAGAAAGAAAGAAAGAAAGAAAGAAAGAAAGAAAGAAAAATCCTACAGATCAGATACAATAGGGCCTTCACACTGAAGGTGCTCGGGCCCTAATAATACAAAACAAGTCTCTCATTTTTCTTTATCAGGGAAATGGTTTGACTGATGCCAGACAAGCTTTTCCATGTGCAGTTTCAGCATAATTAACCTCCCAAATGAATCCATTTTCACTTGTCCTGCTTTATGATGGTCAATAATTCTTCGGAAAAAGGAGTGATGCAAAAGAGAACCTAATGACCTCAAATAAGTCACTTGAGATTGCCTCAAATGTTAATAAGTTAGCCCTGTGTCAGAAAAAAAGGTTAGTTTTATTCAAGCATTAATAACGTTTTGGTACATTAAATTCTCGATCTAGGAGCCATAGTGTTTCCCATTATTCTGTAGCTCTGTCTTTACATGTATTGAATTATTACACTCACCGCCCACTTTATTAGGTACACCTGTCCAACGCTCGTTCCTTTCTAATCAGCCAATCACATGGCAGCAACTCAATGCATTTAAGCGTGTAGACATGGTCCAGACGATCTGCTGCAGTTCAAACCAGCATCAGAACGGGGAAGAAAGGTGACTTAAGTGACTTTGAACGTGGCGTGGTTGTTGGTGCCAGACGGGCTGGTCTGAGTATTTCAGAAACTGCTGATCTACTGAGATTTTCACACACAACCTGAAAAAGAGAAACTATCCAGTGAATTCACACAGGTTCACCAAAACTTGACAACAGACGATTGGAAAAACGTTGCCCGGTCTGATGAGTCTCCATTTCTGCTGCGACATTCGGATGGTGGGGTCAGAATTTGGCGTCAACAACATGAAAGCATGGATCCATCCTGCCTTGTACCAACGGTTCAGGCAGGTAGTGGTGGTGTAGTGGTGTGGTATTTTCTTGGCAAACTTTGGTCCCATTAGTACCTATATATCTATGCCAGGAATGATTAAGACAGTTCTGAAGGCAAAAGGGGGTCCAACCCCGTACTAGCAAGGTGTACCTATTAAAGTGGCCGGTGAGTGTAGCTGACAGTGGCAGAAACTTGGTTATGAATGACAATATCTTCACTGTTTCAACACATTGAAATCGTCAAGTATTAAAAGGCAGCAAATTTGTTTCCTTTCTTTAATACATCATCTATCTGTGAAAGTAATATTGTTGAAAGAGTCTATGGAATAAGCAGCTACTGTATATAAGTTGGAAACCGACTGGTTACACATCTAAACGATTTTAGTGTTCTTAGCATTTTTTACAACAAACACTGCAACTAAAACCTCTGATTTTGTTCTAAGTTCAAATTTATTTCATCTCCTCTTTTATTTTAACAGTTTATGCAAACTCAAATCTCAGTACTGATATTCTGCTAAAAAAAAGAGAGAGAGAAATTGTGGATTTACACCCTTTGGTAAAACACACAATTGCCAACCCCTGAAACAAACCCTGAGGCAATTCTAAAGCTAATACCATTTAATTAAATTTAAAAAAAAGTTTGGGAAAAAAAGCTTAGTATAACTTTTCAAATTCTTGCCTACCTGCTTCTAATCAAACCATGGATAAGAAAGTCCATTATTTACCCAGATGTTTTATTTAATTTCACACACTGAAGTAGTAGTTCATGTACTTATTCCCTCTCCGTTCATATCATTGCCTACTCTTCTGGGTTTGGTCTTCCTGTGAGGGTTAGAGTAGGCTCCCACATCTCCACAGCTCTTAGCGTCAGCATGGCTCCCCCCAGAGGCGATTCTAGGGTCTGTTGGGGCCCTAGGCAAAAATTTGTAGGGGGCCCCTCAAACCAGCGTTCATCACCTTTATTTTATAATAAACTGACACCAACGAAAACTTTATGAAATTTTGTTTTTTATTCCAAATGTTCACAGTAAACAATGATTAATTACATGGTAATTAATCATTTGGGATATCTCCATCAAACCAGCGACGCGCAGAGAACGTGATGACGCAATTACGCTTCTTCTTCCTGTATCCAAATTCAAAACAAATGCTGCTTCGCGCAACTTTTCGCTCACCTTCTTTTAAATCTCGCTATCCCTGTACTTTCTACCGTCTACAAATGCAGAAATGTTCATATCCTTCATTACATTTATGAATTGATTAGTCTCCTCCTGGTCTTTGTTTCTCCGTGTTTATAAGAAATTCCTGGAATCAAAAGACCAGGATTCCTTGTGAACAGAACATGCGCAGAAAACAAATTCTTCTTCTTTGCGTTTTTTGGCAGATTGCATACCGCCACTACTGAACCGGAGTATGTAGGACAGGATCTAGTTGTCTATAGCTTTATATTAAATCATCTAATATAATAATACTAATGAAAAGAGAAAAAACTTGAAACAAACAAATAAAACAAATAAACCAAACAAGACCGCTATATACTCACTATATCCTGTAAAATAGAAAACAAATTCATGTTCCGTTTGATGGGGATATTCC
Organism: Cololabis saira; assembly: GCF_033807715.1. Lineage (NCBI taxonomy): Eukaryota > Metazoa > Chordata > Actinopteri > Beloniformes > Belonidae > Cololabis > Cololabis saira. Next base: position 11,159,405 of record NC_084593.1, on the reverse strand, counting down.
GTTTGGCGTTTAAATGACCGAATATTCGGGTTTTAAAAGGGTTATTGACTGCATGTAAACGCAGTCGTCATAGCTTTCATAGCTTAACATTAAAGGCGCGTTTCCACTACACAGAACAAAAACCAAAAACCAAAACCAAAAACGTCAATAAACACTGGTCTGACGCTAGTTTTGCTGTTTAACGGTAGTTATCTGTTCCACTTACCACTGTCTTGCTTTCTTCTGTCTTTGTCCTCCTTTTTTTCTTCCTCTTTTCACTGCCGGACGGATAACTACTCCTCTTCATTTTTCTTTATTGGCTCCATTTAAAACTTCCAGAATGAATGTTAAATTCTGTGCACACGACACTGTGTGTAGTTTTTTTTTTTTTGACACTGCGTACAGGTGGATGATCCGTGATCCGTGATCATGGGAATGACGACATGGGGGCCCTTAATGGAGGTTTCCTACTGGCTACTGATAAATGCCCTATGTTTGTTTAAGGAGGAGGATGTGGTCATTGCGGTTACCACATTTTCTGTAGAGTAAAAACAGCCTTCAATACTTTTTTAGTCCTCAATACCCCTGACAGGAAACACCTTTGTTTATAGTAATAATTAAAAAAAAAAAAAAAAAAAAAAATTTTTTTTTTTTTTGGGCCTCATGGGCCCCCCAACAACTCGGGGCCCCAAGCAGTTGCCTGCCTTGCCTGTTCACAAGCTGCGCCTCTGGCTCCCCCTAGAGCTGTATGCTCAGCCCCCTTCCCTGTACCTTCTACATATAACTGCATCCATCTTCTCTTGCAACACTTTTGTCAAATAACACCATAGCGGTGGTGCTCAGCGATGAGTCTGCCTGCCGTGACAAGGTGGAGTGGCTGTCAGCGTGGTGCAGAGACAACAACCTGCTCCTGAATCCAACAAAGCCAAAGGAGTTAGTCATTGATTTCAGCAAAGTAAAAATAGACATGTAACCCACTGTCATCAGTGGGTATACTTTTGGAGAGGCTCACAGGCTTCCACTTTCTTGGAGTCCGCATTGAAAAACACCTGACCGGGGGCGTGAACACGACACAACTGGTAGAGAAGCCACAGCAGAGACTCTACTTCTTTAGAGTCTTTAGGAATAACAACACCAGCCAGAGACTGGCGGTGTCTTTGTACCGCTCCGCCACAGAGACCATCCCACTTACTGCCTCTTTGTCCAGTTTTCCAGCTGCACTGTGGCAGAAATGAAAGGGCTACAGAGGGTTGTCAAGACTTTCTTAGGCAGTCACTGGGTCCCACTCTGGAAGGCCGACCTGCTACAAAATAACAGCAAATACTAAATCCCATTGAGAGGCTGAGGTCAATCCTCTAAAATAATGCAGACAAGCAGAAAGATTACAAATTACAAAAGCATTAATGCATCTCCATCAGTCAGGATCTGGCCGAGGAGTGTTTAAGACGGAACAACACTATCACAGCCCAAACATTTGATCAAACATTCATTTTTATCACTCTGATGTCTTGTTATATAATATATGTTAATTAGCCTTGCAGATGTTTTTAATGGGACTCTCTTTGCATTTGAATTATCTCTCAAACATCCCTCTTGAATTACAAAGTTTTTTATATTTTTTATATTTTATATGTACATTTAATTTACTTACTTTGAAACATCACATGGTTGTATCACTCAAAACAACACAATAATATTATTCCTGCAAGCTTAGCCCCATTCAGTCAGAGGATTGAACATGATAGAGAGCGAGAAAGGAACTCAAACACTACATCAAATGAAAGATAAAAAAATGAAAGAAAATGAGTCAAAAGTCACAACTTCATTACCTATTTTCACATATATATATATATATATATATATATATATATATATATATATATATATATATATATATATATATATATATATATATATACATTTATTTATATAGTCCATTGGCAACTGCTTTCATGTACTGTCAACAGTTATATAAAAAGATATCAACATCAAACATAAGGTACTGTGCAGGATGAAGATAGTTGAATGCAACAGTTTCTGAAACAGTCCTGTAGCCTTACATGCGAGATGAGTAAAAATAAAAGCCAGGTTAAGGTTACTGAAGATTATTAACTTCCAAGCGTCTAGAAGTGCTTCCACTTAATGTGGATAACTCACTTCTGCACGTGCACACCGAGAAATTGTCTGTTTATATCCATCTTTTTTGAACGCTGTTTTTTTTTTTTTTTTTTTTTTTTTTTTTGTTCTTGCTATTATTTCAATACAATGTATTTTTCCTGGTGAGAACTTTGAATAAGCCCATTTAGGGCTTCCTTTCTCACCTGCACATATTTTCATGCTTTTTATGTTCATTTAAACTTTTGTACCGTTTTTTTATGTTGTGCAAATAAACAAATCAAATCAAATCAAACTTGCACAATAAATGCAGTGTGCATAAAATGTAGCAGATGTCCACACAACCCTCTGATATTAAGTCTTCACTGCAGGAGTCTTTGCTCTCTGCATCCTTTCATTATTGTCTTCTCGTATCTGATTCGTCATGTAGTGATTATTCTTTTTGACTCTCTGACTTTGGGAGAGATGGAAAAAGCAGGTAAAAAAAGTAAAAAGGCACAAAAAGAGCCAGGGAGAAAAGAAGAGACTCAGAAAGACGTGATAGGAAAAGTAAAAAAGAGAAAAAGAAAGTTTTACACATCAAAGAGCTCTTTTTCAATATGAGAATCACAGGGAACAGCCTGACAGATGAAGTGGGGGCCTCCAGAAGTATGACAATGTGTTCCTGCACCCCATGAAAAACTTGCCAATTTTATAAATTTGTGAGAATTTTTCAATCAATGTAGTGAAAAGCAGAAACAGAGACTGCTGCACGGGATGGATATGACTCAAAACATCTTTTACCTTCTCGCTGAGGTTAAACTGACATTTTTGTCTAAGGGACACAATGGAGACTGAGAATGTTCAATCATGGAAATGATCCAGAAGAATTTGACTGTCTTAGCTTGATACAAAAACAGCCCGCAGTGCCATCTGGTTGCTTTTTTGGTGCATCCAACAGTTTGAAGAAGAGGTTACATATTTGCACAGATGCTTATCAAAGAGCTCTTTCGGCTGCCTGAGGGGAATTCACACAACTTCAGGCAGGTGGTTTTGATGTTGCCTGACTGGATGTCACAGTGTGAAATAGCTCATATGAGGGCACACCATCTCTTCTTTGTTTTAAGACTTCAATATTGTAATATAGTGTATTTACATGTTGTTGTTGTTGTTGCTATTGTTATTGCACATGTCAGTTCCTCAGTTTCAGTTCAGTTGATGTCAGAATTGATCACTGCCAGATGACACTGTGACGGAGCTACTACCGGTCTTAATCAATACCTCTGAGGATTTTCATTCAAGCATGTCTAATCATGTCATCAGAGGTGGCACCCAGCTGGAGCCTTGTCAAGACTAATTCAGAATGTTATATTAAGAGATGCTGATCTTCCTATCTCATCTTATACGTCACAGTCAATATGCAGCACTGCACCGTTTGATTATGAATTTGTGATTGGGATTGAAGCAAAAAGAAGAAATATACCATTTACTTATACTGTAGTACACTGACAGAAAATATTCTGAGAAGAACAGAGCTTTAAGAGGTGATTTTGTGTAATTTCTCCACTTGAAGTGACATTTTGTTCAATAGAAAGTCTTTCCCTTTTGTCATTAATTTGATGTGTATTGTGTATTTTCTTAAAAGAAACATTTTCAGTCACAACTGCTAGTATTATTTCAAAAAATAATGAGCACTCACTGATTTCCGTAATTAAATAATTTCAGTTTCCAGCATGTTGGCAGGAAAGGAAAAATATAAAACTCTTTGACAGTTTCAAAGTTTAACAAAAGAGAAATAGGAAAATTAAATAACATGATTTTTTTTTCTTTTAAAATCTGTGGTGACATTATTTTGGCCAGCATAAAAGAAAGGAAGTTATCAACTGATAAAAAGTTGACTTTGTCTTCTGATTTAGTCGATTTTTGATTTAGTTTGTGATTCTAGTAACATGCACTGTTGCCCATAAAGTTGGAATTATTTTCCATGTCAGAAAACATTCCCCTTTTTCCCTCTTTTTATTTACAATCACTTTATGAGATGCAAAACCTGTTTTACTCCAACTTTATGAGAAACAGAGTATATTGTACCCTCAAATATTGTTGACACTATTCAGAAACATGTCCAAGACATGAAAATCTCGTCCACGTTTCAGGCAGTACTTCTGTAAGGTTTCTGTTCAGGGCTTCATTGCCTTAGACACATCCACAGGTATAACTCGGATGAAGTCAGTTTGAAAGTCACAGGAAGTAGTGCACAAATAAATGTCTGACTTTGAAAAAGTTATTTAAAAAATTATTTCCTGATTGAGATACTTGAACTCCTCCACCAGATTGACAGACGGATCGGTGCAGCGTCCGCAGTTATGCGGTCGATGTACCGGGCCGTCGTGGTGAAGAGGGAGCTGAGTCGAAAGGCGAAGCTCTCGATTTACCGGTCAATCTAAGCACCTACCCTCACCTATGGTCATGAACTTTGGGTAGTGACCGAAAGGACAAGATCGCGGATACAAGCAGCCGAGATGAGTGTCCTCCGCAGGATGGCTGGACGCTCCCTTAGAGATAGGGTGAGGAGTTTGGTCACCCGGGAGGAGCTCGGAGTCGAGCCACTGCTCCTTCACATTGAGAGGAGTCAGCTGAGGTGGCTTGGCCATCTGTACCGGATCCTCCTGGACGCCTCCCTAGGGAGGTGTTCCAGGCATGTCCCTCCGGGAGGAGACCCCGGGGAAGACCCAGGACACGCTGGAGAGACTATGTCTCTCGGCTGGCCTGGGAACGCCTCAGACTCCCCCCGGAAGAGTTGGAGGAAGAGCTGGAGGAAGTTTCTGGGGTGAAGGAAGTCTGGGCATCCCTGCTGAGGCTGCTGCCCCTGCGACCCGGGAACGGATAAGCGGAAGAAGATGAGTGATGAGTGAGTGAGTATTTCCTGATTATTAAACTTGTATTTAAATAGGGCAGTTTAACATAGTTTCAGGAGAAAAACGAAACAAAAAGCAGGGGTACACCCTAGCCAGGTCCAAGTCTGTCGCAGGGGCACATGCAACCAACCATAGACGCAACATCTCAGCTCACCTCATCGGTCAGACAAGAAGGGGCTCAGAGCTGATCCTTGATGCAGTCCCACCTCCACCTTGAACCCCTTTGTCTTACCTACAGAAGACCTCAGCACTGCCTTACATCTCCCATACATGGCCTGGTGCACTCCAACCTCTTACTCCAGCATTCCTCATACAAACCCCAAAGCTCCTTACTTCTCTCTCATAGGTTTCGCAAGGTATAATCCAGCCCTCCCTGACCGTCTCTGTAGTTACCTATAAAAATCCTCAGCAACTATTGCATCTGTAGTACTATTTTTTTTCCTTTGAAACATACTTTTGTTTACTTTTGTGCTCATTCCAACTTCCATTACTTTTCCCTATGACTTCAGTGTGTGACTTTATTCTTCTCTGGTTGCCACAACTCCCCTGTTCTTAAAATGTTGCACCAGCACACTTCTTTATTCCTAAGGCATGCTCTCACTCTCTAAGATATCTCTAAGACTGAATGTCTTCGTCAAAAACTCTCCTGCCATCTACTAATGACTTTACTGTAATCAGGACTGCCTCGCTCTTCATCTTCTTCAAGGCCCTCCTCATTTCAGCCTTAACAATCTTTCCTACTTCCTGGTCCACAACAGTCAGTCTTTTACTCTTGTTCCCTTTCATTTTCCTCGTTAATCAACTCTTCAAAGACCTTTCCATCTTCCCATCACATTTCTCGCACCTGTCAATACATTTCCATCTCAATCCTTAATCACCTGACCCTGCTGCACATCTTTCCCCATCTCTATGTCTCTGCCTCAAATCATTCTGTCTCTCCTTGCTGTCTGTGAGGCACCAAGCTCGTTAAACATGTGGACACAATGGTATTTCCTAGAGAAAAAAATACCATTTTGGGCCCTTTAAAAAAGGTCCCACGATGGTATTTCTTAAAAAAAGAAATACCATTGTACACAAAGAATTTGACAAAATTAAACCTGCATAAATTAACTAAACGTGCACTCTACAAAATCTAATGTACTTCACCAACGTATTCACTTTTCGTTTGAGATTCTATGTGTGAGATTCTCTTTAATAATTATAATATTTTCATCTTTGAATCCATTGAAACTCATTTTTATAAATATTTTGAAAGGTTTTGAAAAATTTTGTCAGTTCATGCTTTAACGACGGTTGCGGTGCACAGAGCCCTTTTCAGATGATCAAAGATTGTGACCTTCAGTCACTATCATTCTTGCAATTACATATAACGTTGTTTTATGTTGCATTTTATGTTTTTTAATTAACCTAATCAGACAAAGATATATATTTTTGCCCTCAAAGGACCTCATGACATATAGGCCACAAATATTTATCGATATAAGGAGGGAATTAAAACCAGATGGCTAAATAAGAATGTCACATAACCAAGGCTGCAGCTCTAGATCACAAAATGAGTTACCCAACTTCAAAGCCTTCTATGATTTAAATGTTTTGCCTAGAATTGAAATCTATTAAAAAATAAGTAAATAACAAAAAAGTTCTCTTGCAAAGGATTCCAGTACTCATAGACTTAATTTGTAATGGTGATTTGGAAATACACATTCATTTTCAAACACTGGATATTGACCGACTGTGGTTATCAGGGTTTGGTTTGAGATGTTGGACCCAAATGCAGGAGACCTTAGGAAGCAGGAGTCACTCACACAAGTCCCTTAATGAAATAAAACACACACAGACAGAAATCCAACAGATAAATGCTGACTCCAGAAAACAACCCCCTTGAGAAAACACAGAGACCATGAGACATGGCACAAGAGACACACAGTATGCACCAGAAAAGGGCAAAGGAAAGACGAAAAAATATTCTCACTCCTGTTTTGCATGTGAATTACTGCAGCAGTGCTCTTCCTCTTGATTTATGTGACAACCTGTTTTAAGCCTTCTTTCCTCTTTGAGTCTCAACTCCTGAAAAGCAAAGTCTGAGTTGTGAGTTTCATATCTAAAATGGAAAAAAAAAGGAAACTGCTTATTCTTTATTTCAGGGTCTTTCAGGGTGTTGAAAACAAGCCACGTGACATTGTGTAAATGTTCATTTGATGTCATCAAGTTAAAAATGGACTCAAAGTACAGTTTATTCTCTGTTCACATCCAGCCATATGGTAAAAATCTGGTAGGACATTGTTTAATAAGGCAGATTTTTCTCTTTTTGAGCTCTGAAATCAAACATTCTTCATTGGGCCTGATCTTAAGCCAACAGAGCACGTGCTTCAGCTGCTGAACACAGAACTGGAGGCAGAAAGGACCACAAACAAGCAGCTACAGATGGTGACAGCAGGGAAGGTCTGGTAAAACAACAGCAGGCAGGGAATGACACAGGCCCTGACTACAAACAATTTTCATCTAAGTAAAAACTCCATCCATCCATTTACTTCAGCGTATTCATGTTTGGATGGTGGAGGCAGCAGCCTGAGCAGGAGCCCAACTCCGTGGAGTTTATTATTTGACTTTTGTTGAACACAATCTTCTCTGTTCTATGATTATCTCACATTTTTTGTGAGCTTTGGCTATGAAATCATGTAAAATCCGAAGAAAACGATGAGATTGTTTTGTTGAAACAATATGTGTTTGTTGGTTCTTGTTCAAATATTTTTCCTGTAATTAGTCAGTAAAAATTTTAATTCAAATCTAAATTAGAACTACACCGAATTTAATTTTCATACTTGAAAAGCAGCAAGTCCTAAAAATAAATATGCAATTTCCTTTTTCAAAAACAGAGAAAAGATGTGAGGATGTGTTTGAACGTGCATTAAGTAATACAATTTATGTAATTCATTTACTCTTGAAACATTGCTCAATACTTTATTGCCAAACGCCCCCGGGACATGTTTGTTTGCACAGATCTGTTAATCTGGTTAGCCCCCCTAAATCAGTTACAAAAGTGCTTATATTTATTCAGCGGGGCAAAATTAAAGCATCATTTGACATATATAAAGAATTTAGGAATAATACAGTCTTATTTTAAATACTAAAGACAACGGACCATTGAAATGAAAATGCCTATCAAGATCCACACTGACACCCTTGAAATGTGATGTGGAATGAGGCGGATAAACCCACACAAATTAGTGTTCAAAACTAATGGTGATGCACACCTGCTTTAGTAAATGTGGTGTGAACTTTACTCGAGTCACTGTTGGATTAATGCCCAATACAGTTTCTGAGTTTTAGCCCTTACCCTCGGTTTTGAGGGTCTCGTCACCGCTTCAACTTTGAACTGAAAGGGAGGTTTTCAATCATTCATTTACAAAGTAACATTTTCTGTTTGCAATGTCTGTGGTAAGTTTAGTCAAACTACCACAGCTAATCCTTGTGTCATTCTGCCAATAATGATTAGCAGGCGCCAACCATGCTGCCAAGAACCTCGACCTTCCACCCACAGGAACAGGGAGGCAGTACAATGAAGTGAATGGAATAGTTTCTTGTATAGTTAATTTAAGTCTCTTCCAACTACACGCTGACATTTGTGTGTGTGTTTGTGTGTGTGCATCTAAGAAATAATCCACAAATGTGAACTGTAAATTTAAGGCACTTTCAGAAAACAGATGTCTGCTGTTTTCCTTAAGAAAGAACTAATCTTCATTTCAGTTATGACATCTATTACTTTCTTTCAATCCATGTTTTGCACCTGTGTTCTTAGCATTCTCTTTTAGAGGATGCTACTGTGTGTTTTTGCTGTATGCTATGACCATTTCTCCCTTCTGCAGCTTGTAAGTGTTTGAGATCAGCTTTGTGTTTTCAAGAAAAACTAAATTTGGACACTAACTGACATTAACCCCTTAAGTACATTATTCTGTAAGAGACAGATCATCATATGTCCAGCCTTAGGGCTCACGATAGCTCACACTTTAAACTGATAAAAAAGTTTTATTCTTTGTTTTATTTCTTTTTTTCTTTAGCTCTTACTTTTCTTTAATTATTTGCCTTGCATAACAGTTTTGCCGCAGTAGTTGGTATTTCTGTCTTTTAGGCAGAATTCCATCCCTAGTCATATTCTGAACTGGGACAAACTGGTAAAACACCACACAGCATATCCAAACACTAAAGTAACTTGACAGTTAGTTCCCATATAATGGATGAGTCAAAATTATGTCCTAATTCCTAAATCACAAAGCTTCTGAGATTCACTGTTAAGTCTCTTCCTATGTGTATAATTGTAAGTATATCACTTCACTAATGTCTATAAGTTAGTTTCATAAGAGCGGCTTCTTGTGCTTCTGACGGGTTGAATATCGCCAGGATCTCAAAATAATGAATTTTTAATTGTGATCGGATAATGATTTATTTCTTAAGTAAACCATAAAAGTGCTGATAAAATGATAAATTTGCCATAAACACCAAGGCAATAAAAAAGGCTTTGACTTCCCGAGTTTTTGCGAAAGAGGGAGCTGAAAAAAATGACATTTCATTGATGTTACGTCATTGCTATGTATCAAGTAGAACCATGTTATTGTGGTTGTCTGTAGACAATTGGATACATTTCAGAAAATGAGAATATCTTCAACAGCTGGCAATGCTACAAGGATCAGTTTTTGGTTTACCATGGATTGCAAATGAATGTTGTCTTGGTTTTCCACATATTATTTAGCAAGTATATCTCTAGTCACTTCTGTTTATGTTGGATTTGCCTTTTTTGTTTTATGTTCTTGGGGCTGCTTGTTGATCGTGTTAACTGTGAGTAAATCTTTCATAAATTTCGTTTCGAGTGTTTTTCTGGAACCCCCCTCTCTATCCCACCACAAAGGACTGGGACATCCAGGTCTTTGGCATGAATGTGTAAATCGACCAGATGGGGTGAAATGGTCGGGACATGGGGTGAAATGAGATTGGACCGAAAAGTTGGCCAGTCCCGAAAGCCAATTTTTCACTGAAGGGGTGAAGAAGAGAGGATGTTGTTTTCTATTCCCTCATTGTTTACACTGTAAACTGGGGCACCAAAAAGGGGGTAAAGGAGACAGATTGATTTTGTTATAGATGCCAGAGGAGTTTTTATGATGCCACGACACCATGTAAAATTCAAAAGTTTGGTTCTCTCAGTGGCACCATCCCTACTTAAATCCCCTTAATATTGTCATTATTATTCTTTCCTGTTTTAAATATATTATCTAGTATATGTTTGGAGATAAGTTTCCTTCCCTTCATATGTATTTTCTACTGCTCACTTCGTTACTCTCCTCGAACTGAAACCTGACCTTCAGCTACTGTTTTTTTTTTTTTTTTTGTTTTTACTGCTCCAGGAATGATGTACCGTCTATTGTCAAATTTACCTTTGATGTGCAACCTGACTTGTTGGGATATGTGGGGGGGTAGTGGGAGGGCTAAAATGGGGGCTTGGGTGCCCGAGGATTTCACAGTTCTTCCATGTCTTTGTATGTGCATCTGTTTTCGTGGGAAAAATCAATGAAAATATGTTTGAGAAAAAAAAAGTTTGGTTCTCACACCCACGCAACTCCTGTCTCTGACTGAAGTTTATACCCATGGGCAAGGCATATCTTGTCAGATTCTGTTCATTTTCAGTATTACCACTTTAAGCAGGTTATACAGAGTCCCTCTGGCAACCACAAACATATTTAACCACTTGTTGTTTACGATTAAAAATAATAATAAAAAAAAGTCCTCCTGAATTATATCCATTTCCATTTAGTCAATATCAGCTCCATAACGGTTGAAGCCAAACTTTGCAGCGATTAGATTTTTGACAAAAAAGACTTTGATAAATGTCGAGAAGTTTTTAGCTAAAGTTGTAGTCAAAGGTTTTGACGTAAAAAATTGCTCTCTTTTCTTAAAAAACCAAGCTGTTGTCCAAAAGTCTTGGCCGAACTGTCCGATGCATCCACATCCATCGGCTGAGCAACATCATCACTCCTCCTTAGCTGGATCCTAGGAAACAACCCAACGGTCATGGTGCTTGCTGGATACTCTTGGAAGTCCTGAGTCTTTCTGTACTGCAGTTGAACCTCTCTCTTTGAAGTTCTTTATTATGCAGTACATGTTTGTTTTTTTCAGGTCCAATATTTTTAGCAGAAATTTGCATGCATCTAGGACCATTTGGATGCAAGGCAAAAATGGTTTTGGAGGGGGACCCTCTCCAACACCAGAACACAATGCCTTCTTGACTGCCTTATTCAGAATAGTCATGTGGTTTCAGCTGAGTTGCTCTCTCAGATGTAAGTCGCTTTGGATAAAAGCGTCTGCTAAATGACAGTAGTAGTAGTAGTAGTAGTAGTAGTAGTAGTAGTAGGACCTGACTATACCGACAGGCTGTGACTGAGAGATGGCTCTCTCTCTGTCTCTCGCTCTCGTCCTTGCTCGCCGATTGCTCCCCAATCCTCTCATAAACTCGATCCTGCTTCAATTATTCCTGCCCATTGACAATAAATGACACATAAACCAAATCAAAAATGACAACTCTCATATTTTGAATCAAATCAAACAAGCACACCAATCAAATGTATGAATCCTTTCTTGACTCACTATCCTCGAAATACAGAGAGGAGCTATTTATTTCACTAATAACCAGTGGTGTTTTGTTGTGGAGGTAGAGGGAAGCCAAGCTTCCTCACTTTTTTTTTTACTTTTCTTCACTCAGACTATAATCATTAGTTAATAAAATACACTTTTTTAATGGTTTATGTAATCCTTCTGTGTTGTGGCTCTGTCCTCTCCTCCTCGTCTCTCTTCATTAATTATTGAGCGTTTTATGATGTGTAAAACAGCGCCCCCGTAAATGTAACGTGGTGAATGAGCAATGAAAACATGGTACTGCACTCTGTTGTCTGAAAGGAGGCCAAGCTGAGTTGGAAAAACAAAGAATGATTAACCAATCAGGTGAGGCCATTGTCACGACCCTGCTCCCCTGTGATTGGTCGGGACGGTGTCAAGGGAAGCTTTGAACTTGTGGTCATCAGGCCAATGACATAAGCATCTACGTCATGAATGAAATAAAGGTTTGTGTTGATACCTTAGTAAGATAGCAAAATTCATCACTCACTCACTCATCTTCTTCCGCTTATCCGGGACTGGGCATCAACAGGGATGCCCAGACTTCCTTCACCCCAGACACTTCCTCCAGCTCTTCCGAGGGGAGTCCGAGGCGTTCCCAGGCCAGCTGAGAGACATAGTCTCTCCAGCGTGTCCTGGGTCTTCCCCGGGGTCTCCTCCCGGAGGGACATGCCTGGAACACCTCCCTAGGGAGGCGTCCGGGAGGCATCCGGTACAGATGCCCAAGCCACCTCAGCTGACTCCTCTCAATGTGAAGGAGCAGCGGCTCGACTCCAAGCTCCTCCCGGGTGACCGAACTCCTCACCCTATCTCTAAGGGAGCGTCCAGCCACCCTGCGGAGGAAACTCATCTCGGCCGCTTGTATCCGCGATCTTGTCCTTTCGGTCACTACCCAAAGTTCATGACCATAGGTGTGGGTAGGTGCGTAGTTTGACCGGTAAATCGAGAGCTTCGCCTTTCGACTCAGCTCCCTCTTCACCAAGACGGTCCGGCACATCGACCGCATAACTGCGGACGCTGCACCGATCTGTCTGTCAATCTCACGCTCCATCGTTCCCTCACTCGTGAACAAGACCCCGAGATACTTGAACTCCTCCACCTGAGGCAGGACTTCTCCACCCACCCGGAGAAGGCATGCCACCCTTTTCCGATGGAGAACCATGGCCTCGGATTTGGAGGTGCTGATTCTCATCCCTGCCGCGTCGCACTCGGCCCCAAACCGCCCCAGCACATGCTGAAGGTCCCGGTCCGATGAAGCCAACAGGACAACATCATCTGCAAAAAGCAGAGATGAAATCCTGAGGTTCCCAAACCGGAACCCCTCCGGCCCCTGGCTGCGCCTAGAAATCCTGTCCATAAAAATTATGAACAGGACCGGTGACAAAGGGCAGCCCTGCCGGAGTCCAACACGCACCGGGAACAAGTCTGATCTACTGCCGGCAATGCGAACCAAACTCCTGCTTCGATCATACAGAGACCGGACAGCCCTTAATAGAGGGCCCCGGACTCCATACTCACTCAGCACCCCCCACAGAATGGCACGAGGGACACAGTCAAATGTCTTCTCCAGATCCACAAAACACATGTAGACTGGTTGGGCAAATTCCCATGAACCCTCAAGCACCCTGCGGAGGGTATAAAGCTGGTCCAGTGTTCCACGACCGGGACGAAAACCGCATTGTTCCTCCTGAATCCGAGGTTCAACTCAGATAGCAAAATTATTAAGCATAATTATACAGGGTGGAGATTTTGAGTATTAAGTAAAAAATACTTTTACTAAACTGCCTCAACAGCAACAACTCTTGCAGAGCACTTGGGCTCGGCAGTAGTCTTCAGGTAAACACCAAACAAAACACACCGACTCTGTTGTTGACGACCCAACATGGTCATTGACCATTTTACCTTCAAGCTTCACAGAGGGTGAGCAAAACGTTTTTCTTTCTGTGCGCAGCTTAATAGTCGCTGAACTGCGCATTTAGCAATTGTGTTATTCTGGATGTGATTATAGGCCTTACTGCACCTGCATGCTTTGATTAAGCAGCACGTGAGTCCACTGAAGCTGTTGTTTACTGTTGTACATGTGTTGTGCACATAAAGGCTGAATTATGCTTCTGCGTCAAAATGGCGCCGTGCCTACGGCGTGTGGTTTGGGTCGACGCAGACGACACGCCGTCACCTGCGGCGTCACTGACGCGCACCTCCCGAAAATTGCAACTACGCGTCGAGGAGACGCAGACCACACGCAGACAGAGAGGGCTGTGATTGGTTCGTTTGAAAACGAAGCATTTCCGGTTTCCGGTTTGAAGCAGTAGTGAACTTCCAGGGCTCTTTTCTTCGTTTATATGTGATTTTTTTTGTTTTGGTTTTTTGCACAATAGTTGTCCTTATTTCTTTGATTTACTGTGACGGGAAAAAGTCGGATAAACCATTCAGAAAAAGATCGCTAACTAGCGGTCGCGGGGGGTACTGCACCGCGACCAAATGGAGAGACGGAGAAGTCCGAAGGGTTCATGACGGCGTCACGGCTGCGCCGTGTGCTCTGCGTTGGTGTGACGCAGAAGCTTAATTCAGCCTTAATTATATAGCACATAATTCTGTGAGCCACAACCACAGCAACTTGTCACATCTAGTTATTATTAATTTCTCTTGTTTTGTCCTCTCTAATAATCGAGTGTTCTCCAAAATTGTCAAATGTTGAAAGATGGGCCATTGGAGATTTTTCACACCACAAACAGCTGCAAAACAAAAATGTGACATTGAAACAAATCTAGAGACACTAAGGCTGTTCAACCACAAAACTAAAAGATAGATGATATTTGAGCTGAGAGGAAGAGCTTTGTCTGTTCATATGAGTAACAACTCTCCTATTATGAACAAGATTGTTCTAAATCCCATTGATGACATGGAAACATCTGTTTTCTACACATACTGGGCATATATTGATCTTAACGGTCTTGGGGGGGATAATGGCAATTGTTCTAAAATGCCATCAAAATAGATTTTGGAAGCAGGGAGACGGGGAAATTGACATGCTGAGCAACTGTGTGCAGGAGAGGCAAGATGAGACGAGGCAATAACCACCAGGAGTGTCTGGAAGTCTGACAAGTCTGGCAAAAATCACTGTCTGGATGGACGCCTTTACAAGTCGGGAACAAAACTTTTAAAACCGAACTGACATTGTTTCCTGCTCCTTCTTTCTGAAATGTCAAGATTATGTCATGCTCTTGGAAATATAAAACATGAAATGTGCCTCCCACTCTGTGACACTGAAGAAATGATTGCTGTGCAGAGGCGGAGCTAGAGGGGAGGCCGGGGTAGCACTGGACGCCCCTGAAATCTGATTGGTCCCGCCAAGTGCCACCCCAGATGATTGACATATCAGGGCACCGCGCACGTCTTGTTCAAAGGAGCCAGTTGCGTTTTGAAATCAGTGACTCCTCACTGATATGTCCCCCCTGTACAGTAGTTGGCGCTATGTACCACACAGAGTTGTAATCCAACTTATTAGGAGAAGAAGAAGAATCGCCTAAGAAGAGGAACATTTGAATTTGTGTCAGACGTTATCTTTGCTGGAGTGACTGGAGCCAAATTTAAACTTAAAAACGGCTAAGGGATCGACAAAATAAAAAGAGGAAGAGGAGGAGAATGATACATATCCTTGATGGACAGTGAAGTCCTCAGTCACTTTTTAAAATCACTTTTGTGTTCAGATAGGAGATCGTTTTGCTACAAGCCATGGGTATCAAGCTAACGTTACATCTCATGGCGTCTACAAATACCACTGACAGTTTCCAACGGCCGCTCCACATTAACGTCTACATTTAATTCGGGTTGCCGCTTATATTTACGTGTTTCTGTTTGTGAGTAACTGTGAGCGTGAGTGAGTAACTTTGTGAGTGAATGAGTAACTTTGTGAGAGTAACTTTGTGAGTAACTGTGTGTGTGTGAGTAGCTGTGTTGGAGTAACTGTGTGTGTGTGGGAGTAAACAAACTTAAAGCTAGGGTCTACGATCTTGAGTTTTTAAAAAAAAAAGACACCTACTCCCCACACAAGCTCCCTCCCCCTCGTGCTCTGCCTCACATGAAGCTCCCGCCTCCGACACGCCCCCTCTGGTACGGGAGCCAGCAGGATCAAAAACAAGCGGCGCCGGATTGAAATCACTATAAAAGTTCATTGGAAAACAAATACAACGCAGAGCCGTGTGTGTTGGTGTTTGTTCGTGTCTGCGTGAGAACAAGAAAGAAACAAGAAACAAGAAAACACCAAGATACAACAATGGAATCACAGGTAAGATACAATGTTACTCATTCAAATGTCCACAGACGCAAATTGTCGAGACTGCCGGAGCCAGTGGTCCTTCGTGTTGCCGTACTTTTGGAGGCGG
Organism: Cololabis saira; assembly: GCF_033807715.1. Classification (NCBI taxonomy): domain Eukaryota; kingdom Metazoa; phylum Chordata; class Actinopteri; order Beloniformes; family Belonidae; genus Cololabis; species Cololabis saira. Next base: position 11,143,372 of record NC_084593.1, on the reverse strand, counting down.
GGAGTAGGTGAGGACTGTCCAATCACTGACATTCAAGCAGATTGACCAATAGGCGCCGTTCGGGCCGGATGGCGCCTATCGGTTGACTTCTTTGCAGGATTACAGCAGATAGAAGAAATATTTTCTTTATGTTCTTTTTGCTAATCATATTTCATAGGTAACACTATTGGGCCATAACAACCTTAGAAATGCTTTTGATAAAAATGTACAATATGTAAAATCGTAGACCCTAGCTTCTAAATTTATATATACACAAATCTCATCTCCTGTGCTTAATATGTACATTTCAACATTTAGAGACTCCGATTGCAATTGATTGTTCAATAAACTAATTCATTCTCAAAGTCTGTGGACCCCCTGAAATAGCCTTGGCCCCCTTCTGGCCACCCCAAGGTTTAAAGTCAAGCTCCGCCACTGTTTCTGTGGACTTCCGACTGCATTAAAAGATGAAGGTGGGATCCATCCTGGTGTCATTGAACCTTCAGCACAGGCGGAGTTTGTTGCAACTAATTGAATTACCGAGTATTTGATGAGAGGTGGTCTCGGTTTTGCAGCGACACCCCCTCTCCCTCCATCCCTCCCTCCTCCCTCCATCCCTTCTTCAGCCTCTCCTCCTCCAGCGGCCGCAGAGCGCGCGGAGCCGCAGCTCGTACCGTCTCCACTGTTACACACCGACTGCATCACATCAAACTTTTGGAGAGAATTTTACCCCCAAGATACCCAAATCTGCCAGAGCAGACGAGAATTTCACCGCTCTGTTTCCACTTCCACTCCTCCCGTGGTTTCTTTCTCTTTTTTTCCCTCTCTTTTCATCAAGAACTTGAAGAGCCAGCATGCAAGTTTACGTGGCTGTGATATTCGCTTGCGGAGTGTGCGGTAAGTTAAGTCACTGGTTTTGATTGAATACGTTGCAGACTCGTTTGATTTATTATCCGTGGCACCAGATGTAACATTTTAATTCACTATATTTTAAAATATTTTATGGCTAAGCCGTCACCTCCTTGGGATTGTACCGAGGACAACAATGGAAAAAGCGAGGAAGGTGCAGTTTATGCTTCAAGAATCACTATCTTGAGTAGAAGATTTCAATCTTTCCCAACATCCTGCTCATGTTTGCATCTCTTCTTGGGAAATTAGAACAGTGATAATAGCTGGGAGCTGAGAGGACGGGTTATTTCTGTGTAGATTCTCAGTGATCCAGGTCACTTCACTGAGACCTGTTTATATCCAGCCCTGGTAGATGCGACTTTTGCACATTAATCAATGTTTCATGTGTTCATTCCATTTGATGTGCATATTATGGGAATTTCCAAAGTGATAATCTGCATCTCCCTTCGCTCTCTATGAAGCGAATTTAGTGTATTCCAGTTGTTCCACTGATGATCCACTGCATGTGCAATGCAATGCTGCATCTGTAACATTACATGGAGCTGTTTTCCTCCTCTGTCACTGGCTACTTAGTGCAGGTTGAAAATATATAGGTTAAGCCTGAAGGAAAGCAAAACGTTTATTTCATGACAGAAAGAAAATATTAGAAGATTTACCCCCATCTGACATCTGCTTTAGTAAGGAATATACAGCTTATTTAGTTTTTAGTTTGTTTAGTTTATTTTTTTTCCTTGACAATTAGGCTAAATGCTGACTGGTATTGTCAAAATTCAGTTTCTTTGTTTAAAATGACACAGCTGTGGTAAACACAGTCCCACTGCTTGTGTATTTATTATGTGGTGCAACACCCCATCAAGACCCTGCCATTGGGCACTGGCGAACCGTAGCAGAATATCTGTGGACAAACATCTGCTGTGTTTTCTACATTATGCTCGTCAAGTTCCTTGCCAGCCCGTGTTAGGGCTTTAAGAAATCAGACCCATGACAGACAGTCTGTGGGGTGTTCAAACCCCCACACACAATTATTTGATTAAGTTTATCTATCTTCCTGTACTTTTGCATTTCTTTTCACATATTTAGGTTGCATGTTTCTTCTTTTCTTTCTTTTTTTTTTTTCAAACACACAGTTTCAAGACATGAGCAATCACCTGTCATCAACACTGTGGCTGCGGATTTTTTTGCAAAGCAGCACCTGTCCTCTCAGCATAAGATCAGACAACCTGTATAAACCACAGCAATAAGTCCTGTTGGAGCATTCTGACTAAAATTCAACTGATATGAGTTTTTCTCAGATTTTTAGGAATCAGACCAGCTGATGTATGATGCAGATTTTTTTCCTGCAATATTTTGGGCAGATATTTTTTTTTCTCCCTATACAATAGAATAAGAATAAGGGGCAGTGTCATGTGTTTAGCAACTTGAGGCTGCCTGCAGATGCACCTTCTTGCAAAGTGGCTGGATAATAGATTGTTAAAACGGTGGACATTGATCATCCCGATCATAAATCCTGACCACCGGGTCGGACTGTACAGCTAATTATGCCAACACATTTATGTTGAATGTCAAGACCAAGGCAAAACATGCTCACAAACTAGTAGTTTGCCATTTGTGCTTGTAGAAGGAACTGCCCCAGGAGCAATAAAACAGCCACACGCACACAAGAGACCAATCCACCATCCTGATGACGCAACACGATATACGTGCTCCTGATCTCTTCATGAGAGTTTTGGGTCACAAGAACCGATAAGGTCTGTGGCTGCTGCCCATCTGGTGTGTGGGAAGCTTCTGAGGTTTAGCTAATATTAATGTAACATAATCACCTGATAACATCACCAAGCTCATAATGTCAGAGCTATTATGTTTCCTTCGAGCAGGGGAAAGCAAATATATTACCTTTTATCATTCTTCACCTTCCGTACATGTCCTTATATTGTATGAAGTCTTTTAAAAAAAAAGAAGCTTTGAAATGTGCATTTTTGAAGGGCACAAATGGAGTAGAAATTAACTAGTTTGTTTTTCACATTACCTTTTTGTAACAGTTTGGTGCAGTTAGTGCAGGTTCGTTAGTCTCATTACCTGTTCCACCTCCAGGTTGTCTAAAAGTATTCAAAACTTTATCTGCATGCAGGCAATTTAAGGCAATAGGTTGTTATAGACAGGACCTGTTCTGCATGTGTTTTCAGCAAAGAAACAGATAATCATAGAGGGATAGCAGAGGGACAAGACAATTGACTGTTTTTAAAACCCAATTAGTGTCTGAAGGTCATTAATCTGAGGCATGAAACCCCTGTAATTAATACTGGTATGTAAGAATAAGCAGCCTTACATGATGTACTCTTGGTTTCTGCCGGTTTGCTAACAGAACTGGGCCCCATTATTTTCAGGTGTTATCTAATTATTTGTGTTTTCTATATACATGTTTGTTTAAGTGCTTAATTTCAGGTTGCACCATTACATTTTTAAGCACTATTTGCATGTCTGTTCACCAGAAAAAATCTACATAATATGCTCATCGTAAACACATGCTGTGATGCTTTTGTGGAGCAGAAAAACAAAATGACCCCAGAAATAACTATATTTGTCGCCTTCAACTCAAAATGTATTTTTTATTTGTTTGTTTTTATTGTAGATACAAACTGGAGCACTGTATGTTCAGGAAAAATTAAATAATGAAGCCCTCTGTAATAATGTGTAGTCAGTGAAAATATTTCACCACACGTCCTCACAATTGCAGATAAACTCATCTGTGAGCATACAATCCATACAAATTACAGCATTTTTGCTCAAAATTAGGTACTCAAAATAGGGTTGGTTACATCAGTGCTGTCTTGCAACAAACTCAAACAAACTTCAATTATGCCCCAGTCTAGTGAAATAAGAGCATCAAATTTGCAGCAAGTGGTTTGGTGTGTAGTTAACCTGGGTGAACCATGTACCGAGGCTGCAGTCCCTTCGTTCACATGCTCAGGTCCCAGCGTGTGGCCTTTGCTGAGCGTTCCCCATCTGTTGCTGCCTCCAATTCCTGACCACTGCAGCTGCAAAATCTGAACTGCAAGTTTATGCCAAGGGAAAATACAGAGAGTGATGTTACTCTGATCTGGGTATGTTTTCCTTCTGCACTTGTTAAAATCTGTCTATCTAGGGAAACCTTAGGAAGATAATGAAATGTGAATACAGAGAAACACTTTCAAATCATAATTCAATTTAGCTTGAAGGGATACGTGCTAACATTTGGAAGCATTGCCCGTCTCACACTGCCTCCCATCTGTCCTACAAGACAAACTAAAATTGTCTCCTGTCATAACTGCGCAGCTGCAGCGTCTCGCTTTACACCATAACTTTGTACATCAATAATGATGAAAGTAGCTTTCACATCACAGTTGACGCAGTTGAACTGACTTGAAGAAATGTTGACTTTTGTATATACAGTAGTATGTAATTAATTCATTTATAATTTAATAATTGCAACTAAAATTTCAATCACAGCCAAAAACCATTCATGTATTGTGTAAAATTGTAATGAAGGAAAATTATGTAAATGAAGATGATTAATTCTTTAACCAGTTTCTTAATGAATGTACACTGTGATCAAAAACGACCCTCAATCTTTGTCCTTATCAATCAACCATTCACAACATGCAAATGTGAACAAAAAGGTGAATGCTCTTTAAAAAGTCTGTAGGTAGTAAGAAATATGAAGTTGGAAAAGTTGGAAGTTTGCAGAAACTGCGCTTAGTGTTTTAGCTTTTAAAAGGTCTCCAGAGGGTATCTGCATTCTGGATATCAAACCTGACAGAAGAATAGAACCAAGAGAACAAGACACAATTACAAAGGTGTCTGTTGCTTCAGCACCACAGGCAAACCCAGCGGTTTATTTGTGCTCAGCCGTGCGTGGCTTCTGATATTTGAGATGCACGGGTATTTGAAAACGTTCAGGAACAGTCGGATAAAGGATCAGTAGTCAGATGTCCTTGGCAGACATTTGCAATGAAACAAACACCTCCGAGGGGCAGGAGAGAAAAAGTAACCAGGGGATGCTCACTTTCCCTCAAATCATTTTCTTTCCCTCAGTTGCATATTCATAAATCAACAAAAATGATGGCAACTTTTACGTCATAGTAGTGTTGGAGATTTATAGCTTTAATCATTGCCTGTAGCATGTGTTTGTTTTTTTGTTTATATACATCGACAAACTGGAAAGCAGGAACAGTGAACATGCTCTGCTGCTTAGTGATGGAAAGCATCATTGTTTAATCTACTTTCTCGCTTCAAAGATTAAACTGTGACAGGCGTGATTTTTCAAAGTCGCAGTGGGGGCTGAAATTTACAGCCGATGGAAATGACTTAGATTTTGCATACTGTTTTGAATCTCAACAGAAAGTCATAAAGTTAACTTTTCTACATGTTGTGAGCAGCTGTTTTGAAGTGTCTTCAATACCGCATGAAGCCTATCTGATAGGAAAACTCTGAATCTAAAATCGGAATTTTTTTGATTGATTTAGCATTATGGAGTAGCATCTATACGGATCATTAGACAGAAAGCATTTAGCATGGGGATGTGCATCCGTGGATGTCTCCATCTGGAAGGTTTAAAATTGGCTGGTTTGGTAGCTAATACTCCAGGGAAAGGTGATTTATTTGGAAGCTGTGCCACCTTGAAACACCTTCTTTGAGTAGATTACCATGACGAGATTCATTTCTTTGGCTGTGCTTATGTGGAAGCGAAAACCTAGAACTTAACTATGACCCAGATATGGTGTACTGAACAGTATATGTGTTCTGTGTCAAAGGGAGCGACAATTCTATTATTTCACCTCTTTGCTTCTACTTAGTTTGCTTACTGGTATTAATTTATTTTTTTTATTATTTATTATTATTTTTTATCCTAAATTGTTTTAGTTCCTGTATTTTCTTTTTTTGAAGTCTTTTTTATCATATACAGTTTTTGCCCAAAGTGAAAAACAAAATAAATGAGCGAGCCTGCAATTTCTTCTCCTTTTAGTTGTGAAACACTTTTGTATAAAATAAACATTTAAATTTTCAGTACCTAGGAAGAAAAATCTGTTAGTTTCTGTTAATTTGAGTCATAAATTTACTTATTAACTTTAACTTCTTTCTTTGCTTGACATTTTACTGTGGGTAGAAAAGAAATGGTTTTAATTTTCAGCATTTGATAACAATGCAAGAATTCACGCTTAGCTGAAGTTGCAAAAGCCTTCAACTTTGGTTGTAACAAAAATTTTACAATATTTTTAAATCACTTCCACTCATGGTTCAATACATTGTCTATTTTAGAGGCTGTTTATGCAGGGTGATGGCATGTAAAAGCACTCAGGACAGATTAAGGATGCATTCACATCTGGTCACTCCACATTTTGAGACTTGTGGCTACAACATGAACTCAGTTGTATCCTCTTATGAAGCTGTGCTCAAATGCAGAAATGATTCCTCCTCAGAAACCTTCTGCTTGCCACTAAGTTGATAACTGCAGTTGGAGCAAATAACGTTTCTGTGAGAAGCAGCGCCTAAGTCCCGGAAGCTGCTAGGATGGATGTCCCACACATAGTCAAGGTACAGTCTATTGTGTGCTGAGCAGCTAGCAAATATTCAGCATTTGCTTCACAGATTGCATACGAATGAAATGCTTAAAAGCTCCTGTTTTGTGTTTGTACATGGGTGTGTGGACAGAAAAATCGGCAGCATCAAAAAGGTTTTACACTAGTCACATCTGATACATAACTGAATGTATTGAAATGTTCCTGAGACTGCATGAGATGTAGACCGTATGATTTTTTTTTTCTTTTTCGGCGAGGCATATAGTTCAAAAAAGCAAGATCAGATCCCAAGTGCCCACTGGAGATGCATGTGTATTGGAGTTGTAATAGCAAGTAGGACAGAGCATCAGGTGTCAAAAGCCCCTTAATGTGAGAGCAGATGAAGTTCACAGCTGCCCTGGCTTCTAATTAATAACAGACAAAGTAAAACTGCTTTGGGACATCTGAAAGCAATTCTGATAGATGATAAAGCAACAACCTAAGATCTCATCTCAGCTTTCATAATTTTGCGATATGTTGGGCATCAAAGTATGGAGTTGATATGCAACACTTCTAAAGCTCTGTGAATTGCAAATGTTGTCCTGAGGGGTGTGGGTTACAAACCCTTCAGGTGATTACACTATGTTGTTGTACACATGGGAACACAATGAATAACCTCATACTTCTGTAGACCAACAGGCCAACCGACTGCACTTGGTTATGGATTTATTAGGTGTGTCTTACTTTTCTGTGAAAGCTTTTTATTGACACGTTAAAAAAAACCCATTAAGGCTGGGTTTAGAAAGTAGTTTTGTGGCTCCTGTGACTCTCTAAAACCTAGAATTGAATTTATTTTGTGATAAAATTATGTTGTTGATCATAGTGTCATTGGTGTCATGGATTTGCAATTTGACCCATTAACACACAGCTGTCAGATGGAGTTTACACAAAGACAACTGACAAGACATTAGGGGTGTAACGATACATTAATCTCACGATACGGTACGATACACGATATTGAGGTCACGATAACGATACGATATTATAGCAGTATTTTTTTAACAACCTTGAATGAGGAACATGTGACTGGAAAAAAATGTCTTTTATTTGAAAGACACAAAATACAAAACAATGCTGTGCGTTTGCTCTATTGTTACAGTTTGTAATGCTTTATAACTGTTTAAGTTTTAAAGAGAAAGCCAGGCCAAACATTTTACACAAACTGAACTAAAAGTAAATGTCAGGTTTGCATTATGCATCTTCAGTATAAATATTTTGCCACAATCTGAATAGTTTCTCTCATGTATGATTTCATTTTTTTCTTTCTAATTTAACAACTAAAATTAAATAAATAAATAAAAGTAAATAAATACATACAATTTTACATCACAAAAAAGATTGATTCATGCTCACCTTATAAGTGTAAGAGGAGATTTTTTTTTTGTTAAGAAGTTTATTTTGGTAATTCAGGGTTCATTATTCTATAAATATATTCTTTATATTCTGATGTAAATCAGGGACTATAATGACGCTAGTCAGTTTATCTGTAGTGCTTAGTCTGTTTTAGATTGGGCGGAGTGATACGCCACAGTACGGCACTAGGTGCTGTGTTGATGTTCTAAAATCCTACACTGTTGAGGGACATTAAAGTACACTGAAACTCAGCAGAAGTTGCCTGCGTGTTTATCCTACTCACGACCCGAAAAAGGTTTAATTTGATAAGGTAAGGCTTAACTCTACACCAGCCTTACATAAGTAAAAGTTCAGAGCTCAAAACGGGACCACAAAACGGGACTAGTTTCTTCTGAGCGGAGTAAGATTTCTGTCCGCGGGTCGAGGTGCGGTCGTGGCCGCGGTCGCAGTCGGATGCGCGTTTCTAGTCAACACAATAGATTAATATTAATAACCCGAATATCGCGATACAGTTTGTCACCTCCACGACACATATTGTGACGTTTTTGTATCGCGAAATTTCGTGGCACGATATATTGTTACACCCCTACAAGACATAAAAGCAAAGAGGCATTGTGTAAACTCCATCTAAGTTTAATAAGGTTTAATAAGGTAGAAGTAGCAGTAGCAGACAGTTGGTGATGAGTTAAATGAATGAAATTATGTATGTGAGTGGATTCGTGAGCCTTTGCTAATTTCCTTCATCTCTTTGTCTGTTTTTCCTATACATATCTCGGTAATGAAATGTCCAATCAGAACCTCTCACCATAGTGCATAACAGACTGTGTTTACATTGTTGGATACTCCTCAGCTCCACCTGCTCAAACCTGTTGGGCATCTCATGGTTCTAGAACCCTAAGCGCTTTCCGTGTATATGCTGCCTTTGGGGTCTATTTTCAGAAAACATTATTTTCCTGACAACATCCGGATATAGTTCACCTATAAGCGCCTAAAGCAGCGCAGATTAATTTTGTTGATGCTAAACTATAAATTGAATCCCAACACATTGTTGTCATCATTATTCCCAGGATACTTCACACATCAGCAATATACATTTCTTCAAGGCAGATATACAAAACCACAATCTTCCATGGCTGTTCTGCTGTGATGGGTTGTACGTCAGCCTGGAAGGCTCCATTGTCCATTTAGCTTTTGTTGCAGTCAAGACAGACAAAATGACACTGGCACTATTGGAGATGGTATGTTACGCCATTAAATCAATGCTGTTGAGATAAAGGGGGTTTGTTCTCTCGTAGAAATTGGCAAAGAGAAACATCAACAATATTTTCGAACGGCTTCTGCAACGTTTGGCAACGTCTCACATTGGATTGCCCCCCCTTGTTCAACACAACACTACCCTGCACCGTTTTAACCAGTCATTTCATCCATCCATCCATCCATTTTCTGCCGCTTATCCGGAACCGGGTCGCGGGGGCAGCAGCCTCAACAGGGATGCCCAGACTTCCTTCACCCCAGACACTTCCTCCAGCTCTTCCGAGGGGAGTCCGAGACGTTCCCAGGCCAGCTAAGAGACATAGTCTCTCCAGCGTGTCCTGGGTCTTCCCGGGGTCTCCTCCCGGTGGGACATGCCTGGAACACCTCCCTAGGGAGGCGTCCAGGAGGATCCGGTACAGATGCCCAAGCCACCTCAGCTGACTCCTCTCAATGTGAAGGAGCAGCAGCTCGACTCTGAGCTCCTCCCGAGTGACCGAACTCCTCACCCTATCTATAAGGGAGCGTCCAGCTACCCTGCTAGGTGCGTAGATTGACCGGTAAATCGAGAGCTTCGCCTTTCGACTCAGCTCCTTCTTCACCACGACGGTACGGTACATCGACCGCATAACTGCGGACGCTGCACCGATCCATCTGTCAATCTCACGCTCCATCGTTCCTTCACTCGTGAACAAGATCCCCAGATACTTGAACTTTTCCACCTGAGGCAGGACCTCTCCACCCAGCCGGAGAAGGCACGCCACCCTTTCCCGATGGAGAACCATGGCCTCGGTTTTGGAGGTGCTGATTCTCATCCCTGCCGCAACAGGACAACATCATCCGCAAAAAGGAGAGACAAAATCCTGTGGTTCCCAAACCGGATCCCCTCTGGCCCCTGGCTACGTCTAGAAATCCCGTCCATAAAAATTATGAACAGGACCGGTGACAAATGGCAGCCCTGAAGTACTTGTATAATTCAATTTGGTTCACTTACCAAGCTTATGTTTAATATTCACTCTGCATTAAAGTTCTGAAGAGCATTTCCTCATTGTGGTACAGGAAAGCAGTGATACTTCAGCTGAAACATTACATGATTTTGTCAGTTTGTAATGTGGCAGAGAAAGATTGCAAACAACAAATTTCAAAGTTATGAAAAAAAGTAGTTTAGATTAAACAGGAATGGACCTTCAGCATCTCAATTTTCTATTTAATTTCCCTTCAGCATACGTTTAATACCCAGAGGTGGAATCCAGCAATGAAATCAGAAGCAATTCGAGCATTTTGAGGTCTGTCAGGATGGTGAATTGTTTATATACTTAAAATGAATGTATGTACAGAACAAGTTAAACACATTTTAATGACATGTGACAAATTAATGCAACATTTTACACACTGACATGTTTTTTAACTGTTTTACAGTGAACCTAAGATTTATGCCATATAATCCCAGAATGAAATGTTGCACTTAAGTCACTCCTTGAATACACTCTGCATGTACAAAACCACCCCAAACCTCTTGTGAAGTAAAATATTACGCTTATTTCTCAAAAAATAATGAAAAAGATCTGGTTTAAAGTTTTCAGCCTCTCAAAAACATCTCAATGCACTGTGTTGAGAAAGTAAATGAATTACCGCTTTTTTGATTGCCATGAAGGTATGTGTACATTTTATAGCATTCTTAAGTAGGTGCCTGTGGAGGAAACCTGATAAATGTCCAATTTGTAATCTGTTGATGTCACTGTTTGATTCACTTTGAAGCAGAGGAATAGGTCAGTGTCAGTATGGCTTATACGTAAGTATTCTGAACAATGAATGCATGGATGATGAGTGAATTAATTGTTTTGTTTCAGCCTGAAAAAGAACTGCACAATGAACAAACCCTGGCTGATCAAGATCACAAAAATCCCCTTAATGAGGCGACATTTTACTGAAATCTCTTGTTATGTCTGATTTAAAAGCAGAGGCTAGTTTCACATTAATTAACTTTCTTGAATGTTCTGCTTTGTTCATAGTACTCAATGCCACAGAAGAGAAGGTGAAATGCCCTCTTGGATATTTCCCCTGTGGTAACCTAAGCATGTGCCTCCCTCAGCTCCTCCACTGCAACGGCATCAATGACTGTGGAAATGAGGCAGATGAGGAGAATTGTGGTGAGTGTTCTTTTCTTCTTTGTTTTCAACTTTAACTAAGGGTAATAAGACAATACACTTATGTATATATGTGTGTGTGTGTGTCTGTGTGTGTGTATATTATATATAATTTATATTTACCGTATTTTCGCGACCATAAGGCGCACATTTTTTTTTTTTTTTTTTTTTTTTAATGTGCCGGGCGCCTTATGAAACGGTGCGCCGTGTCTATTACCTGAATTACGGTAATGTAAGGCCGCCCACCATGAGAACGGTAAAAAGAGAAGGGGGCGGGTGAAGCACCCGTGAGTTGCGACGTGAATGAGACCATCCACTGAGCTGTTTAATGCGAAACAGATGATGAAGACTTTTAAGGATTTGCTTGATCTGTAAAGTGAAATAAAATACAATCAAACTAAGTTTTGCTCCAGCTCTATTTAAATAAGCACTGTGTGTTCTGCAGCGCGCGTGTGTTTTGCATGTCGGGAACCGAAGATGCAGCTGCCGTCGGGTTGCGGGTCCGATCGCCGCATCCCCGGGGCAGATCCGGCTGAAATGCCGGTGCTCTTTCCCCGGGAGCCCCTGCTACCAGTGCAGGTGGGCTCCTCCGGTCCCGGCCGGTCGGAACCGGTCACTTTCCCCGGTTAAAGCCGCGGTGATGCGCGCTGCTGCAGCCCGACTTCCTGGTTCCCCAAGCGGGATCCGATCGACCTGGTTCCCGCCCGCTTTGGGAGCAGAGATTTCTGGGGTACGTCTCAGGTCGGATCAGCTTCCCCCTCCGAGATTTTCAGCCAAATCTGTCGGTTACAAACCCGGTACCGGACCCCGTTTTTCGCGGCGCGAAACACACACATTCTCATTTATGTGGCGCTTGCCTGCCGCGCTGATGGACAGAAACTTATGGTGATTTTTAAAAGAAAAACTTTGCATAAGACGTTTCCAGCCGGAGTCATAAGGACGAATGAAAAGAGGTTGGATGAAGGGATGATGATAGAGTGGCTGAGACAGGTCTGGAAATTCGGACTGGCGCAGCTGAATTACCGGAGCGGATACAAACCCCGGTCCCGACATGCGTGTGTGTGTGAGCGGGACCAGTGCGGGGGTCCCGGGACCCGGGACCCCCGCGGGGGAGCGGACCGGGACCCGGGACCCGGGACCCGGGACCCGGGACCCGGGACCCGGGACCGCCGCGGTCGGAATCCGCAGCACAACGGGGTATGAAAAGTTTATTTACTCTTGTGCTTGCCTGCCACGCTGATGGACAGAAACTGCCGGCTATGGTGATTTTTAAAAGAAAAGCGTTGCCTAAACAGACTTTTCCAGCCAGAGTGAAATGAAAAGGGCTGGTGGCTGAGACAGGTTTATGTGCCGCGACCCGTGGTTTTTTTTAATTCTTTAATGCAGAAACAGAAGATGAACCTTTGAAGGGTTTGATTGATGTGAAAAGTGAAATAAAATATCAAACTAAGTTTTGCTTCTGCTCTATTTTTAGCGCGTGTGTGTTTTGCAGCGCGTGTGTGCAGCTCCTTCTCTGTAGACGGCGCCTTTTGGGTCGGTGCGCCGTATGTGTGTTTTAAAACCAAAAATGACACACAAAACTGAGGGTGCGCCTTTTCACACGGTGCGCCGTATGGTCGTGAAAATACGGTATACCACAAACATACTCACAAACATAATATATAATGTGGGTTTAGGTGTTCCATTTTGGGACTAACTGATATTTGAGAATAGTCCCAAAAGTAATTTTGAAAAGGTTTTGAGTGGAATCAAGAACTGAATAGATAAAAGATTGTCCAAGGTAAAAAGTTCTTGATGGACCAGACTATGCTGTGAGGAAAAGGTTCAGAGGATGACACTCAAACAAATTGGAGCTGAAATGGCTGAAAACGTGACAAAGTGCCATCAAAGAGTGGATTCTCAACAGCATTCAAGCACTGATTGCATGCAACATGTGTGCACCAATGTGAAACATCACTGTTGTCATGTAACAACACTGTCATGTCCAAACATTATTGTTCGCCATTTGAAGTGAACCCCTTGAAAAAAGGTTTTGTAATTTCAGGGAGCTGGAAAAAATTATCAATGCAAATGCCGAAAAAAAAATAGAAGTTTAGAAGAAGTTTAGTTTGTAAAAGATAATTGAATCCTAGTTTGAGCAGATTTACCATTGTGTTCACTGATGTGAAAGTACTCTAACTAAAAGAAACATGGGACATGGTTCTTTTTTGAGTTTTCATAAGTAGAAAAACGGTTTTGCAGTTCACAAACTGTTTTATTTTGTCCTTTTTACCTAAAACATGTCTTGTGCTGGATTTGACTGGTGTTAATATGATGTCTGTTGTGCTCTAACTGTCAAGAAGAAGGAGAAATTAGTCGTTTTATTTGCATCGTCACAAATAGAACTAAGATATCACTAAAAGCAACCTGTGTTATGCATAGTCCATATTGTCTTTACTATCTAAGAGATCATTTAATTCCAGTTTGAGTGGTTAGGATGTGTGGTCTTTGGGACCTGATCTAAAGTAGTCTAAAGGCTCCAACAAGCAGTGCAGTGGTCCTTTTGTCATCTGATGAATGATAAGCTAACTCCTTAGTTGTAGAGGGAACTCTCACATGATGCTGAAAAAGAATAAAAATAAACCAAATAAATTATGCAACCTGCAGTTATTATATCAAGTTGTAATGATGGCAATATGTACAATATCCAACTATGAGACTTTGTTATCTGCTGCACAACAATCACAAAAGACATGGGTGAACAAAATGTGGCCACCTAATCAGAGTGTTGAGACTGAAATCAATAAGGCTGGGTTAAAAAAATAGATTTAATAGATTTGAAGCGATTTTGAATGATCCGATATCAAATGATCTGATATCGATTCATAAAATCCCAATGAAGCAATGAATTGGACAACCCTAACCTAACTGCTTTGGGCTCAATTGTTAATATTTTTGATAAAGTACCAAGTTAGAGTTAGTTTCTACAATTTACAGCATTAGTTCTCTGAGAATCTCTTTCATATTCAAGTAAAATCGGTACTGTCCCTGAAATATCCTTATCCAAATTGAAAATCAAATCAAATATAATTGCAAATCGAATCAAATTGATTTTGGAAATCTGAATCGATACCCAGCACTAGAAATCAACCTTGGTAGACAAGACACAGATTTGGGTACGCTGAGCCGCCTCTTACTGACGGCTGTTGCTGGCCCTGCTTCAATAACTACTGTGCTCATGAATTCAGACATGAGATGTGTAACATTAATGGTTTCATCTGCCTATAAAAGCAACACCATTTGGACAGGCACATATTAGTTACTTCTTCATTAGTTTTAATCATGCTTCATCTAGACATGCCTATGAAAGGCTGCGGGATCTCCGCACAGAAATCTGTGAGGTACCGGAAATTTGGCAGTAAATCAAATGTAGCATGACATGAACATCTTTAGAAATAAGAGTTTACTCAAAATGTTGAATTGCGATGAAAATTCATATTAGCATGCTAAGTGTATGGAGGTGATATCTAAAATGTACTATGAGAAACAGGTATAAATTAAAGTGTCTCTCTTTTCTTGATGTTTATGCTTATTTTGTGGCATATTTAACTCAGTGACAGCATAGTTATTTGTTCAGTCAAGAAAAATGTGATCTTTCATTTTACACATCAGTTTCCAAAGGACATGACAAAATATTGATATCCTTTGTGCAAGCTCAAGGATGAGTTCATAGATAAATAGAATATGAACACTTGTCATATGGTTGAATTGAGATGAATTTGAGATGCATCAGTAGTGTTCCTTTGATCCACTGGGTATTTCAGTCATTCACCCCACAGTAGGCTTGAGCCTGATGACCTGAGGGTTCTGGTTGGTTCATAATGGACCAGGAAATCAGTGATTTATTTTGGCCCTAGACCATTCAGAGATGTATAAACCAACAGCAGGCTTTTAAAATCTACTCTGTGACTGGCAGAAAGCCAGTGTAGAGATCATAGAACTGGAGTGATTTTGTTGGCTGTCTTAGTGAGGACTTTGGCAGGAGTGTTCTGAACTAACTGCAGCTGTTTGGTGGATTTTCATAGGAAGACCGGTGAGAACTGCATGGCAGTAGTCCAGTCTACTGAAGATAAAATCATGCACGTTTCTCTAAGTCCTGCTGAGACATCAGTCCTTTAAATCCTTGATATTTTTCTATAGGTGATAATAAGAGGACTTCACCACCGTCTTAATGTGGCCGTTAAAAACTCAGGTGTGAGTCCTGAACCACTCACTTTTAATCCTTTTGTCTTCATTTAACTGAAGAAAATTCCGTCACATCCCATCATAAATTTGAACAATGAATTTGATAAAGATTTCCCCAACAGGACAATTATAGTCTTCTGGTCAGGTAGTTATTTAACTTTGTGTGTAATCTGTATAATCTGTATAGTCATGGTAATATATTTTTTTATCATATGAATGAGAGTCTTTTGCCTGCGTGCACGTGTGAAATTTGAACAATGTCATGCTGTCAGCTGACACACAGATCTATCTTGCCCATTTGTTCGGTTTTGTATTACACGATTTTATTCTTAGTGAATAGAGCCAATTATGAAAAAGTCATTGCTGTGACATTCTTGATGTGATGGCTACTATAAATTCTGCCCTTGTCCCCCACTGTTCGTGGATAAATTAATCCATAAAAAATGAAAAGTACAACGCCTGTGGAAATCAACTACACTCGAGGTTCACAGACCTCACCTCAGGGAACTAAGGGCCTCCTTGAATGGAACTGAATATTTTTATATATATATATATATATATATATATATATATATATATATATATATATATATATATATATATATATATATATATATATATATATACATATACATACACACATTTATATGCATGGGCAAATGTTTGTAATGAG
Source organism: Cololabis saira (assembly GCF_033807715.1). Lineage (NCBI taxonomy): Eukaryota > Metazoa > Chordata > Actinopteri > Beloniformes > Belonidae > Cololabis > Cololabis saira. The sequence continues at coordinate 11,127,242 of NC_084593.1, read as the reverse complement.
ATATTTATAAAGATAAAAATTCCATTCAGTTTAAGGATAAAAGCGGCAGGTTCCTGAATTTACTGTCAGTGTCTTAAAGAGACTTGAAAATTAATTTCAATATAATTGAAAATGGGGGCGATAACTTATTTTTATTTAATTTTTTATTCAGGTTTTTATACAGGTTAGTCTTATTGAGCCACGGGCTCTCATTTTCAAGAGAGAGCTGTTTTATACAATAAAAACATCACAATCAATTACAAAGTCAATAAGGAAATTGAAAAAATGATGGAAACAAATTACAAAAATTACATTTTGAAGTTATGTCAGTAACAATGTTTATCATAGTAGATATTTTATTATTTAAATTCATGATAATAGCTAAAAATCACTGGGAGGATCTACGCTGAACCCTCGACACAGATGTTATTTTGATGGCTGAGTCCCGTCCCTTCCCCTGAAGTAGAACTCGGCTGTATAAAAACAGGCTTAAGCATGACTGATATCCTGAATTTATCTTGAGAAGACAATCATCATTCATGGCAGCTTATAAAACAGCTGTCAGATTATATGAATTACTTTTTCTCCTCTCTTGGCTTTCAGCCATTCTCCGGCTATCCAGTCACCCTACAAAAAGAGAGAATTATGTTTCCATGTCAGTTGTGTTTTCAGTAAGTGCTTGTGGGTTAAGCTTTTTATTCAGTGCTATATAATCACATAAATGCTGTTGATATGCAACTGCAGTTGAACCAAACAGCTCTCAGGGCATTTTGAGGGCAACATACAGTACATGGGCCGTATATACAGTACATGGTTGCATTATGAAAGAATTGGGAAAATCAGTGGAGAAGGAGAGCCTGGACTCTGTAAATCTGCTTCATGAGACAGTAGAGGCGCAAAAGGCACAATAACCCTTTTTAAAAAATATTATATTATAAAACGGGAAATTTACGGGAACATACTACGGGAGGACGGGTAAAAAGGGTAAAATACGGTAGTTTCCCAGCCAAAACGGGAGACTTGACAGGTATGGCCACAGCACCACAGTTTAAAAAAACGGCTTTCAGAGAAGCTAAAAAAGAGTTTTCATTAAACATTGATGAAGCCACCAGCCAGAGCAGGACCAAATTATGAAAGTACTTGTTCACTTTTTTGATAATGATACGGCCAAAGTAACAACTCAACATCTGGCAAGCAGAAAAGTTAATCTTGCCGATGCTTCAGCACTTCTGCTGGAACTAGAAGATGTCCTGCAGTCTTATGAGCTTGAGTGGAAACAAGTCACAAGTTTTCTACTGGACAATTGTGTCGCCCTGGCCCTGCCCCTTCTCAACCTGGGACTTGCTGATTGGGCCGGAGCTTCGGGAGCTGCATGCTGGCCTGCGGTCCTCACCCCTGGTCATCCCGTTGCTGCTTCTAGCTGCCTGCTGTGCTGTTGCCGTTCCTGACCCACCAGTCTGGCCCTCAGCAGGAGGGTCCCCCCTTATGAGCCTGGTCCTGCTCAAGGTTTCTTCCCTCCTAAAGGGGAGTTTTTCCTTGCCACTGTTTGGCTTAAGGTTTTTCTCCCACTAGGGGAGTTTTTACCTGCCATTGTTTATGTAATAATTGCTTGGGGGTCATGTTCTGGGTCTCTGGAAAGCGTCTAGAGACAACTTTTGTTGTATTAGACGCTATATAAATAAAATTGAATTGAAAATTGAATTGAATTGAATTGTCGTTCAAGTATCTCGGGATCTTGTTCACGAGTGAGGAAACAATGGAGCGTGAGATTGACAGACGGATCGGTGCAGCGTCCGCAGTTATGCGGTCGATGTACCGGACCGTCGTGGTGAAGAAGGAGCTGAGTCGAAAGGCGAAGCTCTCGATTTACCGGTCAATCTACGCCCCTACCCTCACCTATGGTCATGAACTTTGGGTAGTGACCGAAAGGACAAGATCGCGGATACAAGCGGCCGAGATGAGTTTCCTCCGCAGGGTGGCTGGACGCTCCCTTAGAGATAGGGTGAGGAGTTCGGTCACCCGGGAGGAGCTCGGAGTCGAGCCGCTGCTCCTTCACATTGAGAGGAGTCAGCTGAGGTGGCTTGGGCATCTGTACCGGATGCCTCCTGGACGCCTCCCTAGGGAGGTGTTCCAGGCATGTCCCACCGGGAGTAGACCCCGGGGAAGACCCAGGACACGCTGGAGAGACTATGTCTCTCAGCTGGCCTGGGAACGCCTCGGACTCCCCTCGGAAGAGCTGGAGGAAGTGTCTGGGGTGAAGGAAGTCTGGGCATCCCTGTTGAGGCTGCTGCCCCCGCGACCCGGGAACGGATAAAGCGGAAGAAGATGAGTGAATGAGTGAGTGAGTGAATTGTCGTTGTGAAGGGAAAAAGGACTGAAAAAGGCCCTCCTAACACAAGTTAGGAGGGCCAACAAGGTTCTTTCCTCTCTTTTATTGTTCAACTGTTGCACTGTAGGTGTTTTGCAAATAAAAAATAAATATGGTTAATGGTTGCTAATCAATAATTCCGCCAATTAATTAGCCTGCCTGTGTTTCACCTGCCCTTATAACATTGTGACCTTTAATTTAAAATATTCACATTTTAGATTGCAGGTCCTCTTATACCCCGTCAAACACAATGACAACTAGCGAAACTTGATATCAAAAGCATCCATAGTGAAGTCCCTCTGCGCAGACCCTTGTTTTATTTTAGCATTTTGTTTTCAGTTGTAAGAGCTTCCTTCATCTTTTTTTGCTGTACAGCACACGCTTGTATATTTCATGCCACGAATAAAGTCATTTCATTTGTAGTTATGTGTTTCACTTTTATTACAAACAAAGAGCTAGATATTAATGTTGGTGTGTTACATTTATTATGAACAGATTCAAAATGGTATACAAATCTTAAACAAAATATCAACATGTACAAATTTTAAACATTTGTATGTGCAAATTGTAGAGGTATCAAAAGCTGAACTAAAACGAAATATCTTCACATGTCTAGAGGTTGCGGTAGACAGGGGCTGTAGTTGTTCGTGTCTTGTCAAGATTGTACTTTGTCAGCAGAGGCTTAATCAGAGCTGTTTTTAGTGGCTCTGGAAACACGCCTGACATTAAAGACAAGTTCATAATCATTAGGTCTGACTCCAAAATCTTTGAGACCTTTTTGAAGAAACCTGTTGGCAGGATGTCTAAACAGCTAGAGGAGTTCAGTTGAGATAAGATGTCCTCTGGGTATTTGCTGTTAATGGGATGAACCTGTGTCATGGTGTTTGAAACGGTTTTCCCTAGACAGACAGATGCTGAACCTGCTGTTTATCAGCTGCTTGTGTAAAATTTTTGATTTTGTTTGTGAAGAATTTGACATTGCAGGCGATGGTGGAATTAAATTCACTTGCTACTGACACAGTAAGGTTTGATAGCCTGTCAACTATAGCAAATAAGGCCCGAGCATTATGACTGCTTTGGGATAAAAGATTGAAAACTTCCATGAGATAACTGCTTACATTGAAAGGATTCATTAAATAAGACACCCTTCCTCCTCTCCTGCTAACTCTGTTAGGAGGGGTCTACTGGATGAGAACGGCTGCACTGTTATCTTGGTCTAACCAAGTGTTAAAAACATAAAATTCAGGCTGGGCTCAGGGATAAAATCATTGATTGAAAGTATTTACCCAGCTAAAGACCTAACATTTAATGAAGTCAGCTTAAGTGTTTTAGAAGTATCATTTGCCTTTCTTGTGTTTGGGAGCAGTCTGTGGCACACAAGGTATGTTTATTTTATTGATAGATCTTTTAGAGTGCAACTCTGTGTTTTGACTGGGCTGCATTTCTCCTTCTGTCACCTACAAGTACAGACATTTTAAAACCTTCTAAACAGGGTCCCAGCTTGTGCTGGGAAAGTTAATGACTGTCATAATCCTCGCAGCCCAGACCATCCACAAGTCACACATCAGACTACCGAGACAGGACATGCTGGTGGGGTTTATGGGGGACAAAAAGGGATTGGGCTGGGGGAGCGATATCTGAGCCCAACGTTGACCAGCTCCATCGTCTGCTCAGTGAATTTCAGGTGAGGGGAGGAGTAGGGCTGGGCGATATATATCGAGATTTTAATATATATTGATATATTTTCAAACGCGATATTGTACGAGACAATATCGTTTATATCGATATAGCTTTTTTTTTTTTGTTTTGTTATTTGCACAACTGTCAACCTCAGTGGAAAAGTCTGCCTGTTACTGTCTACATTGTATTAATTGCACAGTGTATTTTAATTGATTGTTTTGCAGGAAAGGGATATTTGTTTTATTTTATTCAAGAAGCATTTTTATTCTATATATGATGGCAGTTTATTTTTATTTCATTTGTTTTATACATTTTGATATTGTGCAGACCTCTGTTAATAAAGGTACCTGTGTGACATTTGGCACGAGGCTTTGTATTAAAACTGACTGTTTTTTTAAGGGTTTGCCTCAGAAAAAATGAAGCTAACAGAGATGCTATGCTATAATGCTTTGGGGGAAACCCCAATTATGGCACAGAAAAAATATCGATATATATCGAGTATCGCCATTCAGCTAGAAAATATCGAGATATGACTTTTGGTCCATATCGCCCAGCCCTAGGGAGGAAGGCGATGACCTGCCAGCGGTTTGGGGGGGGGGTTAAAGAAGATCCTGGTCCAGGTCATTGATGCTGTTGAGAGGGTTGGGGGTAAATAAAGACCCCTCCTCTTGCCTCTGATGCCTCTCTTTTCGGCAGAAGGCAGAAGGATAAATCAACATTGGCCGGGTTTCCCAGATCAGTTAAGTAGTACTTAACAGCGAAAGACTTCTTTCAAACCTTCTTAAGGAGCCTGTGAAAGAAAATCGCGTTTCCCAGAGTCGCTCTTAGCTTAAGTATCTCTTTCATTAAGAAGGAAATGAAAGATGCTGCTGACCCAGTCTTTACAACCATCTTAGTGAACAATGACTCACAGATCCAGCCGCGTCAGGCAAATCAATATCACACAAGCAATGAGATATTAAAACAATGCACCCCGCACAAATTTTTATCTATTTTATACTTTAGATTTATATTGTTTAGCATTTATTGGTGACAGCAAAGGGGGAAAAAAAAGAAAAATAAGGAATAACAAGTGTGTTCCTGTATATGCTTTATGCATTACGCACAAATAAAACGATCATCATGAATATCATTTATTTGATAATTTGGCTGCTATACAGCATGTTCTCGCTGCAAATCAACTGCGTTGCCGTGCGCGAAGCAGAACTGTTTATGAACGCATTGGTGCGTCAGCACTTCAATCCCCTGGACGTGCTGTCGGACCGGGCTGTCCAGGCAGCCGTGACACCGATCCTCCTGCCCGAGCCTGAGCCTGAGCACCTATATGTGATGACAGGGAAGCAGCAGCTGAAGAACAGGAGCCTTTGATGAATCGTTCTTGTTGAATTCTCTTGAAAAAACCCACCTGCACCGCAAGGTTTAGGATAAAAAGACGCTACAGCGCGAGTCGGGATGCAGCATCATTCAGAAGAGCAGGAATACGTGCGAGGCGGGGATGATCTCCGCAATTAGAAGCCCTCTATAATTGTAAAAAGAATTTAACTTATCACGGGTTCTTTTTGGAACATAACCCCTGTGAAAAACCAGGGATTGCTGTAATTCCACGTTGCGATTTGCGAAACTCGCCTTCTCTTGTCTCATGTTTTTGAACGCACACACACGCCCACCACGTTTCCTCCCGGTCTCTGCGTGTGGGGAAAAAAAGCCTCACTGTAGCCAGAAATAACGGAGTAACACACAGTTTGGATGAAAAAGGGTCATTGAATTATATTTATCATCTTAATTTTTCATTATAACGCACATGCAGCAGGGAATTAGTGCGTTAGGTAGCAGTGCTGCATGTGAAAATGCGCTGATAGTGATCGGTGATCGATTTGCCTGGCATCGATTGATTTGGTTTCAGAACCGGACAGCTGCTCCAAAGAGCTTCTGAAAGAGCGAAACTAAAGAACGGTGTTAAGAAGTCATCTGGGAAACACCCGTATCTTAGGGTTCTCTCTTAAGTGAAACCTTCTTTGAACCTCTCTTAAGTCCTTAAGAGAGGTCGGATCTGGGAAACCCGGCCATTGTCAGTTAGTCTAATAAGATACTGGCTCACACGTTATTCCTCAAATTTAAAAAACCCTTGCTAAAAAAAGCGTAACTTTTCAAAATGAGTCTAAATAAACAAATGTGATTTATATACTTCTAGACATCTCCATCCCCCCAAATCTTCCTCCACCTCAGTGCCCCAGGTCATTAAATCAAATCACCGATCCTCAGGTGCACCAAGAGTGCTTGAGCAGGAATCTGAATCCCACATTGCTCCAATTGGTTAATCGGTTTATAAATGTTCATGTTCTAAAGTAATTTGCAGAACCGAGCGAGACATTTTGATAAATGAATCATAGCCATGTGACCTCTAAGTTTGTGTGGGAGCAAGAAATTCCACTTTAAAGGGACTGAAGCAACTGATGCAGAAATCAATGTCAAATCAAATAACTTTATTTATCCGTTAGGAACTTTGTTTGTGTAAAAGCATCAGCATCAGTGCGTGTTAACATATGTGACAGAAACAAACCACACAATCAATGTAAAGCAACATCCATTGGGCAATCACAAGTACTGCTTAGACTTAGATGCTGTAAACCACAGCATAGATAAAATAATAGAGAACAAAGAGATACAAATAAGTCCCCCATTAAGTGCATAATAAATACATTAAAGGCAATGATTTTAAACATATGTTTAACAGCAGGTCCAAAAAATAAATAGGTAAATCAGCTATTTATTTATGTGTCTGATGGATGAGGGCACAAAGCTTGACATGGCTCTGTTTGTCCTGAATGTTAGTGATCTGTATCTGTGACCTGAAGGGAGGAGCTTATATTGACTGTAGAGTGTGTGTCTGAAGCTATTTGTTGTCCCTTTCGTTTAGTCCTTCTGTTATAGATGCCGATCAGTGATTCCTGCTTCTGTCCAATTATTTTACTGCTCAATGTAAAAATTTTGTTTAATGGATTGCGGTGAATGTTAGATAAAGATCCGAAACAAGTTGTTATGTTGAAAGTTAAAACTGATTCAATGAAACACTTAAAATGCTGTCAGGACTGATTGGTGGACTTGAAGTTTACAGAGTTTTCTAAGAAAAAAGAGGCGTTTTTGAGAAAATTGATTCAGTGTTAGTTTGGAAGGTGAGCTTGTGGTCAATTACTGTCCCCAGATATCTTTATGATTCAACCCTCTCTATAGGCTGATTGTTGACAGACAGAGTGGGGATGTTGGATGGACCTCTCCGAAAGTCAACAACCAGTTCCTTAGTCTTGGTGGTGTTGAGGTCCAGACAGTTCTGCCTGCACCACTCTGCAAAAATGTTCATCTCAGCCTCCTCTAAGTTAGTAGTGTCTAAAATAACAATGTCATCAGAGTATTTAATGTATGTTATGCCAGGGCTCGTGCTCCTACAGTCATTTGTGTATAGTGTGTAAAGTACCGGTGAGATAACAGAGCCTTGGGGGGCTCCTGTGGAAAGTGACTTCGATGAGCTGAGGTGTCCATTGACTCGAACCCTTTGATGACTGTCTGTTAAAAATGAGAGGACCCAGAGGATCAGATTGTCACGGCAGAACTAAGATCTGGACCCAAATGCACGACCGGAGACTAGTTCAAAATAAAACAATCTTTTAATGCAAAGTATCAACCAAAAATCACTCCAAAGAGGAAAATTCTGCAAAAAACTCAAAGAAATGCAAAAACCTGGCTTTAACAAATTGCCTGACATGGAACCTTGAACACTTGACGAACTGGCAACAAGACAAGGGGAGACACAGACTATTTATACATGAGGTAGGGAACACAAGTGGTGCCAATCAGGGCCGGGGTTGGCAATCACAGTGGAGGGAAAAATCACACAAAGGGGGGGGAAGTCAGGATCTGAAACGAGAGGGAGAAGGTGTATCAAAATAAAACAGGGAGCCACGAGACAACATAGACACAAGACAAAACTAAACACAACTTAATGTTTCTTGGACATGACACAGATGTGGATTGGTGTCCAGGTGCAACAGTTTCCTGCCCATCAAGTGGGGTTGCACAGTGTTAAATGCACTAGAGAAGTCCACAAAGACCAGTTTGATTAAGGACAATGACTTTCACAAATCCGTCTTATTAGCGCTGAAAGTCATAGCAGCAGGGACTTGAGTTGTTTATGTCATTTGGAGGAACGCTATGATTTGTCTTTCTGAGTGCATGAAGGTACGTTGGGTGGTTGATGATAAATAAAAGCAAAAGATGATGAGCAACATTTCCTTTCAAAAGACAAGATTATTAAGCAGAGGAAGGAAAGGCTTCTTTGGGCACAGGTGTTTGATTCTCAGAAAATGTCCACCCTGATGAAGGTTGAAGAAACAAAACTTCAAAGATACAGCACTCCTTTGTCTTGCAGTTTGTTTACAACATGAGTGATTTTTCCTCCAGATGTACTTGTTTCCTGGTTAGGGAATGCCTCCTGGCTCTGCAGCTGTTGAGCTTTACGTACATGCACTCTTAGTGCATTGTTGACGTTGCATTAGCACGTCTGAGAATATGAATGTATTATACAATTACGGTGTTCATCAGTCTCCTGGCGCCCATAGGTTTTGCAGAAGTCAGACAGCATTGTCCATCATGAGAAGGCAAAACAACAGAAAGTCCTACTTGTTGCAAAATTTGTTCTCAAAGATTTGGGGGTCTCTCTCCACTAGACTTTAATGTTTGATAAACGTCTGAGAGCTAAGCTATCAGCTTGGTTAAACACATTTTATTATGACAGCTGTCCTGACAACCACAGATAACTCACTTGTGTTGCCCGTGTTTAGTATTTTCAACTGTCGGGAATACATGCTTGTAATGTGTCGTACTTTGTGTTAGGGCCAGGTCTGTTTGGCTGTACACGACAGAAAAGATCTGTCTGTCTGTCTGTCTGTATTTTTAGAACAATATTGTCTGAAGCGGCAGCCAGAAACTATGAGCTAGAGGATGAGAGAGATTTTAAAGTCCTGCTGTTGGTTTATAAATCTCTGAATGGTCCAGGACCAAAATACATCTCTGATCTCCTGGTCCATTAGGAATCAACCAGAGCCCTGTCGTCACGGTCTCGCCTACTTTCTGTACTAAGAGTTACAATCAAATATGGTGAGGCAATGTTCAGGTTTTATGTTTCTCACATGTGGAACAAACTTCCAGAATGCATCAGGGCTTCTGAAACCCTCAGTTACTTTAAGTCAAGGTTGAATACATTTTTATTTACTGTGTGTGTGTGTGTGTGTGTGTGTGTGTGTGTGTGTGTGTGTGTGTGTGTGTGTGTGTGTGTGTGTGTGTGTGTGTGTGTGTGTGTTTAATTGTTGATTCGGCTAAACATATAAGAAAATTGGAATCACAAAGAAAATTGCGGTTGTTGCATCGCTTGTTTTCCAATGAAGAATATCTTGCACACTTGGCTCAATTAAGGATGTACATCAATTAAGGCTAGAGAAATTTGTTGTAATAACAACCTAAAAATGTGTAGTTCTATCTTCAAGTTTAAGGAAATGTTTAAAGAAAATACTGTAAATAAATATAAAACACTATAATTATAAAGTATACTATCAAAAACATTCTAGAATGTGAAACGTCAATTTTATATTTTGTCTTACTTATTTTTGTCTTCTTTATGTATTGTTTGTTTCCACGGAGTAAAAGCTAATGTCTCATATTTATGCTGATCATAAGAAAAAAGTGTAGGCACTATAAGCTACGGCTTCAGCCTACACCTTTTCGGCAAAAGAAATGTTGTTTTTTTTTCCTTTTCATCTTGTTCTGCAAAAAAGTGTGTACAAGCCGAAATAAAGATTCGTAACATAACATAACTTTAACAAGAATCTGGCATGTGGTGCAAAACATGCATCATCAAGACAGCTGTCTGTCACCAACCATGAAAACACCTTAAAAAAAATCCTTCGAGGGCATAATTTCACAATGATTTGATAAGTTGTGGCCAGTTTTCAAGAGAGATGTTTCTTACAAATATAAACCCTATATTTATAAAAGGGAAAACTAGATAGACCAAGGAAAATATTAGAAATGTATAAGCCATACAACTTGAAAATAGAGAATTAAGATAAAAAAAAATTATATAAATAAAAAAAAAAAATCATATTAGCAGATGCTGAAGTTGATGGGCTTTTTTTTAACCAAACTGTATATTTGGCTGAAGAAAATTAGATTTACATACAGAAAAATAAAAACATCATAAAAACCTAAAAAGGAGTAAATGCCATTAAGGATGGGCTAATAAGAAACAGCCATAAATCGTGAGTCTGGAAGGAGATTAATTTTTGCTCAACAAATTAAACTCTTGGAAGATTACTCTCTGAAGGAAACCACCATATTTCCATAGTCACTGATGATGTGGTGCAGCATGTCAGATAAAGGACAAGAAGGGATGGCAGTTAATTCAACCGTAAATGTAATCGTTAAAATTTTCAACAATTTTTTCGCATTCCATCATCGGAAATTGGGTTTACTACTCATTATTCCTCGTCTCTGGGATGTTTGAAGGAGGTGTTCTTGGTCACCAAATGGAGGAATGTATCTAAGCATATGTATGGTGTTTGGATATGACAAAAATGTAACAATATAGGGATGTAATTCAACAGTTTGATAATAATCCACATCTGACCAGAAAAACGCAGCCATTATATAATATTTCCTTATCTGTTCTCAATTATGACGATTCCCTGAGACCACATGTGCTTCATGTACACAAACAGGTAATTAAACGACAAGATGATGCAGAAGATACATGTGGCAATCATGCTCGAGCACAATTGAGACTGGTGCGAGTGTGTGCCAGTAGGGGAATCAGGAGAGGGAAATTATGCTAGTTTTAAGTATACCCTAATTAAAGGGGACCTATTATGAAAAACTCAGAGTAGGAGGAAAGCAACCAAATTCTGCAGTGTCTGTACAGCCGCCCGGATGAGCCGTCCAGTGTGATGTGGCTTCTACGAGCCGTTCAGATTCTGCTGGAGGGATGCGTGAAACCACGGCCACAACTAACTCTGGCTGGAACAACAACAACTCTGCAGGCCGGAGCTTCCGCCATTTTTTCGTAGCGGTGTATCGTGTCATTCTCGTTATCGCGTCAGGCAGCCAATCAGCACAGTGCATTATCATAGCCCCACTCAGAATCCCACATAGAGAATGCGGTTAGAGAATGGGAAGATAAACACATGGCTGAATTTCTAATTTATTTAGCAAAAACAATCAAAAGCTTGTTTTTAAGACATTCAAGGCCTGTTTAAAATAGGTATTAGATTGCCATAATAGGTCCCCTTTAAGTTTCAAACATACATACATACACACATATATACACACACACACACACACACACACACACACACACACACACACACACACACACACATATATATATATATATATATATATATATATATATATATATATATATATATATATATATATATATATATATATATATATATATATATATATACTGTATATATATATATATATGTGTGTGTGTGTATATATTTCGGTCTTTGTGAATACTCTATTCTGATTGGCTGGCAGGTGTAGGATATAAGTTATAACCTACAGTGATAACTTACACCTAGAAAACAAGTTCGGACAAATTGCCTGATATCTTTAATATCATTGCGCTGGATCAACTGCCAGGTGGTAACCACGGCAACGGAGATTCAGAGAAGAAGAGCCGGCTACCGCAGGAACGGCGACATGAGTGATTTTGTAATTTATTTTAATTTATTTGGTGAATTTAACAATTTTGATGACTGGGATGCAGAAGAGGAGAGAAAAGAAAATAACTAGAATCTCTCCCGTTACCAAGGAAACTGACTTATGGCTTGTTAAAAAACTTTGCAATTTACCAGGTTACAACGGCTGCAGACGAGAGATTAAATAGTCCGCTCAGCCGCTCAGCTGTGGCTTGTTATAAAACTAATGATTTCAACTGAAAACACATCATGAATAACTGATTTAATATTTATGTTTTTTGGGACGTGACCTTGGTATAAGTGGGATAATGCCCTTCGAGGTGTACATTATCATAAATATATGGACTCCGCGTCGTCCATATATTTATGATAATGTACACCTCGTCGGGCATTATCCCTTACATATATAATATATGTGTGTACACATACACCTGGATATCTGATTTGGATTCCTCCTGGATCCCTCTCTCAGGATATGTTTTGAGCCTGTCTATTTGAGACAAGGTCCCAAGACAGACCCGGGACATGCTTGGCTTTCTTAGGAATGCCTTAGTATTACACTAGAAGAGGCAGGGGAGGTAGTTGGAGGAAATAAAAAGGTATGCCCTCCCCCCGCTTAAGCTACTGTCTCTGCTACCTCAACTCTGATAGACATTAGTTGATGGATGGATTGATGAAGTATGTGAGCAGTTTTGTATTCCCCTGTCCACTCATCAGGTTTTAGATCTAAAAGAAATAAAAATGACCTGTTGAAACATTTCACATATTGCCTGTGACCTCTTAGTGTTTTGCACTCTGGCTTGGGTCACTTTGACCCAAGCATTGGTGCCTTGCAAGGGTTAAACTTTGGGGAGTGGTATGAATCAAAGTATTGATGATACTGAAAAGCATTTTTGATACTGAGACATGTATTGGAAAAATCTCAGTGATATTCATCCCCACAGTCAAGTGTGGGAATTATGGATGCTATCTTTTGCTCTCTTAAAATGTCCTATAAACTGAGTCAGACGTAAACACCCTTTATTGAAAAAAGCAGAAAGGTTCAAGTATACACCAGTAACAGCCTTTTCAGTAAGGCGTGGTCTGACAGCAACAAATACAAACACATTGCACCTGAGTATTTGGAGAAATATTATGAGCAAAGGAACTGTCCAATTTTGAATTGTTATTCAGGAAATCAGGAACCACATAGCACCCATTCCAGGTATCTCATGAAGAATGGAGAGCTCATTTTGGAAATTATCTTTGCATATGTCATCCTATGTATACCTGAAATGATTTATATCCGAATCTTCTCGTTTTCCTTTCTGTTTGTTTGCCGACACAGAAATTCAATTATCAAATTCCACTTTCAAATCATCATTCTGTCACCTTAGTATTTGGTCCTATTGAATATATATCTCGGATGTATGGCCATGCAACATGAGTGAGAAGGGACATGTCCAAAAGCCTTTGGCTTTTTGCCTACAAGCATGTGGCAGACTTGCAGAAATTGTTTTCAGAACCTGACATGCCGCCTGCAACGCTGCAAAAATCAGTCGGCAACATTAAAGGGAAGTGACAGCAGTCGATGAGATGTCCCCAATAACAGCTGTGATGGCTACCATTCTGCCTCAGTCAAACCTCCCACTTCAATAAGGACTTTATTAAGTAATGTTTCCTGTTGTTGAAACCTGCCAAACATTATCTAGTGCACATGCATTTCAGAGTGCCTTCAACACATCAGATCTTTCATAACTAAACATAGCACAATCAGTCTCAAAATAACTGTTACTCTATACGTACCTGCCTGTCACCATGGGTGGCGCTATAGAGTGACAAGGAAGGAAGGAGTCCCAGCAGAGGCCTTTGCAACCAGCAAATGTTATAAATATGTGCACAAACAACATCTCTCATTCAAATGACTCAAAATGTATTAAAGTAAGTATTAAAGATGGTGAAACAACACTTGGAATAAAGTTTTCATATATAAGCTACACATAAGAAAACAACTAACGAAACATGAAACAGAAACTTCAATCTATATACATGAGTGTGTGTGTGTACGAAACAACCCCGATACACACCACCAACCAACAAATCTGCTGTGATGTTCCCCACACAGAGACGCACCAACAGCGAAGCATTTGCTCTTGTTATTCAACCAGGTAATGAGGAACAGCTTTGTTTTCTGTGGTGGGAGAACAATGTGATCCAGCAACGTGGATGCAACAATAGACCAACTATAGAATAAACAAACACGCTAATAAACGCAGTTGTGGTGGGATCGGTGGTCCGGCTCACAACGTGTGCAACACAGTAAAACAAAACTAGTGAAATGCGTTAACTATGTTTCTCTGCCATAAGACAAAAACAGCCTCTTACATGGATCGCTTTGTAAGTGATGGTTTTGTCCTCGGCAGACCAGCATTCCTGCCGGTTCGGTGAACAGCTGGATTATTATGCTCCGTTGGTGGTACTGGCGAGGAGCAGCTCTCTCTTTCTCTCTTGTTCTCCTCGTCTCCATGTTAGAACTGCTGCCTTCAGTCCAAACACCACAGTTTAAACACCTAACCCTTTTTTTTTCTTTTTTTCCCCCTCTTTCTATAGACCTGTTTCTTTCTTTTATCCTATGTAACCTTTTTATCCTGTAGCCTATGTGATTTTTAACCCTTGCTACGATACTTGTGCTTATGTAGGAATTTGTTTTTATTATTGTACGGGATTGTAAGGATGCGTGGCCTGTGATTTTTGCACTTGCACTTTTGTCCTCCCGCAACGAAGTTCCTAACGGAAAAATAAAGTACTTTTGAGTTTGCATTTGAGTTGAGTCGACGTAATCGACGATAAAAACTTGTCAACGACACTTTTTTTGTCGAGGCATCGACCTCCTAATTTATTCTTGGTCTCCGGTCGCAAACGGCTCATCTGCGTTCAGGTAATTCCGCTACACACCACTAGTTTTGCTGCGTGCACCCTGCTGGTTAAATGAGCTACCTTCTCTCTTCCCTCCCCTGTATTGAGCTTCTTTGCCGTCGGTTCAGAGCATCCTCCTGGTTTTTGGTAAGACAATTCGTAGAATATTTCCTATCCTGCACATCGTCCCCACCGCTGCTGAACTTCATCACATAACTGTCTGTCATAAGTGACCCCTTCATCCCCAGGGTCTGACAGTTTGTTTACAGAGTGACATCCTGATGTTTGGTGCTGTCATTGGGGCTTTTCACTGCTCTCACAAAAGTGAGATGCATACTGACAGAAAAAAAAGTATGTTGCTCCTGAAAATGTCCAGATTCATGCAAACACAGCCGGTACCACGTATCAGCCAGAGTCACTCTCAAGATTCTTTTTTGCAATGTTTAAAAGAGGAAACGTTGACAATAATTGCAGTTCTTTTGAATCATTTTATTATATTTTTTTTCATGCATCTGGACTCTTGTTGTTTTGGTGGCAGGAGATTTGTGTCGTCCTTCATCCTTGGCCTCCTCCAGCACCAGCCAGAACATCATTTTCAATGATCACATTTGTTGTAGTATATTTGACGGACGGATGTCATCATTTAGAGGGTAGCAGCTGCTCAGCTGTAGTCATGACGCTTGCAAGCAGGAAATCACTTGAATAAAGGAAACAGTTTGACTTCTCTGTTATACAGGATCACAGACTTTCTTATTCACACATATATCATATATATATATATATATATATATATATATATATATATATATATATATATATATATATATATATATAATGAGGATATAAGGATAGGGAATAAAAAACAACTCTTGAAAGAGCAGTTAATCTGTTATCGTCCTGTTTTAAAACTTATTGATGAGCTTTGGGGAGATTAAAGTTCTGTTTTTCATGCTCCTCCCATATCTTCCCGACTATTGATGTGCTTTTCTAGTTGTGCAATTTCAGTTAAGCTCTACCACGATTATCCATACCTATTTATGTGATGCTGTTCGGAGCATTTTACTTGAATGTCCTCTTAATCTCTCTCCCTGATCTTGTTTCCCTCTTGTCAAACTTGGTTTTAAAAGATACGTAACTGTCATGGGTGTTCTTGATTTCTCAACCCTTGAGTAATGGGAAAGAGAGGATGAGCTGTCACAAGGATATCACCTCAAATGGATAAGCCCAAAACAAAAACACAGTATGACTGCAGGGCAAGACATGAATTTATACAGAGAATGGCTGAGAAGGAGAGAGGTTTTGATGTTGTCTTTCAGCCTATTGTTAAAGGAGCTTGAAGCTCCTTTTAAGAAATGAGACTCTCTAGCGCCACCCTTCACCACGACGGCCGTTGGGGGTACTGCAGCCAACAGTGTAGCCGGCACGGGAGAACGGGGAGAACGTGCATGCAGCGTCATGTGACGTCACATCCGCAGCCCAGCGCGGGAGATTCGGGACCGAATTGCAGCACACAGTTCAAGGCAAAGGAGAGATACACTAGAGGGCTCATTCTTTTGGGTTTGGAACGCTTCATCTGACATTATTACTAGAAAACTTAAAACGTATACAGATTTTTTTCATAAATCTTGCCACAATCCGGCCTCAAGCTCCTTTAAGTTTACATGCCCTTAAAATTACACTGAAAGTAAGTCAATACATTAATGATTTTTTTTTTGCCATATACGCATTCTATCCGGTCAATAAATGTAAGATCTTTCCTCTCAGCTAGGCCAAAATAAGCACAAAGAGCTCCAGGGGACATTTCTTCAAGGTTATTCAGTCAACTAAAAGCTTGTCCAAATAAAAGGGTCTTCAGTTGTCTTTTAAAAGATTCAGCACTATTGGTCAGCTGAATACAGAGAGGAAGAGCGTTCCATAGTCGAGGGGCGAAGGACTGAAAAGTCTCCTCTAGTCTTATACCAGGATGTTGGGACAGATCGTACGTTTTGTTTTGATGACCTGAGTGAGAAAGCTGGGGTATAAACAGTTGAAAGATCACAAACATATGTTGGGGCTTGGCCTTGGCTTGCTTTACTGGCAGCCAATGTAAAGAAGATAAAATAGGGGTGATGTGGTTCCATCTATGAGCACCAGTTAAAAGCCTGGCTGCAGCATTGTGGACAATCTCCAGTCTCTTTAAAGGGGACCTATTCTGAAAAACACGTTTTTTCTTGCTTTAACATATATAAAGTGGTCTCCCCTCAGCCTGCCAACTCAGAGAAGGATGAAAGCAACCAAATTCTGCAGTGTCTGTACAGCCGCCCGGATGAGCCGTCCAGTGTGATGTGGCTTCTACGAGCCGTTCAGATTCTGCTCCCGTCGTTACGTAACTGTGGCAGAGTGGAGGAGCTGCAGCCGCTCAGGCTGACGGGACACAGGTGTGGCCCGTCAGCCTCTCCACCCTGCCAGCCTTATAAGAGGAGAAGCTGCTGCTGAGACGGGTGGTCAGACTGAAGCTGAAGCTGCTGGGTGATGCTGTGAAGGAGCTGGAAGCACGTGTGACCTGGGTGTGGTAAATAAAAGGGTTTCGCACTAAACTCCGTGTCCTCTCTATCCTGTCGGTCGGGCCCCGTAGCACTCGCCCTGCTACAGTAACCAAAATCCAATTTACATCGGTTGGCCTCAGATACGTGAAACCACGGCCACAACTAACTCCGCCGGCCGGAGCTTCCGCCATTTTTTCGTAGCGGTGTATCGCGTCATTCAGGCAGCCAATCAGCACAGTGTCTCATTATCATAGCCCCGCCCACTCAGAATCCCGCATAGATAATGAGGTTAGAGAATGGGAAGTGTGAGAAAGTGAGCAACCCCTCCCCTTCTCACCGTCACCGGACTTTTTTAATATGTGTGTGGCAGGGTGGAGGATTGGGCGTGGTCTGCGGAGGAGCAGCACACAGGTGTGCCTGGTTCTGCTGATTGGGCACACCTGTGCCCAATCAACCTCTCCACCCTGCCTGGCTTCATAAACAGCGGCTGCATACCAGAAAAGGGGTCTGCTGAGTGGAGGTAGCTTGCTGTGAGGCTATGCTCAATGTGCCATTTTTTTAGATTCTGATTTTGCCCTCCGCCTGTATGTCTTCGTGCTTTTTACATAAAATAAAAAGCCTTTTTTTTGGCATTCCACGCTCTGCGTGTTCTCCTTTCCACCTCATCACCCAGGTCCAGTTTGCCTTATCCCCTTTTACGAGGGGAGGCCGCTCCGGTCCCTCACAGGAAGATAAAGACATGGCTCAGAGGCTGAATTTCTAATTTATTTAGCAAAAACAATCAAAAGCTTGTTTTTAAAACATTCAAGGCCTGTTTAAAATAGGTATTAGATGCCATAATAGGTCCCCTTTAAAGAATGATTGTTAAAACAGGTAAAAAGAGAGTTTGAGAAGTCCATACTAGAAGAAATAAAAGCATGTTAAACCATCTCCAAGTCGGCACACAAAACAAGCCTCTCAAGTTTAGAAACGTCCCTTATGATAAAATCTATTTTTTGACAGCCTTTGAGTTTTTAACCAAAGAAAGATGACTCACGCAACACCCCCAGGTTCCTGATGCTCGACTGGACAGAGGAGCCCAGGACCCCGAGGTGTTGCTTGATCAGTGGAATCTTTTGATCAGGGGCAAAGATCTAGAGAATAGACATCTACAGAACTTCCCGTTTTTGGATATCCACATTGACAAGGACCTGAGCAGTAATAACGGAGGCACAGCGGAGATTACTTCCACAGTTGTACCAGGAAAGAATGTCTGACTAAGAACTATTATCAGATCCTATGGGCAATCTACAGTTCTTTTTGCTTCAAAAGCTTTACCCTCAAAGACCATCCATCATGGTCAGGATCTCTTTGAACTACTGCTTTTTTGCTGACATAACCAGATAAAACAATCAAGAAGAAAGCAGATGTTTTTATCTTCTCTGGTGAGCCACAGTTACACAAAATGATGCTAACTTGCTGATACAATACCTATGAAATAAATATGTTTATAATACATACTGTATGGATTAATGTGCTTTATTTCTGCTCTTTTAAATGTTTTTAAAAAACATTGAATAGTACAGCACCAACTGATATGTGAACAATATGAACTATTTTCCTATGCACCTTATTTTGATTTATGTGTCTTGTCGTGTGTGTGCTTTCTGTATGTTTCATAATGTGATGTATGCAGACTGGAGTAATGAGAACACTGTAATCTATTTATAGTTTCTGGATAACATTCATTAAAGATCATGGGCATTAGGAAACTTAGACTGGCGGCAGCATTTATGAGGCAGCCCTATTTTGCCCGTGGACTTAAATGACATTTTGTTGCAGAATTTGAAGGGTTTTTCAACACTGTATCAAACCCACTTTCTTTCCAGAGGTTTCTTAACATCAAAGCCTAAAGGTCTGACTTCAGAAAGATGAACTGTTGTTTTCACTCAGGAGATTGTTGAACAAATAGGATTGGCCTTGAAGTGCAGAGGAGAAGACAAGGTTACACAGTGGATATTGTATTTGCTGCAGGAAAGTCTGATTAAAAGAAATATGACAGACTGAGTCTCTAAGAGCACTATGAACGTTTCCATGTTAATCAAAATACTTTGCTGTGTAACAAGGAATTTTGCTAAATCACAAATTTCATGACTTTAGTCTGACATTTCAAACTCAAAAAATAATCATTTAATGAAGTATTTTTTTGCCATCTAATTAAGGGTGCGACAAAAGAAACCTCTGAATTTAGTTCCTAAAGATAGTTTAAGAGCCATTGCTTCAAGTTGCTGTGCAATCCATATTTTGAGGTAATGTTGCACTGCTGTGAGATGGTTTTGTACTAGTGCCTTGCAGTGTGAGATCAACCCTTGCAAGGTGCTAATGGTTAGGCAAACCCTCAAGGGGGACTGAGAGCCATCTCTCCTGTTTGGGTCATTTTGACCCGAACCGTAGCGACTTCCAAGGGTTAAATAGTACGGTGCCTGATTAATTTGTGTGCAAGGTCTTGTATGTTTGGAGGTTGGTGTATTTTCATTATGATACTGCATAGCTGCAAACACCGAATTCAATTATAAGACAACATTGGTTCGAGCTATGGAGGATGGCAGTTGCTACGGTAGTTGTTTATATACATATATATAAATATGTATATACCCTGTATGTATATATATATGTATATATGTGTGTGTATATATATACATATATATATATATATATACATATATATATACATTTAGTTTCATCATGCAAAATTGAGTATCGGAGAACAAAATGTTCACAAGTGCACAGTCAACAAATGCTACAAGGAAAAGAGTCATTAGAGTTATAATGGATCAGTGTAACATCTAAGTATAAAAACAAGACAGCCTGCTCTCAGTTTGTCCTTTTGATGAAAGATGAAAACAAATCCCCATGGTTTCCCTGCAGAATTGCATTTTATTTATTTTATTTTATTAAATGATTGATTTTCTTTTATAGAGAAAATCAATGTTTTCTTATGTCACGTCCAGATCAAATGGAACATATGCACCAAACGAGGAAAAAAAACAATTTAGAATAAAAGCTGGAGCTCTCAAATGCTCTTTATATCAGACATTGAGAACATCATTTTTTATTGAGTGCTGACAGTTTCTCTCAAGTCTCTTTTGCTGTCCTGACTCCGCTGCTGACTCTGCAGCTAATCTCTCTGCACTGGCTTCCAGTTGCAGCATGCATCAAGTTCAAAGCTCTGCTTCTGGCTACCAAACAATTACCCAAACGGCTCCTATCTACCTTCACTCCTTCATCCAGAGCTACACTCCCTCTCGAAAGCTCAGCTCAGAAAGATGCCCGGTGCTTCCACCACAAACGTGGCGTGAAATCATTCACTAGACTCTTCTCCTCCATTGTTCCCCGATGGTGGAACGACCCACCAAACTCTGTCCGATCTGCAGGGTCTGGACCTACTTCTGAGAGCAAGCTAAAGACTCAGCTGTTTACGGAGCACTTCTGCATCTAGTTTAACTTCTCTGCTCATCAGAATTAGTTAGAAGATCGAGCTCTTTGCAGGACTCGGCACTGAGTAAGCTGTATGCACTTATGACAAGATGATTGTATGATGGTGTCTTTTTAGACGTAGCTTTCTTGTATAAAGGGACTGTTCAATTCAATTTTATTTATATAGCGTCTAATACAACAGATGTTGTCTCCAGACGCTTTCCAGAGATCCAGAACATAAACATAAACATAAACCCCCGAGCAATTATTACATAAACAATGGCAGGTAAAAACTCCCACAGTGGGAGAAAAGCCTTAAGCCAAACAGTGGCAAGGAAAACTCCCCTTTAGGAGGGAAGAAACCTTGAGCAGGACCAGGCTGCCGAAGGCCAGACTGGGGGAGTGGGGGACGTCCATGGATCTATTATATAACTGGATACTGTGCCAAAAATGGCCGCCCATTCATTTCAATGCATTCTGCTCAGCCAGCGCATCCGCCGAAAAAATCTCGGACTTCCTGGTTTACTTCCGTGTACACGGGCCCATAGAGCATGCGCAGTTGAGTCACCTCCCATGATGCTCTTGGCCCTCCCATCATGCCCCGGGGCAATGAGAACGAGTATTAATATAATATGTATTAAAATAATATATTAATTCATGTATATTATTACATGTATAGCATCACATATATGATTAATGTATTAATATAATATAATTACATAATATATATTAATATAAAACATCCGTGGAGTGCACGGACACGGCTGTGACGTCATCCGTGACGTCACGCCCAGAAAGAGACTTTTCTTTGACTTTTCTGGCCGTTATAAAACATTTTTGACAGATATAAAGTCCATGACTTAAAAATATAGAATACAAAGATTAGTAATTGCCGGTGATTACAGCTGGAGGTGTCCTGTGAACAGTTTTAGAGGCTTCTCTTTTACTATTGCGGTCTATGGGAAAAAAGCTTTCTGGGCCCCATGGGATTTTTTGTTGCAGTACCGCGGCTGGCCACTGGAAAAAATCGGCGTGCCTGCTGAGCGCGAGACTGGGTGCCTGGGGACGTCAGCAGCGCACAGCAGGCATGTGGAAGCAGCAGTGGGATGACCAGAGGGGGGGGCAGGCAGGCGGAAGCAGCAACGGGTAGAACAGAGGGGGGGGGGGGGGGGGGGGGCGTCAGCAGCACACAGCACACATCCACGTAGGCAGGTGGAAGCAGCAACGGGATGACCGGGGATGGGGGGGGGGGACAGGGACCGCAGGCCAGGACGCAGCTCCCGAGGCTCCGGCCTGCAAACATGCACAAAAGAGAAAAAAGGGGCGCTGGCACAGGACACTGCAGGAACGATGGACAAAAACGATTGCTATGAGCTATTTATGATGAATAAAAATGGAAATGGAGAAGAGAGAAACCCACTGTTGGGTTGGGTGGAAAAATAATAATAATTTGAGTACTAGCATGGCAGCAGCTGTGTCCAACTGGACTCACAGCAGTCTGACCAGCACTTATCCAGCTGGACCCTCCTATGTGATTTCATCTCTTGTGTTGTTCTCTCAGTCCAAGTCAGTTTGGATAAAAGCGTCTGCTAAATCACAGTAGTGGTATTAGTCTTCAGTTCTGTTTTTTCATTTGGTTTTCATTCCTTCATTATTCAATAACAAAATGTGCAAAATACAACACTTCATCCCTACATTATTGTAAACCCCGGTGTATACCTTGCTGGGTCACATTTAGTCAGTGGAAAACAAAGTAAAGTCTTTTATTATTCCGTCCGTTGTCATTGAGTAGCATCCAAACTGGTGATAAATGTCGAGGCACAGAAGCCTAGTTAACCGCGCTGTTCTCAGCAGGCATCACCTATCCGACCATGATATGCACACAAACAAAGACTGTCCAGATAAAGCACATCACTACACAATCACAAAATAGCATCCTGACCCTCACCACTGACTCTTAAGTCGGATCAAAGCTCACAGCTTCACTTTGATCTGGAAAATAGATATAACAAATTCTTACATTTCCTCAGAGTAAATGTCTTTTGTCTAAACCCCCTATTGTTACCATCTGCAGGAGGAGACAAATGACCTGAAGCAGATAGGTTTTTTTGACCTAAAACATGTGTGTACATGATCACACTTGAATATATCTGCTGCCTGTGACATGCACAGTCTCAATAACTAAGCAATGACTGCAATGAGAAATCACCCTGCAATTAGGAAATGAATCACAGCAGTATGAGAATTGATAACTCATCTCATAATCGTACCTATGTTGAGTGGACTGCTTGATTCTTTTGTTTTGTATTGTTTTTCTGGCAATAGTTCTTGAGCATTGCTGTATGGATGTGTAGTATTTAGAGTTGTTTTAACTTTAGATTAAATGAGCAAACATTACCTTCAGGTTCAAAATTATTTTAATCATAACTTGAATGTAGCTTTAAAAGCTGGAGAGACGGGGATTATGAAAATAATCCTGTCAGCATTTGAATCTGCTACATGCAACAAGATAATTTCCAGATTGTACAAGGAGATTCTCCAGGCCAAACCAGAAAATACAATATACATAAAAGAGAAGTGGGAGAAGGAGAAGTAAAATGGAATTCAACTAACTTATCTACATGGCGAGAAATCTGTTGGAAAAACATTGTAAGGTTTTTTATTACACCTCTACAAAAGCGACACCAGGGAAGCAGTAATGATTGCTGGAGAAAATGTGGGACTTAGGATCCCAATCACTTCCATGTATTTTGGGATTGCAGGGTTATTGTACCTTATTGGGGGGAAATTCACAAACACAATAATATATTTGGAGTCAAAATTCCTTACCGGTTTGATACTCTATATATGGGTGACATCCAATTTGAGGGGTGGAATAACAAAAATAAGAAACTGCTACAGATACGGCTTACAGCGAGCAAAAAAGCTGTTACGAGGAGGTGGTTAAAACCTGAATCCCCCACTATAGATGAATGGATAGGAATAATATATGAAATATATGTAATGGAAAAGCTGTCATTCTCTCTAAAAATCGAGGAGAAATTTGACCAGATGTGGTCTAAGTACATAAAAACTATTAGGTCTGACTTTTGCCAACTTGACAAAAATAAGGAGTGGGATCAAAATGTGTTTTCTAATATGATATAATCTACAGCACGATCTTTACTCATTCTGCTTTGTGTTTAGTTTTCTGTGTGTAATATTTAAGATGAGAAGCTTTCCATGTTCCATGTAAATATTTTACAAAGAAAATTCTGGGAAGAGCCAGGAGTTAAATTGGACATCAGAAGTTCTACAAAATGTCTTGCCAATGTTATGTTAACTTACTTGAAGTGATTTTGACGCTACGTAAATCTGCATCTGTGAAATCAAGGCTTTTCCAAATAAAAGATAAAAAAAAAAAAATGAGCAAACATTATTGGTCAGGGAAAAGAATCAGCCAATAGCAAAGGCTCCCTCTTGGATGCAACATACATGTATGCTCAAATTTCTCTGCACTGAGTTCTAACATACCGTGGATTTTGAAAAGGTTATCTGCCCAATTAAACCTGGTATGTTTCTTGTCTTTAACTATAAATGCATTGCGTGTTTTTATTATGCTTGCATCCTTCCGTAAATTCGAAGAGCTCATCACTGCAAGTGCTTGCAACCACTCGGCTCCTCAGTAGTCCGAGCAAGTATCTGATTCCTTGTACCTGGCATCACAGGTGGTGCGTGATTAGATGACATGAGGGAGAGGGAGAAGAAGGGAACGACATGTCTGGACTGTGGATTAAGAAGCTCCTCTTCACTGAGCCGTTGTGATTCTGGGCTGATGCTGTGCTGAGAATGTAGGTCACACCTGTTGTTCAAAATCACCTTCCGGTTTGACTGCGATAGTTCTTGAGTGGGTTCTTTAATTCATATTGTACAGTCCACAGAAGAGATTATGGCCTATTCCTAACTAATTTCAATAAAACAATTGGTTAAAAGTGGGATTTTATCAGGAAAAAGTGTTGTTTTTGTTGTATTCTTTCCCCGGGCGGGTGTATCAGCAGGTGGAGCATGTGTGTCCGTCTGAGTTAGACTTCAAACGGCCTGCTGACTGTTTCACAGCAGTCCCCACAGACTGTCCCTCCCTGTTCCGACTGCTTTTTGTATCGGTGTGAACGTTGATCTCCACACTATGTCCCCATAACTTTTTCAATAATTGCTTTGACCAAGCACCAGTCTGTTTCTGCTTTTTAACTTTTGCTTGCAATTTTGATCACACAGCAAGTTACCAACTAATCAGGCTTTGAAGCCAAAATTCAAAGTGACTCAATGAAATGGTGTTGATTTCCCTTCCACGCTTTATCAGACTATGAAATTGCATTCATAGCTGTCCTCAATTTTAGACTGTTGATGAAAATGATATAAAGAGTACCACAAAGGATATGATATGAATTACAAATTCTGATTCAAATTCTCTAAAGAAGTACTTCCTTTCACTCACAAAAAGGCTTTGTGCATATTTTGCCCTTGTATTTTATTGCAGTGCAACTAACCTTCACTTGAACAGTACGCATCTAAAAACAGCTTAACAAAAGTAGTTGTGCACAAGCTCGCAGTTTCATCCTGAAATTGCTGAAAATTATTGTTTTTAATCAAATCAAAGTCAAAGACTTTGTCCTGTCTGAATAACTACAGTAGTTTACGATTAAGAGTAGTGGGGATGTTTGAAGTGGAAGTCCCACCTGACTCTCACCTAAAAACACTCTCATGTTGAAAGGCTCTTGATTTTTGTTGTGTCCTTGAAAATTCTTATACTTTATAGTGTACTTATATTTTGCTAAAATTGTCATCATGAGGTATGTGGGGTTTTCTATGAAACAGGATCTGCACATAAACCCGTCTGCTATAGACGCTACAGACAATGTCAACCCATCTGTCAAGGTAAAGAGCCGCTTCATTCAGGTGCCATGCATGCAGCAGCTCTCTGTGCAAACCACCTGAATGCTAAATGAATTGCACCCTTGTTAAATATTGTAGCTTGCACAAGCTCAGTTATGGTTGACTGGAAAAAACATGCTTGTGCCACACATGAGCAACAATTTGAGGCATGCGCGCTTCTTAGAAATTTTTAATTCAGTTATCTACATATACATTTTTAAGTGTTTTCTAAGTTAATGAACTTGACATGAAACAGTTAATACATTGCATTGTTTTTCACTAGACAATCCATCCTCCAGGTTTCCAATCCCACCAGAGGTGTAGGCCCATTAACTCTCCCACACTCCTCTCTGTTTTGTGACAGCAGCGTGTTTTACTATTATGAGAGGGAGAAAATAACTGCTTATTTTTATCATAATCCTCTCTAGCCCATGGGTATTCTGAATGGGACAAATGTTGAATATTTGAAAAACCCCTATCCCCACCAAAATAAATAAATAAAAATCTAATATTTTGTGCTGCCTCTTGCACATGTCTTGCTCAGGATTTCTGGGATCAGGTGTGGTTCCTGGGGCTGTTTCCACATGATGGGTGCTCAATTAAGACTAGTCTTTCTCTGCAGCCTTTTTAAATCTTCAAGCCCATCATGGGGCCTCCTGAACAGAGATGCATTGATTGCTGAGAATGCATCCATCAGAGTGCCCCAATTTATTTCTGGATGAAAGCACAGTTCCATCCTAAATTTTGCGCAAATATTTGCTCTTTGAAACAGCTCTGTCTGTAGCTACTGTTGACATATGTCAATGTGTCATCTTAAAGAGAGGAAAAAGCTTTTAACAGTCTACATATTTTTCAAATTTAGAAATGCTTTGTTGAGGTACCCACATGTTTCTGTCTGTGTTTCTGTCTCATAAAGCCGTACTTAAACGTATAAAGCCTGTACTTAAGCACCTACAGAATTGTTGACAGCATAATGCTTTTTCCCCTTTGGGATGACTCAGTCTGCATATCTGCCAAATAACATCAGCCATTTCTACATTCAAAATTTGGTTAGATTCTTTATATTTTTGTCCCGAATTTTTCACGTGGAGTAAGTAACAATTGATGAACTTTAACTAGTTCCATTAATAAGGGTTATCACAAATATATCCTCATTGCAGCAAATATTTAACAGGCTCACCAGACATGGATCTCATTCTTAAAGGTCTGTGATGGAAAAATTATGTCCTTTCTTGTGAGTACGCTCAGTTCAGACCAGTGATGTCTATGCAGTTGGGCGTAGCTCTCTTACACACCTACTCTAAGTTCTAGGGCTGCTGTGACTTAAAAAGTCAGTGTATGTATGTATATATATATATATATATATATATATATATATATATATATATATATATATATATATATATATATACCGTATTTTCGCGACCATATGGCGCACTGTGTGGAAAGGCGCACCCTCAGTTTTGTGTGTCATTTTTGGTTTTAAAACACACATATGGCGCACCGACCCAAAAGGCGCCGTCTACGGAGACAGAGCTGCACACACACGCGTTGCAAAACACACGCGCTAAGAATACAGCAGAAGCAAAACTTAGTTTGATATTTTATTTCACTTTTCACATCAATCAAACCCTTCAAAGGTTCATATTCTGTTTCTGCATTAAAGAATTAAAAAAAAACACCGGGTTGCTGCACAAACCTGTCTCAGCCACTGATCATCTCCTCATCCATCCAGCCCTTTTCATTTCACTCTGGCTGGAAAAGTCTCTTTAGGGAACGCTTTTCTTTTAAAAATCCCGACCGCGGCGGTCCCGGGTCCCGCTCCCCGTTTGCTCCCTCGCGCTGGACCGGGTCCCGAGTCCCGGTCCGCCCCCCCCCCGCGGCGGACCGGGTCCCGGTCCACCCGCCCCCCGCGCTGGTCCCGCGGCGGTCCCGGGTCCCGCGTCCCGGGACCCTTGCGCTGGACCCGCTCACACACACGCGCTGTCGGGGAGCCGGTACCGGGGTTTGTATCCGACAGGAGCTCCGTTAATTCAGCTGCGCCAGTCCGAATTTCCAGACCTGTCTCAGCTTCTTGATCACCATCATCCCTTCATCCAGCCCCCTCTTTTCATTCACCCTTATAATGACTCCGGCTGGAAACGTCTTATGCAAAGTTTTTCTTTTAAAAATCACCATAAGTTTCTGTCCATCAGCTGCGCCAGTCCAGCACCACATAGGCTACATGAGAATCTGTGTGTCGCGCCGCGAATACACACACGCGCATGTCGGGATCCGGTACCGGGTTTGTAACCGACAGATTTGGCTGCAAATCTCGGAGAGTGAAGCTGATCTGACCTGAGACAGACCCCAGAAATCTCTGCTCTTAAAGCGGCCGGGAACCAGGTCATCGGACCCGCTTGGGGAACCAGGAAGTCGGCTGCAGCAGCGCGCATCACCGCGCTGCTGCATCGGTTCCCGACATGCAAAACACACGCGCGCTGCAGAACACTCACACACAAGTGTGCTTATTTAAATAGAGCGGAGCAAAACTTAGTTTGATTGTATTTTATTTCACTTTACACATCAAGCAAATCCTTAAAAGTCTTCATCATCTGTTTCGCATTAAACAGCTCAGTGGATGGTCTCATTCAGCTTCACCCGCCCCCTTCTCTTTTTACCTTCTCATGGTGGCCGACCTGACATTACCGTAATTCAGGTAATAGACACGGCGCACCGTTTCTTAAGGCGCCCGGCACATTTAAAAAAAAAAAAAAGTTGCGCCTTATGGTCGCGAAAATACGGTACATACATATCCTTTCACAGAGGCTTTTTCTACGGTTTTATTTATGATGCTAGTTACAGGTCACACTTTGGTTTAACATTGTCACTACTGTATCTCAAAATGATTCCCAATCTTTCCAAAGAGTAACAATTAAGCTCTCAATGCCAGTTTATTTATTTATTTATTTTCATTAAATGATTCTGTTGAACCACTGAAGAAATGTCTGGTTTTTATTAGTCAATTTTTCATGATTATCTTTTTTGTATTACTTTTATCATTTTCTAGTTATTTCAGTGACCATTTTGGGATGTTCTTTCTTCAATTGAACAGTACCAACTAAGTGCGTGTATTTGTTATTTTAAAGTACACTCCCTTTCTCATTCTGTCATCTTTGGTCAGTTTTACGGCAGTGTCGACTAATTGTGTTCCATTTCAGCTCATTTCCTCACAGAGATTCCCATACCTGGAATAATCAGTTGATACAGTCATTACACTTGATAGAGAATAATAATTGTTGTATTTTTGTTACTATGATGGAACAAGTCATTAGTTTGCTGGGACAGGGGTAGATATAAATAAAAAATACATCAGTAAAAGTAATAACAAGTCAGTCATCTAAATGGCCCCTCTGCCTGTTGTATCAGATGAAGAGAGATGGGTCACATTAAAGAAGTAATGATACGATCTCATGTGAGATTTAACAACTTATAGATATGCCTGATGACTCATATGCAACATCAAGACGTAAACGGCCCGAGGAATAAAACAGAACCTCTACCCGTCTCAACTTTACTGATTTAGCGTTTTCTTGGCAGGACCAGACTGACAAAGTCTTTATTACTCTTCTAAAAACCCTTTAGAATCTGACAGAACCAGGATAAACGATAGAAAAGATAAGTAACAGGCTGACACAACTAGAGGGGAAAGCGTCTCAGAGGAGACATCAAGGAGAAATGTATTTGTCAATGTGAAAAACTCACTGAGCAGTCATGCACCATGCACCCTGTCCCAATGTTCCTTTCAACAAGCTGGTACAGCAACTGAAATTGTAACTGAACAGTCTAAGCTATCTATTTACCCTTTTCACACTCCCTTTACAACCTATTTACAACCTTGTAAGTGTAAGCATGGCTTACTTTAGAGTAATCACAAACTCACAATTGACTTTGAAGCAAGTAGGCTTTTTCATTCATAGCAACAGAAATAGACCAGGACCTGCCACTGAAATCCAGTTTGGTTTCTAGTAAATTCAACTATTATTTCTCTTGAACTGCAAGCGTCAGATAGTACAACATCTTATCTGACAAAATTTGAACACTGTTAAGATAAACAGTCTGGAATGATCATGTTCAAATTGAACTGCAGAGCTAGTTTGCTGTGATGTAAGCTTCAAACTTCAAACTTTATTTATTTATATAGCGCTTGTCATGCATATATAAAAACGCAACACAAAGTGCTTTACATAAAACGTTAAACAAACATAAAACTTATTAATACAAGCTAAAGGAAAGCAGGATAAGTTAGGCTATGAAGTTAAAATACACACTAAAAGAATATAGAAGTATAACATAAAATCCTAAAAGTAGGTCTAGAAAGCAAGACATTAAAAACTGAGAGAATAAAACAATAGCATGGTATTTCCTTCTGGTTCCCTCTAAGGACACTACTTTTTCATTTTCGAGGCAGATACAAACATAGACCATAATGTCAGTGAAATTTGCTGTTGCCCAACATTTATTACTTGCAACTCACTGATGTGTTTAATTTGTTCTGTCACCACGTCTGGTGGACATAAAGCAAGTACCTATGTTGCTATGTGGGAACCAACGCCTTATTACTGCGTGATACAAGGATGGGAGTGGTGCGATTGGATACGATTTAATAAGGAAAAAATCAGGAGAACAGTTGTGGTTTTAGTAAAAGGATGGAGGAGATGGAGTTGCTTGGTAGGATGAACAGGGGAAGGCCGAAGAGAATATTTCTTGATGTGGTGACAGAGGAAATTAAGTTGGCTGATGTGACAGAGGAAGATAACAAATAAATGATCCGTTGGTCACGTGACCGGCCGGACAAGATGGCAGCTTAGGCTCTTCGCGCTTGCCCTAACCTCCCCGTTTTTACCTAGTTTATCCCTTTAAGTCTATTTTTACCCGGATATTTGTGACGTTTTTAATTGCTTGTGACAAAATGACGGAGGCTGGGAAGAAGAACAGTACAGGTGGAGGCTCTACGAAGTCGAACAAAGGAGCTCGTGTTTCCGAACAGGAAGCTATGGCAGACATGCTAATGGAGAGACAACGTGAATATCTAGAGCCGCGGTTCGTACAACTCAACGAGACGGCTAAATCCACAGAGGACAAGCTGGACACGATTCAATCTGAGCTGACCTCACTATCGGCCAGTATTGGTGTGGTGAAAGCGGATATTTTGACTCTGAAAAGCACCGTCAATGATAACTCGAGGACGGTTGCAAACCACGAGGCGGCGCTGGGCGCACTGGAACTCAAGATGGCGGACATGGAGGACAGGAATAGACGCTGCAACATACGCATCATCGGCTTGAAAGAGGGTGTCGAGGGATCGAACGGCGTGCAATACCTGAACCGCACACTCCCGAAGTGGTTCCCGTCTCTTCAGCCTGGGCAACCGGAGATCATGCGGGCCCACCGCATATACAATGGACGTCCTGCAGGAGACCGGCCCCGCACTCTCATCTTCAACGTACTCCGCTACACGACACGGCAGGATATTCTCCGGGCGGCGAGGAAAGACCCGGTCACCATTGACGGCAGGAGAGTGAGATTTGCCGCCGATTATAGTAATCACACAGTCAAGCGGCGTCAGGCTTTCACCCAGGCGATGGACACCGCGCGCGAGAGAGGGGTTGAGTTTTTCCTCCTCTATCCAGCGACCCTCAAAGTCAAGGATGGTTCGGATTATCGTGTCTTCAACAACCCCAGAGAAGCGGAGGATTTCCTCAACTCTCAGCCGAGAACGACGCAGGCGGCGGCGGCGGAGGATCCATAGCGTCCCCGTCACATCGCCTGGATGGATGTGGGACTCATCAGCTGATAATATTCCTGAACGATGTATGCCGCAACGGATCACGGTGAATGGACATCTCTTTTTCTTTCACGCTTCATATTCCATTTAACTTTATGCACTTGCTCTAGTGGTGGAACAAGGTAATTCGCATATAAGACTTTATTTCTGCATTTTGAACATTCTTAAAGTGACTGTTTAGTTTAAAGACTGGATTTCTCCAGATGCGGGTTTAATCCCTCTTATATATATTTTTTTTTTTCTACTGCTCTTATTGACAGTCTGAGTTGCTCTAATATTTTAATTTATTTTATTTATTTTTAATTGATTGATTTATTTATTTTTTCTTTCTAAAGTGTCAGTCACTGCTGTCATAGTTATAAGTTGGCGTCGTATATGCTCAGCATTTTGAACTTTCTTGAAGGGACTGTTTAGCTTCAAGGCTGGACATTTTTTTTGTTTTTTTTGTTTTTTTTTTTAATTGATTTATTTATTTATTTATTTATTTTTTTAATTGATTTATTAATTTTTTCTTTCTAAAATGTCACTCACTGCTGTCATAGTTATAAGTTGGCGACGTATATGCTCAGCATTTTGAACTTTCTTGAAGGGACTGTTTAGCTTCAAGGCTGGACATTTTTTATTTATTTTTATTTTATTTTATTATTTTTTTTAAATTGATTGATTTATTTATTTATTTATTTATTTTTTTTTTAATTTATTTTTTTTTTCTTTCTAAAATGTCAGTCACTGCTGTCATAGTTATACGTTGGCGACGTATATGCTCAACATTTTGAACATTCTTAAAGTGACTGTTTAGTTTAAAGATTGGATTTCTCCAGATGCGGGTTTAATCCCTTTTATAAGGCGAAAATCCCCCTTTTTTATTTCTACTGCTCTTATTAACAGTCTGAGTTGTTCTAATATTTTAATTTATTTTATTTATTTATTTATTTTTAATTGATTTATTTATTTATTTTTTCTTTCTAAAGTGTCAGTCACTGCTGTCATAGTTATAAGTTGGCGTCGTATATGCTCAGCATTTTGAACTTTCTTGAAGGGACTGTTTAGCTTCAAGGCTGGACATTTTTTTTTTTTTAATTGATTTATTTATTTATTTTTTTTTTTTTTTTAATTGATTTATTAATTTTTTCTTTCTAAAATGTCACTCACTGCTGTCATAGTTATAAGTTGGCGACGTATATGCTCAACATTTTGAACTTCTTAAAGTGACTGTTTAGCTTCAAGACTGGATAGATTTTTTATTTTTTTTTTTTCTCTTTCTCTCTCTTCTAATAATATCAGTCACTGCTGTCATGGTTATGTGCAATGTCAACAACTTTGATCTTCATGAGTGTTATAAGTTACCGTTGTCACCACAGAATTCCTGCTGGATTTGATTTGATCTTTAGTTTTATGGTAGTTTTAGTTTTATGGTATATTGCAGCCTTAGCAGAGGGGGCATTTCTGTTTTTACACGCTCAAGAGATTTTCTCACATCAGGGGGTAGATCTCAGTTTTGCCCTTGGTGTAGCCAACACTTTAATGGTAAGGCAGCTACCTCAGTCTTATAGTTTTAATTATGGCTATTGTGTTGTATCTCATGCATCATAAATAGGTCGGTACATTTTTACACGCAGCTCCTTGTGCACGGTTCATGCATGTAGTTCTAAGTATTGAAGGGATGACTTCTTTGACATGTTTTTCGTTATTGATACAGTCTGGGAGGGGAGGGGCTGGCTGCTGCTGCCCTACTGCTGCCCTATTTCCGACTATGGTCACGGAATCAAGTATTAGGGAAGGTTTGTTAGTTAGGGCATATTTCTGGCCCTTTCGGGGGGTGGGTTGGGTGGGGGGTGGGTTTAAACGTTTATTTTATTTTTTCACTATTTGTTTTGATGTGGAGCGGCTCACATCGTGGATTTTGTGTTCACATTCTGTTTGTGTGGTGGGAGAGAGGCTTGACTGTTTTAAGTTATACTCACATCTGCTTGGGTTCATCATTTCAGAGGGTCGCAGGGGCTGTTTTCATGTCTCTGTCCGCATCCGCTATAGAGGCTTCATTCTAAATTATGCCTGAACTTAATATTTTGAGCTGGAACGCGGGCGGCCTGAATAGCCCTCACAAGAGGATTAGCACCTTGAGTTTATTTCGCAGAAGGAGAATAGATGTTGCATTGGTACAGGAGACGCATCTCTTGGCTGCTGATGTCAGACGCCTGGCAGATAAACATTATCATGTGATAGCTTCCTCCTCGTCTGGTACGAAGACCAAGGGTGTGGCGGTTGTTGCCAGACGTAACTTTAAAGTTAAAATCCATGACACATGCTCTGACAAGGAGGGCAGGCTGGCAATTGTGAAGACAGAAATTAGCAGCAGGAAAGTTGCCTTCATATCGGTGTATGCGCCAAACTGTTTTGATAGGGTCTTTTACGAAAACTTGACAAATAGTATGCTGGAACTGAATGATTATTCGTTAGTGGTGGGGGGAGACTTTAACGCTGTTTGGAGTGCAGCCAATGACAGGTCAAGTAAATCCGAGACAAGGGATCAGAAACTAGCGTCCACAGCTTTACAGACGTGGGCTAGCAGCTTGGGGCTCACAGATCTGTGGCGTTCGATTAATCCATCAATCAAAGACTACTCCTTTTTCTCTGCTCGACACAAATCTTGCTCAAGAATTGACTACATATTTGCGTCCCCTAAACTCTTCTCTAATATTCACAGTGTTTCTCTGCTTCCCATGGCCCTCTCCGATCATAAAGGTGTGCTTTGTTCATCGGTGCTCATTAACGCTTCCCCTCGTGCACCAAAATGGCGCCTTAACACGACCCTGTTAAGACAAGAGGAGTTTGGGGCACAATTTACAGAAAAACTTAAGGAATTCTTGGAGTTCAATGTTGATTCAGTCGACGATCCTAGAATACTTTGGGACTCAATTAAAGGTTTTATCAGGGGTAATGCCACATGGTTTTCCTCCAACCAGCGCAAGATGCAAATTTCTAAATTACATGAATTGGAAAACAAACTTGCAAAACTAGAATCCGCGTTGTCTGCTAATTACTCAGAACAGATAGTCTTGCAGCGTGAGGTGATCAAAAAAGAAATCAATGCCATCCTCAGACGCCGATCAGAATTCTTAATCCACAGGACTAGGCAGCGTTATTATTTTCATGGGTCAAGGCCCAGCCACCTTTTGGCGATGAAGATTAGGTCAAATGAGCAGTTTTCAGATATCTCCTCTATCAAATTGCAGTCAGGAGCTATTACCACCGACCCAATGCAGATTAATGACTCTTTTCGCAGTTTTTACTCTGACCTGTATGAATCAGACATACTTTTCGACAAAGATAGATGTGACGATTATTTGGCCCAATTAAAGTTACCTCGTCTTGCGGTGGAGGCGGCAAATGAGTTGGCAAAACCCTTTTCTCTTGAAGAACTTAAGAGGGCTGTGCTCAGTATGCAAAGGGGCAAATCACCGGGTCTCGATGGCATTCCGCCAGAATTTTACGCGGCCTTCTGGGACCTTCTTGGCCCGCTGCTTCTCAGTATGATCCATTTTTCGATGGAGAAGGGCTCTTTTTCTAGGGATGTGAATACAGCTGTAATCACCTTACTACTGAAAAAGGATAAAAACCCGACGGAATGTGGTAATTACAGGCCCCTTAGTCTGTTGAACGCCGACGTAAAAATTTATGCCAAGGCTCTCTCTCGACGTCTGCAACCGCATATCTCGTCACTGGTTCACTGTGACCAGACAGGCTTTATGAAATCGCGTCTAGCCTCTGACAATGTCCGCCGACTGTTGCACGTAATCGACGCCGCAACAGACATCAAACATCCGGCAGCTGTTTTATCCCTTGACGCGATGAAGGCGTTCGATCGCCTTAAGTGGTCCTTTTTGTGGTCGGTGTTGGGGGTGATGGGTTTTGGAGACGATTTTGTGAAAATGGTACAGCTATTATACTCAAACCCCTCTGCAATGGTTCTTACAGGTAACATTTGCTCCACTCTGTTCCCAGTAACTAGATCATCTCGTCAGGGCTGTCCTTTGAGCCCGACGCTGTTTGCTCTGTCTCTTGAACCCCTAGCGCAGATGATCCGATTATCACCGGTTATTAAGCCCATAACTGTTCATAACACACTCCACCACCTGGCGCTTTACGCTGACGATATTTTAATCTTTCTTGGCGACCCGTTACAGTTTGCCCCCCACCTCTTATCAATGTTGGATGAATTTGGCTCGCTATCAGGGTTCAAAATTAATTGGTCGAAGTCGGCTCTGCTGCCATTGAACAAAGTGACTAGGGACTCTGTTTTACCTCCTAATATTCCCTCGGTTCCACATTTCAAATATTTGGGCATTGAGATATTTCCCTCTTTACACCTTATTGTGAAGCACAATTATACTGAGGTACTGAATAAGGTCTTGAGTGATTTGGAGAGATGGTCCAGCCTGCCCAACTCACTTCAGGCTCGCATTTCTATTGTCAAAATGAATGTATTGCCCAGAATAAACTTTGTTAGCTCTATGGTCCCCCTCCCTCCCCCTACTGGATACTGGGGTAAACTGCAGGCGGCTGTTTCAAGATTTATCTGGAATGGCAAGAGACCCCGCCTCAGATCTGCCACTGTCCAGCGCAAGAGATTAGATGGAGGTTTAGCAGTTCCCAACTTCAAATTTTATCATTGGTCTTTCTCTCTCAGACCCCTGGTCACATGGTTTGACTCTCAGACGTCGGTTTCCTGGCGCACGATGGAAGAAAGAATGGTGCACCCTTGGTCTTTGGCAGATGTTTTATTTGCGAATATCTCTGTGAGGCAGTGTCAGCTGCGCTGCGGCCCCATTGTGTCCCATCTGATTCGGGTTTGGCGCTCTGTAGAAAGGATTTGTAATATATCTTGTAGATGGCACCTACAATCACCAATTTTCAATAATAAGGACTTGCTGATCGGGGGGAGACCTATCACCTATTCTCAGTGGGAAAGGGGAGGTGTACAGTTTTTGGGTGATATATTCAGCTTAGATGGTTTACGCTCTTTTCAGGACATTAAGAATAACTTCAATTTACCAGGCACTTCCTTTTTTTTTTATTTGCAGCTGAGAGCTTCTCTTAAAGCACACGGTGTACCTTGGCAGCACCCGCTACCTACACATCCACTTCACGAGTTGATCATTACTAATAGACCCTCGAGGGGAATGGTATCCACTTTGTATTTGTACATGCTTGAGGCCTCCTACAAAACGCTTCCAGTAGACAGGTTGTGGAGGGGTGATGTCCCCGGACTGGTTCAGGATTTTGACTGGGACGAGGTGTGGGCCAATATCAAACTTGCCTCTCGAAATCCTGACCATCAACAGATCCATCATAATTTTGTGCATAGGACCTACCTGACCCCTCGTAGGCTACATTTTATGAAAGTTATCAGTGATCCCTCATGCACCCTGTGTACATTAAAAACTCCTGGCACTTTTCTCCACATGGTGTGGGAGTGCCCCCCCGTCGCTCGGTTTTGGCAGGGCGTGGCCGCTGAGCTGACGACACTCATATCAGAGACATTACCTGTGACCATACCAGTGTTATTACTGAATGATCTTTACGCACTTCCAGTCCCTGAACGTCAGAAACGGGTCATATTAGCAGGTCTAACAGCTGCTAAGAAAATGATAGCAGTACGTTGGAAGCCCCCTCATACTTTGTCCATCAAACAATGGATCTTGACTTTTCTTGATGTTACTTACATGGAGTTATCGACAGCCCGTATAAATGGGGCCAAAGAGGCGAATGTGAATATGTGGCTCACCACAGCTGAAGCACTGAAGCGCTTGCTTTGATCCTCGTGTCTTTTTTTTTTGTTGTGTATTTGACTTAACTTGCTTAGCACCGTGAGGTTCTATATTCACTGTTTCACAAATCCGCGACTCTCTCTCTCTTTTTTTTTTTTTTTTTTTTTTTTTTTTGTGTTGCTTGCTTTAGCCGCCCTGTCTCGATTTTATTTTGATTTCATATACAGACGTCAGATAATTGTCCTGGTCTGTAATAGTTTATTTCATTTTATGTGTGTCCGGGTGGGTAGGGTGGGGGTGGGGGGATTGATGTAACATATTCAGTGTTTTCTGTTTGAGTGAAAATAAAATAAAAATTTGATAAAAAAAAAAAAAAAAAATGATCCAATGTAGCGACCCTCTTACAAGAGCATACAATTCATCAACTGACAGTGGCATAAACTAGCATCAATGGACACAAAAAAATGGTCTTCCATTGTATTTGATCAGTATTCAGCTATTCATGACATAGGCCTGAATTTTTGGACACGTAGTGAGTTTGCCTTTGAAGATCCGAGCTACATTATCACTTGA
This sequence comes from Cololabis saira, assembly GCF_033807715.1. NCBI lineage: Eukaryota > Metazoa > Chordata > Actinopteri > Beloniformes > Belonidae > Cololabis > Cololabis saira. The sequence goes on along the minus strand of NC_084593.1, from coordinate 11,089,503 downwards.
GATAATGCAAACACATATTGACCGTCAATCAAAACTGGATCAGTTCAAATCAAATCATATCAAACTTTATTCATAATGCACTTTTCATACACGAGTAACACAAAGTGCTTTACATCAACATTTAACATAGAGAACCTCACACAATCATGGTTAAAAACATACATCTGGTCATTTTCACACACACCCTTACTTTACATAGACACATAGACATTAAAACATAATCACGAACATAGTAAAAATAAAAAGCATTTGTAGCAAGGCTAGTGCTACGGGGGTCACCCGACAGGACAGAGGACACAGGGTTTAGTGCAGGAACTCCTTTATTTCACCCAGACACACATGCACCAGCAGAACCTTCAGCAGAGCCCTCTCCCAGCAGCCCTCTTGCTGGTGTGTAGCTGCTCTTTATGAAGGCAGGTAGGGTGGAGAGGCTCCTCCAACCTGCCACACACCCCCATCGCCCAACTCAGGCCGGGGACCATCCAGCCAAGCCAACTCCCCCCCCCCGGAGCGGGAGAGGAAGCCAGGAACCGCCATCTGAACCTCCGGGCCTTCCAGGTTCGGCCGACCGCTGAGACCGGTCGGGAGGTCGCCCTCTGCGTCGGGCCGACCACCGAGACCGGTCGGGAGGTCGCCCTTGGCGTTGGGCCGACCACCGAGACCGGTCGGGAGGTCGCCCTTGGCGTCGGGCCGACCGCCGAGAGGGCTGCTCTCGGGACGGGGCCCAGGGTGGCCTCGGGCCAGACGGCATCAGCGGCCCTGACCGGGGTGCGCCCAGGACCAACCCCTCCCCGACGCAGCACTGCTCCAGCAGCTGGTCCGCCTCCGGAGCCGGCGCGTCCAGGACCGCCTCGGCGACCGACGTCTCCGCCTCCGCCTCGGCGACCGACGTCTCCGCCTCCGCCTCGGCGACCGACGTCTCTGCCTCCGTCTCCGCCTCGGCGACCGACGTCTCTGCCTCCGTCTCCGCCTCGGCCTCGGCGACCAACGTCTCTGCCTCCGTCTCCGCCTCGACGACCGACGTCTCCGCCTCCGCCTCCGCCTCACGGCCTGCCGGCTGCTGCACCACCAGCGCTGCCGCGGCGAACCTCCGGCGTGGGGCCGGGGTGGGTCGCGCTGCGGGTCCCGCTGCCGCTGGGGCCGCCTCAGGAGCCGTCGCTTGGCGGCCTGCAGCCTCTGCCTCACGGCCTGCCGGCTGCTGCGCCTCCAGCGCTGCGATCTGCTGCTCCCCCTGGCCCTGGAGCAGGGCTGCCAGGTCTGCCAGCACCTGTGCCAGCGCCTTCAGGGTCCGCTCCCCGCATTCCTCCTCCATCCTGTCGGGCCCCACGTTGGGCGCCAGTGTAGCAAGGCTAGTGCTACGGGGGTCACCCGACAGGACAGAGGACACAGGGTTTAGTGCAGGAACTCCTTTATTTCACCCAGACACACGTGCACCAGCAGAACCTTCAGCAGAGCCCTCTCCCAGCAGCCCTCTTGCTGGTGTGTAGCTGCTCTTTATGAAGGCAGGTAGGGTGGAAAGGCTGATTTGGTACAGGTGTGCCCAATCAGCTGAGTGGCTGCTCCTCCACCCTGCCACAACATCATACATAAATGAATAAATACCTAAATTAATAAACAAATACCTGGCTTGACGCTGAGGTAAGGAACAATATCTTGGGGATCTATCCACACCAAGAGCCCCCCCACCAATGACCAATGAGGGCATCACCACGGTAACCGCCCAGATCAGGGCCGGCCGGCGTCCACACCACAGCCAAGGCTGCAGTGCAGGATTCCCCAGCGACCCCGAACAGGGCGGTCCCCACGGCAACGACCTCACAGGCCAAGTAGTTGAAATCCAGAATGCTCCTTTTATTTTGATCGCCTGCAGCTAGTCCAGCACACTGATTCAGTGTTCCCCACACATTTATTTATTTGTTGCAACCTCCCAGAATCCAAATAATTTAGTACAACGGATTTAATTCCCACCTGAAAATTGGCTGGGATGGGCTCCAGCAGACCCCCGTGACCCTGCAAAGGATAAAGCGGGTATAGATAATGGATGGATGGATGGATGGATGATTTCATTCCTGCAATGAATAGGTTGACATATTTTTGTTTCACTGCAGTGTTTTCAAATCATTGCATAAAGATAGTGACCACAAGTAAAGTTACATTTGTCATTGTTATTAAGTTAAGCAAAGGGACAATTTACGGTTGGGGGCCAGTACTGAACGTTAACTATAGACACCACTATCAAACATTAATATTGCTACAAAAATACAACTGGTTCCTGGGTTTGACTTTCACATTAACTTTCTTTCTTTAACACTGAATGATACATACAGTGCTGCGACACAAATATGATGCTGCATGAATATTTAAATAATGGATTCAGTTAATTAAATTTTTAAACTCTGCTGCTGGTCATTTTGACAGTTAATTTTCAAGGTTGGAGACAATGTTTGATCTTTATGTTCAGTCCTACGTTTTTGTAAATTCATGCATTGGATTGCATCACTTTTTGTTTGTTTTTTTCTTTAAAAAAACAATGGTAAGTTTTGAACAAGGTATGTCATAAAGGAAATCAATTTTTAATAAAGAAGCATATCCCTTTGTTAAAAGTTCATCTTTTACTCACCATAGTCACAAAAGTTTGGAGCTTAAGCTTTCATTGATCGTGGTCGTTATAACTATGCAACAATATAATCAAGACAGAAATTATTGAGTCATTAATAACAACACCTATCACCGGTCTGTTACCGGTATATTGTTATGAAACAGGAACTAATCATTACAAATTATTACGTTTTATAATCAGCCATCAGGAAATGGTACAGTAGAATAAGCCGTTCCAATTTTATAAAACTCAATGATCAAAAATCATCCCGTGTTGTCAGGATGACATAACTGATCGCAAATTACAAAATCATCAGCACTGTAGCTTTGGAAGCTCACTTCAAACGTTGATGAGCACGAAACATTGCAGTGCTGTCAGCATGTACATTTTCTGATGAATTTTTTTGGGGGCTGCCAGAGAAGCTGCAGATACATAGATGCATCAATTTTCTGCAGTGGTTTTATAACGTTGAGTGTTGAGCTGGAAAATGGTCTCGTAAATCTAATCTCAACCCAGAAACTCATATTCACAGGATATAAGTGTTTTATGATACTGGGAATTTTTTAAAGCATTGCAATAAAGCTGTCCAAAGTTTTAAATAAAGGATGAGCTACCTGCGTTTAATGTGTGTGTATCTTATCAAGAGTTCATTGAGACATTCAGGGCAGGGGATAAAAATAGGTTATTAAGAGACAAAATTATAATTGATCTGTTATCGTTTCTTTTTTGTTCCTTCTCTTTCTGACTAATTTGATGAATTGACTTCTGAGTTCCACTGTGACAGGAAGCATCATCAAACGACTACGTCATTCGAGCCACCGTGAGCCCCTGTCATCCTAGTCAGTGAGACTGCTCTCTTTAGACGTACGCTGCACCGTTTAGAAGTGTCCTACGGCTCACAGACGCTAACCAATGTCAATTAAGTGTCAGCATGTCAAGCTGACAGGAGTCAGACTCAAGAATATGATAGAGAATCAATTTCATTTTCAAAATAAAACACCACACTTGAGCTCCAACTCAAGCATCAACATGATGGAGGGTGCGATCAAACAATTCAGAAGGATTTCAAATAGATCTGAACCATGTACAAGGAAGGGCTCATTCTAGAAGTCAGGTTAGAAATAAATTTTATTTGACACCATTTATCTTTGACAGGGCATGACATGACAAGACAAAGTAAGAAATATATCTCTAAACCAGCAGATCACCGCCTGAACCTGAGGTTATGCTAAGGATGCAGAAAAACTGCAGTAAAGCTAAAATGCAGACCTAAGAACTGGTGTCAGTGCTCATAGAAACAAGAATAAAATGTATGTGTAAAAGGGAGTTAATATGATCAAATCAAAAGAGAAAAGGGAGTGATCAAATTAGGTATTAAAGTGAAATTAAAAATATGAATTCAACTCAGCCCTCAGCAGTTTACTCGGGAACATGCTCTTTCTTTCCATTTGGCAAATTAGGTTTTATTTCCTACAACCCAAAATGTTGTTCATCATATATTTAATTACTTGAATCACATTTCAACTACTATTTTTTCTTCTTTTGGGGGATTTTTGTTAGTAAAAAAACTGCTAACAAAAAAGATTCTTTCTCAGCTTCTAAAGAATCTATGAAATAAAACCATTTAAGTGTTTAAACCTGTGACGTCCTGCTGCTGAAGCTGTTTCCTTATTTTATAAAATAATAAAAAAATAAATAAAAAAATTCCCTGGTGGGTTGTAGTCAGGTTATGTACTTCCACGCCGGTCCGCGTCAGTCAATGTAAAAGGGGCACATGAGACGCTAGATCTGCGTGTTACAGTTTTTCTTGATTGCCTAAGCATGATTTTCAAAACAGGGCCCGTGGTTTCAAAACACTACACACAATTAGCACAACAACACACCAAATTAGCAAAACACTACGGATCCTTTGCAAAATTAAACACGCTTGTAAAAACTATACACTTCTTTTTAAAAACCACACTTTGTTACCATATGAAACAAACACGTTTCACATTACTATACTCTGTTTGCACGAGTTACACTCTGCTGTGATAAACCTAAAACACTTTTAGCACTTCTACGTCCCTATGATTAGAGTAGGCTACTATCAACAAAGTACAAATATACAGTTTTTCTCGATCGTTTTGGCCCATTTTTCCATTCACAGTTTACTTTTTCAAAACAGCTCACACAAAGCCCTTAACAGAAGCTGAAATAACCAAAACACTTTATGATGTTTGCAGAATGACACCACTTTCTCAAAACTTGTCACACATCCATCAAAACCAAACTTTTCCATCAAAACCTAGAATTTTTTCTCAATTCAACATGTGTGTTTTCTCATTTATTTACTGTAACGATGGATAACAAAATTGAAACCACAGCTATCAATATCAACTTTTTTTCAACACCCTCATAGTATTGACTATTTTACAACTGACAACATACTACAATTTGGGTTTTGTATTGAGCACTCTAACTTAGTTATATAACTTAGAAATATACTGTCACAGAGTATTTACAGTAAAATCAGAAAATGTGTATACAGTAACATATTGTAGATCTGTTTTCTGTCAACACCATTGATTTACATTTGTTCTACTGTGTACAAAATGTCAAGATTCTGACAGAAAAATATTTATTGCAGTACTTGTCATATGCACATACTGTAAGCAATCAAAATGACAGGTTTCAATATGCAGTACAACAAAGGTCAATTCTCAAAGAAAGTACTGTAAATGAAACACAATCAAATGAAACCCTGTAAATATGAAAAAAATAAAAATACAGGAAAATTACGCATTGTCGACACGGGCCTGACGATCAGGCCACATGTCCTCGTCCACGTCCTCCTCCATCCATGCTTGGTGTCAACTTCAAGCTATTGACCTCTTTGATAGGTTGAGGACTACTTGCTTTGTTTTGCAAAGAGAGTTCACACAGGTGCTGATCATTTTTAGAATTGAGAGAGCAGTTCCAATTGGCTGCTACAAAGTGTCTGCAGTGTGTTGCCATGGTAAATCAGTTATGTTTTGTGTCTCTTTGTGAGAAGTGTGTTACTGTAACTGTTTTGAAAAGTGTATTACAGTAAAAGTCAAAGAAAATTGTGTGAAAGCAATGAGAAATAGTTAACCGATTCGCCAGAGAGGACTCTTGCTGTGCAAAGAAGGTGTGAGCATTAGATAAAGTTGCCCCATGATGTGCAAAATGTGTCAAAGCAATCGAGAAAAACTGTAGTCTTTCTCTGACTCTTGTGCTTGGAGACCAATGAGCTCACCTGCTGCTTTCTATAGTGTAGATACACCTGATTGGTGTGTCTACATTTAAGCAAACAAGTGTTTGCACACCTGATGACTGTGTTGAACCAACTGGTTGGACGGTGTGCTAATTTGACAGTCAGTGCTTTGGTATGGCAATGAAGTGACTTTATGATAGATTTTTGTGTCTAATGTACGTTTAGTGTGTTTAGTGTTTTGAAAATCACTGTGTGTAGAGTTTTGCAACAAGTGTGAGGTTGAAAATGTGCTTATAGTTGTGCAAATATGGGCTGATGTTTTGCTTCTTGAGTGTAAGGTTTTGCTAATAGTGTACTACTTTTAATTTTAGTGTGTAAGCAATCGAAAAAAACTGTAATCACGGGGTATTCGCCAATGTAAAAGGGGCTACTGTGTCTTTATTGCTTGCAGAAGAAGACAATGCAATGTTTAGCACATTGTCAACAGATTTGCGTGATGATGAGCAACTACTGTAGAAGTGGATTGTTTCAGTTTTGTAGAGGAAAAAATTACCATGTCGGTTTATCTGGTTTTCTCATCTGTGTCACGTTTAAATTCAAATTTCATGTGGTAACCAAAATGTTTCCTTGGTATGATAATCAAAATGGATCTTCATGCAGCAAAACAAATCATAATTGTGCCATTAGAGACGGAGATTCTAATAGTGTCTGCAACAAACAAAACCATAAAAAAGGGGCTGTTTCAGCAGGGGGTGGTAAATAGGCGAGAATTTAAATGAAGCGTGGGAAACAAACTTTTATCAAATGTGTTTGTGTACATGATTTCTAAACGGATATATATTTAAATCTGAAAATGAAGCTTATTCTTTCAAGCCTAAATGTGTCTCAGCACATCCACATACATGAGGCTGATCAGTTAGTGCCATGCACAAACTTTCCTTCATCACAGCTGCTTTTATCACACCTAATGGGGTCACGACTATTGTGTTTTGAAAGATTTGCATTTCACACCAAAACTACATTACCATGACTGCATGCAAGCGCTATCCTCCTTTGAAGTACTGTTTCCTACTGAACAGTAAATTGTTAAACATTTAATTGCAGAAGGCGGGTAGGATTTCACTGCCCCAGCACACTGACAGCTTTTACTTTGATCGCATGCATCAGGAAAAAATGTTATCACTGCCACAGATTACCGTTATCTCTGCAGTTAGTTCTGAATATAAATGTTTCAAAGATGTGTTCTCTATTTATTAATTGACTGGATTAAAATTTTCACTCTCACATTATGCTTACAAATTGAAAAGTAATGACTTTTCTCCCCATTGCCAATTAACTTTCGGCTGTGACACGCTTATTGGGGACAATGTCCACGGTTACATGATGTTTTTTAATTCGGAATGAATTATTCCGAATTAAATAATTACGAATTAAATAATTTTTCTTCGAGTTTACATGGAAATAGTAATCCCGAATTGAGGTTTACGTGGAAAACACGTTTGATCGGCTTTATCCAATTCCGCTTAAGGTCTGGGGGTTGGGAAGGTTCTGATTGGATGGGGGGGCGGACGTCTTTATGTATTTACGTATACCCGAAGAAAACAAACTTACTCAATTAGCAACAACATGGAGGACCACATTATTAGCATCTTTTTTGGATTTGTTTTGATTTTATTTTTGAAGCAGCAGCACAACAACATCATGTCAATCATCTGTTCTTTTAATTATTTCCAGGTCCTCCAAGCTATTTATTAAATAAATGGTCTCTGCTCTTGACCACCATTTACTGCGTGCTGCCATTTAGAAACTTTGTTTCGAAAACAAGCCCAGCGCGGAATATAAACGTCATCGCGACAGACGGGGAAGGAAACGAGCAGCGCAGAAAGACCGGAATTAATTTAAAGCGGAATGAGTGTATACATGATCGCGGAATTATTCTATTTGGATTTAAAATCGGAATAAACCAGCCCCTTATTTCGGAGGAACCACCACCCCAGTCTGCCAAAGCAGAAGCATTGTACATGGTGCAGCATCCTCTGCCGGTGGCAAAGAGCATCTCTGAATGCACAACACCGGAACCTGCAGCGTGGAGTGAGAGGGGCAGGGTAACGGCCCGGGCAGGCGGGGGAGACGTTTGTCCGTCAAGACTCCTCTCCCTGGCCCTGCCCCTTCTCAACCTTTCTCCGACCCTGCACCTAACCTGGGGCTTGCTGATTGGGCCGGAGCTTCGGGAGCTGCGTGCTGGCCTGCGGTCCCCACCCCTGGTCATCCCGTGGCTGCTTCCACCTGCCTGCTGTGCTGTTGACGTCCCCGACCCCCAGTCTGGCCCTCGGCAGGAGGGTCCCCCCTTATGAGCCTGGTCCTGCTCAAGGTTTCTTCCCTCCTAAAGGGGAGTTTTCCTTGCCACTGTTTGGCTTAAGGTTTTTCTCCCACTAGGGGAGTTTTTACCTGCCATTGTTTATGTAATAATTGCTCGGGGGTCATGTTCTGGGTCTCTGGAAAGCATCTAGAGACAACTTTTGTTGTATTAGACGCTATATAAATAAAATTGAATTGAATTGAATTGAAAGCACTGTCCCAATATCCATGCAGTGTTGTACAGGCTTGTCAACCAAAAAAGCCCCAAGGCATCCAGAGCCTTAAGGAGCTCCGGGTGGATCTCATAGACCCTGCTGCCTTTCTGCCCAGGACCTTCTTAAACACCTCAGGTACCTCAGCCCAAGAAATAAGAGTCCACCATTGAATCCCTAGGCTCTGCCTTGTTGTAGGAAGGTGCGTCGGAGGGATTGAGTAGGTCTTCAAACTCCACCAACCTACAACGCCTGAAGCTTATCCCCACCATACACAGTGTTGGTGGTCACCTTATTGAGCAGAACCTCCTTGAAGCTTCTGAAAGTCCCTGTCCATGGTCTCTCTGAACTCCACCAACGCCTGCGTTTTTATAAAGACAGAAAGTAGGATTTATGAATAGTTTTCTGTAACTTTGATTTTGGATTTGCAAACATATTCAGATCTTGTTTTGCCTAATTGCAACAACCGCCATCTCTCAGGGTCCAAGTGCATCCTTTGTGCATCCGTTGATGTAACACTATAAGGACATACACATCCAAGTATTCCTCCGCCTGATAATCCAACACAAATTACTCTGTTTAATATAAATTCTAGGCGTAACCTCATCACAGAGTGGGCTTGTGATAGATGAGACCAGTATGAGTGAGCATATCTTTCAGTGGGGTGGAAATGATTAAGAGCTTCACTAGAATTTTGGCTGCAATTTTCAAGAGTCTCTCTCAAGTACTCAATGTGAAGACCAGTTTAGAGAATGACCAAGTTGTAATTAGTACCTCAGCAACTTTCAAAGGAAAAAGGTTTATTTATCAATTATAAATGGGGAACATGGCACAGACTCCAGGGGCCAATCCTCAAATCCTGTGAGGTCCACAAGAAATGTATACTTCAGTGTAAAACTGTCCAAATAGAAACACATCACCTGTTGTGACTGTTTGGTACAGTATGTATATAAGTAGGGACTATGTTGTGAGAAGCTGCATAATAATGGTTATTTTTAAAAGTGAAAATGTTTATTCAACTTTTACTGCAGTGTAATTGTGTATGGCATGAACAGCTATCCTTAATCACTGGACTGTCCTGGAAAGTGGAACAACAAAGTCAAATGGCATGAATAATAAAATGCTCTGCAAATGAGATGCCAATTCTAATGGGACCCCCTTCAGTGGTAATAATATTCATTAATATTGAATGAATGCCAACTCACAAGTGAATAACTTTAGCTGTCATTAAGGAAGCATGTCATGTGTCAGATGAATTTTATTCAAGTGTAGTCCTTTACAATTACAGTGTTACTTCAGACAGCAGTACTAGTGTGTAGCAAAAACTCACTGCATACAAAAGCACATAATGTGTATTCCTTTTACATCCAAATCCAATTAATATCCATGAATGTGTATCGGGTCATTTGGTTTGCATTTTGCGTGGGCTTCATATTCAGTCTTTACATTTGCAGATAATGGCTTCTTTGTAATTCGACATGACACTCAGGGTAAATGTTTCATATTGTACATTGTCCAACTGTAGCAACCATAGGCATCCATGTGCATCATGCAACACTGGAGGGTCTCATTAGTGGCCAGAGAAGTGATTACTCTCATTCCTGCAGAGGTTGTAATGGCAATGAAGCAAACCTTCATCCCTCTCTGAATTATAAACAGCAACGTGGGCTAGTAATTGATTTATAGAAGCCCCACAAAGACAGCACATCTATTGTGTTTGCAGGGTTAGCGTTACATCTGTTTAAATGATGGATGCTTTGGATTACTGAACTAGGTGGTACTTTAAAATTATTTAGCCAACAGCATAGTGACTGAAGAATTCATTGCTGGTGACTTTTCAAGTTACTGGAAGTTTTTTAACATATAAAGCAAAGAAATGGTTTATAAAAAGACTTGTGATCATTCTCCGAAATGTGGACGTATGATGTGGAAGTCTGACAGAGGAGTTTTTTGAACATCTCTTCAGAGTGAAATTTGTGTTGGCATTCATAGAAATATGAGTAGCTTTAACCAAAATCTACTCCTGCCTCTGACCACGCATAAATATTGTGTAAATATGCACATGAACATTGCTTGCAGATTTTATATCAATGCGTTATATGGTCAGTTATTTTGTAAAATACAAACACCTTTTCAAATACATGTTTTAAACAAAGGCATTTTACATAAGCTTTTTTTGTTTTATTATTTTCTCCGGGATGGGTCTTGTTATTGTTATCTCTCCAATCACAGAGACAGTGTAGTTATCTGCAGCAGTCTGTTTACTTTGGGATGTCCCCTCATCTGTTTGCAGTCATGTTTAATGGATGTAGAGAAATGTGTTTTTTTGGCAGCGGGGGTTTGCATCCACATCAAACCATTTTTCCATCTTTCCAGGCTGGTACCTTGCAAGTTCCTGTCGGACTGTACCAACAGACCAAAATAGTATATTGTTTTACTTGCTCCACTTCAGTAAAAAAAGACAAAAAAAAGTTCAACAGGCATCCATTCATGACGATGGTGCCCCTTTTTATAGTAATTATCTAAATATATGATATTTTGATTATTAATGAGCTGAGGAAGCACAAGTTCGCAATTGATTGCATTAATGAACATATGTTCTTACGACCAAGTTTTGACATTCAAGAGTTGGTTTTTAATTAAGGGAGGATTTATTTGCAAATCCACTCACAGACTTACAAAAGATTTCATGAATGAAGCCCATTATTTTGGGAATATTTATGCATAACGTGAGTTACCTATTTAAAAAAAGAAGAAGAAAAAAAGCCCTTATACTATTATACAGTTTTTGTATTGATATCACAGGTTATCTCAGGGGGGCCCTGCATAAGAGTGAGTCCTCATGGAGACAGGAAGTTCAGCACCTGGCATAGTGGTGCTAACGGTTTATCCTTTAATGCCAGTAAAAGTAATTTTACTGGCCATTATCGGCTTCAAGTGAAGAAGCAGTGAACGCACCCCACTTATCACTGGAGACATGGTGGGTAGTGCCTTCCTCGTCAGAACATTGATGAAGTCATAACAACCAAGATGAAGGAAAAGTGGTCGGCACGATAGCAACTACACTTAGAGAATTACGTGAAAGTATGTCATTGTGCATTAGACAAAGGTTATTGAAAAAAGTTTGGGTTTTTTTTTTCAATGTAAAATAGCACATGAGAATATAGGAAACAAGGCATGACAAGGCAAGTTTATTTGTACACCACGTTTCAGCAACAAGGCAATTCAAGGTTCAAGGTGTTTTACATAATAAAAATATTTAAAAAACAGTTACAGTGCAGTGGTAGAGTAAAGAAAAGGCTTAAGCTGGAGTTACAGTGTAGTGCAATAATTAACATCGTTTAAAAATCTAAAATCAGAATGGTTGAAATAATTCAGTCAAAGGCTGCTGTAAAGAAATTAGTTTTAACCTTGATTTAAAGGAACTGAGGGTTTCAGCGTTCCTGCAGTTTTCTGGAAGTTTGTTCCAGACTTGTGGAGCATAAAAGCTAAATGCTGCTTCTCTTCTGATTCTGGCGACACAGAGCAGATCTGAACCAGAAGACCTGAGACGTTCACTTGGATGGTTGATATGGCAACAACAAGTCTCTGGTGTATTTTGGTCCTAACGCATTCAGTGACTTATAAACTGACTATCCTGTTAAATGCTACTGATCCTGTACCTTTGAACTGCACTAGACAGTAGTGGTTCACAGGTCAGAGAATTTTACTGTTCAATCTGCACAAATATCCTTTAGTGACTCAAAGCAGACATGTTAAAAGCTGTTGCAGCAAACATTTACCACCTCTGTAGCACATCTAATCCTGCATTTCCCTTTTATCAAGTTATCCTTGTTGTGTTGTATTTTTTTAGGCTACCCATATCAAAGTAGGCCACTTTGTTCTAAAGTTTCATGGCGCAGATGAGTGACAGGAGCAGGACAGAGACCTGCAGCCAAGAACTCCAGTTTGTGTTTGTGCTTGATTAGAGAACAGACAGAGAAACAGACATAGGAGGAGAAGGAGGCAGTAGTTCTGTTAGAGCACAGTTTCAGTAAGTTATAAATAGCTAAGTCTTTGCACTGTTTCTCCACTTTTTAACCCTTTGAACCCTTTTTCTTGTTTGTGACACTATCCTTCAAATTGCATGTGCATTTACATTTAAATATGGCCATTGGAGCCCGGCTCTCATTTTCCTGGTGCCTGCACTGCCAGACTAAGGAGCAGTTTTAATCCGTGAGCAATTAACCTTTTATACCCAATTGAAGACACTTCCGGATGCAAGATTAATTTTGAAGACGGATGTGATTATGCATTTAAAGCTGCTACATTCTCATATAATGACATGTTTGTCCTTAAATCTCCTTTATAAAGCATTACTTTGAATAGTTTAGGCTTATCCACTTAGCAACCACGCTTAAAATCTTTGAGAATACACACAACCCCTTATTCCTCTTAACATACTAACATAATTGCACTTTATTTACAATTAATTCCTTTATATTATATAAGCCAGAGACTACACTTTCCATGTAAGAGTGCTGTCCTCCCTGAGTGTCGTTCTGCTGAAGGTATGTTCTGCTCTCCACTCGACTGTAGCCCACTGTTCGCAGCATCCACAGGAGTTAAATTGAAATGAAGATTGAATGTAATCTGTTGGTTTCTTTAGGGGGGTTCTACTCCGAGTCTCTCTCGGATGGCTGAACTTCTCAACATACCTTGAAAGGAGAGTCCAGAAACCCTGTTAATCATATATATTATATATATATATACATATTTCAGATGTTTGTAATCACAGTCTTATTCTTTCGGTTATTACCCACAATTCTCGACCTTAGGTGAACGAGGGAACATTGATTGGCTGGTAAACAGAGGGTCTTCCATTCAAGTTCAAGTTTATTTATAAAGCACTTTAAAAACAACAACAGCTGACCAAAGTGCTGGACAAGTGAAAGAAAAAATAAAACAAAACACGACAACGTAAAATACATAAATTAAATACAATAATCATGGCGAGTTAAAAGCTATTGAGTAAAAATAAGTTTTAAGATGAGATTTAAAAACAGCCATAGAAGGAGCCGGGCGTGTGTGCAGCGGCAGCTCGTCCCAGAGTTTGGGGCCAGTTACTGCAGAGGCCCAGTCACTCCTGCTCTTTAGCCTGGAGGGGGGAACTGTTAGGCGGAGTTGGTCAGCTGACCTAAGAGCCCGCGAAAGTCTATGGACCTTTAAAACACCTGAGATATAAGACGGTGCAAGACCTTGTAAAGATTTTTTTAAAAATAAAAGAATTTAAAAATTGATCCTATAACAGGCAATGAAGAGCTGCGAGCCCGGGTCTAATATGGTCCCGCCTTCGCGTTCTGGTGAGGAGGGGAGCTGCAGCATTTTGAACCAGCTGCAGACGGGACAGGGAGGAACAGCTAACGCCTGCATACAGTGCATTGCAGTAGTCTAGGCGTGTGTAACTTTCTCAAAGTTTGTGAAAGATAAAAAGGGTTTAACCTTGGACAAAAGCCTCAACTGGAAGAACCTAGTTTTTACAACTGCATTAATTTGTTTTTCCATTTTAAAGTTAGAGTCCAAAATTACACCAAGGTTTTTGGCAGTATCTTTGACATGTGGCTCTAGGGGTCCTAGATCTACATATGAGTTACAGGCAGCACTGGGACGAAAAACTAGGACCTCCGTTTTATTCTCATTATAGTTTAAAAAGTTTAAAGCCATCCAGGCTTTGATTTCCTCCAGACAGTCTAGTAAACTTTTAAAAGAGTGGGAGTCGTTATGTTTTAATGGCATGTAAATTTGTGTTTTATCAGTATAGCAGTGAAAAGAGATGTTATATTTTCTAAGAATGGATGCCAGGGGGAGCATGTGCAGGGAAAAAAGTATAGGCCCCAGAATAGACCCTTGAGGAACGCCAAAAGGGAGAGGAGCAGAGGAGGATACCGATCCCTCCAGGCAGACAGAAAAACTTCTGTCTGTTAGGTAGGATGTAAACCATTTCAGAGCAGCGCCTCTGATACAAGCGCAGTGTTCCAGACCGGAGATTAAGATGCCGTGATCTACAGTGTCAAATGCAGCTGTGAGATCAAGGAGGATCAGGATGGCAGAATCTCCAGAGTCAGTGATTGACAACAAATCATTAAAAACCTTAAAGGTATTGTGACATCATTTTTAACATGCTTTTAACACTATTAAAAGTCTTGGCCAACATCCCTCAAATGTGTCTAAAAGAGTGTAACAAGAAAAACTTCACTCTAGTACTCCATTCCTGGCTTTTTATGACAGTGTTTTTTTGCGGGGTGAAAAACGCTTCCTTTTTCCCCTTTCCTGTCAATCATTGCGCCGCTCCTCCTCCAAACCTCCTCCAACCAACCGCTACACACTTCTGCCGGCGTCTCCACACACACGCGCGCACACCGAACCACAAACACCGACACACAGCCCAGACAGGGCGACTACAGCCCGGGGATGAAGTCCAACCGGGACCAGAGGACCGGGACCGCAGCTCCCCGCGAGCAATACGCTCACAGCGGCGTCGGAGAGTTAAGCCGGGAGCGACAGGCGAAGCATGCACGGAAAAGCAGCAGGGCGAAGCAGACAGTCCACAGCAAACAATCATAAAAATAAAGGCATGCAAGCAACAGTGTCCCCTTATCTTAAGTCCAGTCAGTGGCTGCGGGTCTTCTTAGCAGTTGTCCTCCGGTGATTAGAACAAAAGAGGCTCTAAACAGCTCCGTGTTAAGCCTGATTTATGGTTCCGCGTTAAATCGACGCAGAGCCTACGCCGTAGGGTTCAGCGTTCGGTGCGCGTCGCCGCGTAACCCTACGCTGTAGGCTCTGCGTCGGTGTTACGCGGAACCATAAATCAGCCCTTATGGTGCGCTGGAGAGGAGAGGAGGCAGGGAGCTGGGTGGAGGGGGCGGTGATTTAGCGGGCCTTGACGTCACGCCCCGCCACCAAACCTGATGCGCCGTTTTTGCATAGTTATGCGGAAAATCCCAGAAAGCACACAATACACTGAATGTTAAAAGTTCGTTGTTTTTTGGGTGTAATTGATGTCAAGACACCCAACAAAACACAAAAAATCAAGAAAAATGTGTTTTTCATGTCACAATACCTTTAAGTAGCGCTGATTCAGTGCTGTGGAGGGCTTTAAAACCAGGGCTTTTGGAACCAACTCCATTGGAGAGGTTCCAGGATACCTTGTGTATCTAAAAAAGACTTTAGTTGTCGTAACACAAGTTTCTCCAGAATCTTGGATTAAAATTGAAGTTTCGAAATAGGTCTGTAATTGGAAAGTACTGATGTGTCTAAATTGTTTTTTTATGTTCAATGGCTGAACAACAGCGTGCTTAAACATCTTAGGCACGACACCAGAGGCAAAGCTATTGTTTATAATTGCTAAAATGCTGGTGTTGTGCCACAGCGGTTGCGCCGTTCAGTTATCAAGAGTTATTAATAATTTTATTCAATGTGGCAGAGTGGAGGTGCAGCCACTCAGTTGATTGGGCACAGGTGGGCCCCATCAACCTCTCCACCCTGCCTGGCTACATAAGGAGTGGCTGCACAGCAGCAAGGGGCTCCCTGTGAAGGTGCTGGTGGATGTGTGTCTGCAGTGAAGGAGTAAATAAAACCGGTTCCTGCACAAAACCCTGTGTCCGCCGTCTTGTCGGTCGGCCCCCGTAGCACTAGCCCTGCTACATTCAACAATTATTAATAATTAATAAAGTAGACTATTTATCAAATTGAATCATCAAAATTATTTAATCCTAATCGGGGCACCACCTGGATTTCCAGGAAAAGTGATAACTTTTAACAGCAGAAATAGGTTTCAGAGATTAGGGATTATTCCACCAGAACAACAGTAAGGGCTGTTATTTCTGGTGAATAATGTTGAAGGCCATTACAGTTCGGCACTAGCTCTGTCAAACAGCCATTGTGACGAAATACGTGCAAACAACACAAACAACTTCTCATTAAAATCAATCAGATCAATCAATCATTTATTCACATCCAAGTGTCAAGCAGATGGTAAAAGCGACAATGAATAAATCCTGATGGCGCACTACGTTTAAACATAAAACACTAATTATAAAAAAAAAACAAGAATGAAACGTTGACTGCATGAATGGAAAAGAAATCGAAACAATAAACACGTGATACAAAACGATCATCTATATTTCAAAACAACGTGGCTGGACGTGGCCGGCAAGATGACTGCGGCATTTAAAGATGGCGGCGCCCTCACCACGCCACGTTCAATCAGACCGGGTGACGGCGCGGTATTTAAAACCACAGATAACTGGCGAAGATGGCGCCACAAAATAAACAAACTATAATGATGCCGGGGAGTTGCCGGCGTTACACAGTAATATGCGTACAGTAACTTCATTAAACACAAATTTAGCTCTGAACCGCTCTAGATTAAACTGATCGCCCAAAACACATAAACCTCACACCTCCCGGTCTCCGGATCTGGGGCTGCAGGCTCTGTCGGGGGTGATCAGGTTTCTGCCGGGGTTTTCCCGGTGTGGGAGAGCTTCGTTTCGGCTCGGCTCCACCATGCGGCTCGGTTCGGCTCAGTTCCTCTGTCCTGCGGGGATCCCACAGGCAGATTGCTTCTGCAGGGGTCCTCCCAGCCCCTCGGCTCCTCTCCTGTTCCTACTTTGAAAAAAAAAAAAGACAGTCTTGCAGCGTGCAACAGCCCGGGCGATCTCTCCGATCACGGAGCCTCTTGACGTGGCCTCCAGGTGCGGGACAGTCCACTGTAATCAGTGCAGCTCCCGTTTCATCACCGAGACGCGGGCTTCACGGACGCAAGAGAATCTGCTTCTCGGGCTGATCTGGACGCGCTGCTGGAGCATCGGAACCTCCTGGCAAAAGAACTCAAAGAAAAGTTAGTAGCAGAGGGAGAGAGGAAGCGCTGCAGCGGTGCAGCGCCCCGGGCCACAGCTGGCCATACGGATCCCCAGGCCAGCTCCGATGCGGGCGATCCCTGATTTCCCCCCCCCCGACCGGGGAGGGCAGGAGACGTGATCCCGATGGGCTTTTGGCAAGAAACCAAGAGCTAACGAACTGCACAGAATGAAGAGCTGAGGAAGAGAGAGTGTTTGGGGGAAAAAACAGAGATTTTTGTGCTCCGCGGGCTGCGTGACGTAATAAGCGCCTGGCCAGTAATTGGACGTGCGCCGCTTCAGGCGCCGCCCCCAAGGCACACTGGTCTTTGTAGTTTTTCAAAGCAGCCATTTTAAGAGGCATCCAAAGTTTATTTCGGGCTGAGCCGGCTTTAAAGTCAAATTCACATTCACAAAATGTTCACAAAACATTCATGAGTCCAGAGTTCACATGAGCACATGACGGTAGCACAACACTGGGACCTGTGGTCTCATTTGTCTGTTTAATGAGAATTGAAGGAACACTATTTACTGGACCCGATGATATTTTCATTTGGCCCACGGATTTGCTTAAAGCGGAGAGAGGTATTGGTTCAAACTGACTAAAAGTGACAGGGCAGGTGACAGAGATAGAGGGAGGGGTTATCAGTGCTCTGATGCTGGTAATTATGGATGTAAAGTACTGCTGGAATGTTTCCCCACTAACTGAGGAGGTGTCCAACTCAACAGGCTGGTGGATATTGAGAACAGTGTTAATAGTATTGAAAAGAACACGGGCTTCATTGCAACTGCGTGCAACAATATCAGAAAAATATTTAGTTTTTTCAGATTTAACAGTTTTTGATATCTGTCTATATGTTTCCTTTAGATTCTAAAGGAAAAAAGATAAGTTTAAGTTGGAAACAAGATAAGTTACATGTACCTTTTGACATTCTAAAGTTTAGAATGTCAAAAGGTACATGTAACTTTTTTTCTTTTTTCCACCTGTGTTCTGCCCTCCTACACTCTCGCCTGACTGAGCGAGAAGTGTCAGTTAGCCATGGCTCTTTTTTTGTTTTAGGGCGCAGTGTTTTAAAAGGCTGTCCAGGATGTTTTTGCAAGTAGAATAAAATGAGCTCAGTATCAAAATGAGCAGGTATTTGAGCCTCTGCAGCACTTTTAAATGCAGTAGAGAAACGAGTAGCAGTAGTTGGGTTTATGATACGGCACTTGCGCGCAGGAGCGCAACGGTTAGCGGTATGACCGTCAGAAGGGATTTCAAATAACACAGGCATATGATCAGAGAAAATACATCATGGACCTTTAGGTTTTGCACAGGTAGCCCACAGGATAGCACTAAATCTAGCGTGTGCCCCTGTGTTTGAGTGCAGCCAGACATTTGGCGTTCTCCCCGTTCTCCCGTGCCGGCTTTGCTGTTGGCTGCAGTACCCCCGACGGCCGTCGTGGCGAAGGGTGGCGCTAGAGAGTCTCATTTCAGGAGCCTCATGCTCCTTTAAGTGCAATAAGATTACTTTTGATGTGAATTATTAAAATGCATAGAATTGTAACCATAACCATTTTTTTCCTATAATGTGATAAAGTGAAAAATGTATTTCTCTTTTATAGAAAAAAAAACAAGAATGGAGAAATCTATTTTGTCATGTGACAGTAAAACATTTGAATCAGTCGACTACTGATAACAGAGCAAATAATGAGAATTAACACCTGTGTTTGTGTTTTCCTGTATTTTTTAGGAGATAATAATGGATGGCCCCATCTTTTTGACAAACATTTTGGGATGCCGAGTTCAAATACCCGAGCCAAGTCCAACGTATGCTGTAAGTACTTTCAGGAATTGTACTGATTTTTTCACAGTAAAGCTCTTTCCCTAGAAAAATTAGAAAAGCGTGAGTTTTTATCTCTTGAGCGTTAAAAGATATGAGCTCTGCCAAAGATAACATCAGCTATCATTGTAAAGGATAATGCCAGCACAGTAATGAAACCTTTTTGTACTTTTCAGTTTTTCTTTTAACCACCTTTCATGAGAACCTTCTTGATTTCATCTTGCATCCACTTCCAATGAGATGTGTATCGCATTTGCAGTGAATGTATGTGTGATACATGGGGTCAATGGTACTGTTGCAAAATACTCCCATTTTAATTTTTTCATCAGATCTCGGTACTTGACAGCAGTAGTATTATCATTTAGTGTCAGGTTTTCAATTCACCCCCCACGGTAGCATGCGCTCCTTTCATATTTCAAACTGTGATCGTCACAGTTGGAGACGGTTCTGCTCTGTTTCATCGCTGAATGTCTGTTTTCTACTGCTGCTTTGTTGGTAAGAGAAACGCAGCAGGTTTGCATTAGAGATGCATGAGGCTGAATAAGAGAAAGTAAAACCCTATACTGTTTTACCCATGTTTTATTCACTGAAAAAAAAACACTATAAACTGGCTGCACGCAGCACTATCAGGTAGTCATAGCTCTAGTGGTCTCCTCATCACATGAACTTCAGGTAAATGTAGTAACATCAGATCAGCGTTGGGTAAACTTTCCCGGAGTGGCAGTAGTTGTCTTTATTGTAATTGGCAGATGCAATTCAGATTTTTTGATGGTTTGTCAGACTCGGTCAGTGCAATAACTAATAAATGTGGGCAGAGCCTAATTGCTTACATTATCAATATTTTTAACTTGCCATCTGTTACAAATCCCTAAGAATGAACATCAAATCACCACTCTTTGTTTTGAGCCACGGTATCAAATTTGACTTTTATTGACACCTCGGTGAAAATGAGCGTAGTTTCTTTTTGTTCATTCTCCTGCTTTTTGCCCTTCTCCTCAAGTGGCACCTGTTGAAATCCCCCTTCCATGCTGTGCTCACTGACATCCTGCGCTATCTTTGCTATCTGTGCTATCTAACAAAAAAAAAACATCTCCCAGCTCGGTTTAACCAAAAATAAAGCCACAGATTCTGTATCTTGATAGAATAGGCCGCAGAGACTGTTGATGTTTTTAAAAAGAGGCTCAAGACCCATCTCTTTAATCAGGCTTTTAACTGACTCATTTAACTCTTTTACATTTCTTATGCTCACCCTTATTTTTATTGAATCTTACTGCTCTGTTTTATATTTAGTTTATCCTTTCTTATCGTATTTTATTTTTGTTTAATTTCAATGTTTTATCTAAATATTTTAGTTGTTATTTATGGTCTATTTTATACATTTTACTGTTTTATTATTTTAGTTTTTAATGTCTTACTTTCTAGACATACTTTTAGGATTTTATGTTTGTATGTTTTATGTTTTTTATAAACTCCTTTAGTGTATTTTATCCTGTTTTCTTGTAGCTTTTATATCCAGTGTTTCCTCATGGGGAGCCTCCATGCTGGGAGTGACTCTGGCCTGCAGGGGGTCGTCCTGGGGGTCGTTCTGGCCTGGATGGTTGTGGAGCTCTGCACCACGGCTTCACCGCTGTGGTGTGGACTCCTCTTTCCGTCCGGGCCGGGATGGTCTCTGTGGGCCCCCCCCCCTTGTAGCTGGGGGCTATGAGACCTCCTGGCGTGGACAGCTCCCTGTTACCGTTTCGTCACCTGTATCCTCTCTGCTTAGCCATGTCTACACCATGTGTCTGCGTGCGTGTCTGTGTGTGTAATTTAGGAATTTAGGTGAATTGTAGTGTGCTTTTGTCTGCGGGGAGGGGGGGGGGGGGGGGGGGGGGGGGCATTAATAAGTTTTATGTTTATTTGTTTTTTCTTGTTTTTTTTTTTTTTTTCTGTTAAGCACTTTGTGTTTCATTATGTGTAGGAAAAGTGCTATATAAATAAAGTTTGATTTGATTTGAGAAGAGGATCAAAATCGTAGACTCTGCATCTGCAGACATCTGTTCTGTTTCCCTAAAATAATTTGCAATATCTTTAAGATTTATCTTATAAAATAATTGGCCAGAATTGGGTGCTCCATTTCAGCAGATAACAGAGTTTGATTAAAAATAAATGAGTAAAAAAAAAAGCTTGTGTCTATAACATCTGGCTCGCTGCAAATCATGCAGTTAAATGGCACTTAGTTATACAGAAAATAACACCCACGGTCCAAAAGTTGGTGGTTTGTTTTTTTCTGCCTTATGGCTCCCTTGGTTTTAATTATTATTATCCGTTTTTAATTGCTCAACTTATTTTTGTTTTGTTTTAATGTCCCTGGTTATGAAGTTCATGGGCCAAAAATAACGCATGCAGGATATTCAAAGGGATCTAATAACCAGAACTCAGAATGAGGTAAAAAAAAAAAACAGGGGGGGGGGGGGGGGGGGGAACAAGGGAAAGCAAAGCAGGTGAGCACCACCATGTGACTACATGACTACACACACACACACAGATACAGATACACAAAAAGCTGGCTAAGATGAAGAACATGTGTCAGTAGTCAGTGTGACCACGAGAGGTAAGAACATGCAAACAGGTAAGGTCAAACTGAACAATGAAGAAAAACTAAGTGGAAATCCACAGGTGTGGAGGCATTAAGACAAAGAACGCAAGAAAGCCTAAACTAACAGAAACTCCAAACCATGGATTTGCTTAAAGAAATCAACCAAGTACTCAATCTGTACTTATATAGCCCTATCAATGCAACTTGTTTAGCACAAATTGCTTTACAGAATAAGATAAAGAAAAAGTGAATGGAGAAGAAATTAAAGATGGTTTTATTTAGGTTGAAAGACTATAGTGACTTTAACATCTAATGAAATTAGGTACTTTGAGAAAGTCATCAGGAACAACATCATCCTCAGTGAAACTGGGCACACAACAATTAGCATATATATGTAATTGATTTATAGGCGAGGGGAGGCTCTTCATACCTCCCTGACCCGACCAAAGCAATCAAGTTAGCTATGTCCGGCTGCTTTTTGTAGACTTTCAACTTTCTTTTACTCAACTCAACTCAACTCATCTTTAACTCTGGTTATCACACTCCATCTGCCCTTGGCTAAAAGCCAATCTGTCAGATCATTCTCAGAGAACCAGACTAGGACCCAATGTCCTCGCCCTCAGCGTCAACTGTGTGCCGAGTCCCCTGTCCTATGACAAAACCATAGTGAGGCTCATGTTGGGGAGGGGGGCGGCTCTGAACCTCCAAACTGGGAGATAGAGTGGCTGTTGGCGCTGTGCGTAGATAACCACTCGGCCCGCATCACTAGCAGGATCAAGGACATATTTATACATATTTGCATGCATACAGGATTTGCCCAGAGTACAGGTGGTGCATACAGGTGCTCCATTGGAGCAACTGCAATATTTCTGGGAGCAATGACATTGAAATTGTCCTAAATTGACTCTCTCAAAGTGGACAACATTGTTGTTGTTGATGTGCATAATGATAAATACAGCTTGCTTCTTTGAAGTCCTTTTCATTTCAGTGACGTGGTAAGTGAAACATGGCTATATGTCAGTGATTTTCAGCCACTTCCATCACGGTTCACCGCAGGCTAAGCTTCATCCAGTCTCATCACCACCCCGACCATGCTGTTGCATCTTCTAAAGCTATTAAGTTGTTTTCCATCATGCAGTGAAAATATTGTCGCTCCAGCACTCAAGAAGTCACAGGGCGTGAGCTTGTTCACAGCTCACAAATATGGTGAATGTGTACCCATTTATTTGTCACTTTCTTATGCAACATTAGAAAAAAATGACCTGCCTGCCTTAAAAGCAAATGAACACACGGGCTACTGTAAATTTGTTGAAGTGGAAACACTAAGGGTGTGTATCATGATGACAAAAAAGTTGCAATATTAGTGGAAAAAAACAAAGATTCTGCTATTTTCTTTGATTTGTTACTTGTTTTATCACAGCCAGTGTAAACCCAATATATATCATGTTTTGTCTTATTTGGCTGGAGTTCTGACCTGTTCGTATAAAGACAAGTGTCGATAGTTTTTGAGAAAAAGAAACGAAGAAATTACCCTGTAGTAGGGGTGTAACAATATATCGTGCCACAAAATTTTGTGATACAAAAACGTCACAATACGTGTCGTGGAGGTGACAAACTGTATCGCGATATTGGAATATTAATATTAATCTATTGTGTTGACTAGTAACGCGCATCCGAAAAAAGAAAAAAGTAAAATCATACATGAGAGAAACTATTCAGTTTGTGGCAAAATATTTGTACTTGTATGAAACTGAAGATGCATAATGCAAACCTGACATTTACTTTTAGTTCAGTTTGTGGAAAATGGTTGGCCTGGCTTTCTCTTTAAAACTTAAACAAACTGTAACAATAGGGAAAACGCACAGCATTGTTTTGTATTTTGTGTCTTTCAAATAAAAGACAATTTTTTCCAGTCATATGTTCCTCATTCAAGGTTGTTAAAAAAAATACCGCTATAATATCGTATCGTATCGTTATCGTGAGATTAGTGTATCATTACACCCCTACCCTGTAGTAGCGCATCTTTAAGACATTATTGAAGAGAGCATGGCACCAGATTAGTCATGAAAGTAGAAGTATCGACATTACACAGTGATAAAAGCGAGTATATTTTAGGCCTGAAATGGAAAATATGGACATACAGGAATATGTAAACAAATGAAATGGAGCTGAGACAAAAGAAAATACTGAGATTCTTTTTTTACTTTAACAGTTCATTTTCCATACCATCCCAAAATTGTCTTACTTGGGGGTTTGAAAGGACCCAAAAGAATGATGGATCAAAACCGTGTTTTTTCCAGCAGAGGGTCATACAGATTACTGTTCAACGAGGAGGCAAATGTAATCAACGACTCAGGCAAGTCAAATCATCACATCACATGTTGGCTTTATTTTATATTCAATCAATACAATCTGAGGAAATGTATATTATATTGGAGCAGATTTTATGTTGTGCAGAAATTACACTTTTAAAAAGTGTTAGACGCAACTTATGCCATATTGGGGGTAGTCACGCTTCTCGACTGTATAATGTCACTGATCAATTATTCCATGGAATATTTCATTTGACCTTCACTGTTGGGTATGCCTTTCTTTTTTATTCCCACTAGAGTCACCTGAACACCATCTCAGGGCAGTGGGCACGTGGCCAAGGGTTTAAAAACAAAAAAAACCCTTGTGCTTCCAGAACTTTGCATCACGATTGAATCACGTTGCACACATGAGCTAATCGTCATGCAGCTCACAATTCAACCTATCTGCCAAAAAAATAATGACTGGGCTTGCATAGTATAAATAACATTTAAAAAAATGTTTATCAGTTATTATTGCTATTGTGGCTCTCAGGCATTGTAAGCATTGCTGAACATTTTTTTTTTTTAGTAAACAAATTGCTATTTGTATCCCTGGTTACTGACTGGAAAAAAAATTATATGGAAACCAGGAGCATTCAGGTGCATAAAGCAATTCAGTGCCATAGCCCCCTATTTCAAAAATTGAACATTTTTCTGTAATTAACTGGTGCCTGCATCATATGTGCTACACAATCTACTGTTACCCATTTTGAAGCATCTTGGACCAGGTAGTGCTGCTGCTGACCTGGTGCTGGAGTCGGTCCAGAACTCAACTTTTGAACATCGTAAGAACAGATTTTCTTATACACAAAGGGCACGATTTACTAAGATCCTAAATAAAGAGTACTAAATTGCGTGTGCACTGAAAAAGTTTGCGCGTGCTGTTGTTGTGTGTTTTGCGGGTGATCAACTAAGATTGCGTGCGCAATTGATAACAGTTGCAAACCTCAGTATTTAAATGAGGTGTTGCGCGTCTGACGGTTTGCGGCGCAAACTTTGCGCCATGGAGAGTGGATGGAATGCAGGATATAGTTGCAAGCGCAAAATGAAATTTGACGAGTTGGAGTTATAGAGATATTAGTGGAAGAGGCAAATTGTTGTATTCAGCACCCCTGCCGTGAAAAGCACCCCCTCGTATATTCAATATTAAGTAGACCAAGAAAAAAAACAACACACTGACACTTCAATATATTTATATATACACACTCACACAAACACATACTTAGGAGTTTATATTATATATATTTACAAATATTATGGAAGACAACACAGTAAGCAGGCTATTAATTAATGACATCAATAACCATTCACCCGATTTTTTTTTTTTACCCGAATCCATGAGCGCATTTAAACATGAATCATTAACACAAAACTGGACGCTAAACAGAACATGGACAACAGAACATGAACAGAACACGGAATGAGAATATCATTTTTGTCAGACGAGGGGGTGCTTTTCACGGCAGGGGTGCTGAATACTGCACAACACCGGGGTATGACTGCAGAACAAGTATAGGCACACAATGAGAAACACTTTTTTCTCCATGAAAACACGTGATTTATTTATTATCACAAATAAAAAAATGAATGTACCTCCTGTGGTAACCTTTTGCTGAATAATACTCGATTTAACATTCAAATAAAATATTTCTCCTTTTGCATGTGGCGATTAGCACCTTCCTTTCGAACGTATTAAATACAGACGCAATGACAATCCCCGCAATTACTTTCAGGCTTGGTAAATCTCATTGCGCGTGGTAAATGGAGATATTTGCATGTTCCCCTCCCAGTATTTAGCGATTTCTGGTGGGTACGCCCCATATTGATTATTCATCAGGGCAAAAGTACTAAATGGATTACGTGTGCTATTTTGCGCATTTGAGAGACGCAGTCCTCTTTGCACGCTGTTAGTAGATCAGCTGGCACTTTGGTTTGCGGGTGCTGTCAAGTTGCACACGTTTTTACACACGCAAACCTTTAGTAAATCGGGCCCAAAGTGTAAATTATGGAGCCACACTTTTTACATGTCTTATAATGTTGTTTGAAGGTCTCTTTAGTATATTTCTGTAAAGCAGGGGTCACCAACTATATTTGTCAGAGGGCCAGTCACCTTAGGGCCGGACCCTCAAATAAAAATTAAATAAAAATCTAATTTTGGCATAAAATTATTATTTGATGTTTATTGTTTATATTTTTTTCCATTTCATTACAAAACTGAAGGCATTTTTAACCTTTATGAGTCAGTCTCCTATCACCTATACCACAGTCATCCACCAGGGGTGATAGACATATTTTGCCTCAACTCAATTACCGTATTTTCGCGACCATACGGCGCGCCGTTTGGAAAGGCGCAGCCTCAGTTATGTGTACCATTTCTGTATTTAACACACACACACACGGCGCACCGAACGAAAAGGCGCCGTCTACACACACAAATGGCGCACCGCCTTAGTTACAACAACCCACACACAAGCATACAAGTGTGCGTATTTCAAAATAGAGCAGGAGCAAAACTGAGTTTGATTTTGCTTTAATTAAGTCTTTATTACAAAGTACTAACATTTTTTAAATCACCAATGAATAATCAAAAATTAAAACAAGCGTCATTAATCAAACCCATCAAAGTCCTCATCCTCCATTTCTGAATTAAACAGCTGCGCTAAATCAAATATGCAACAGTTGTCAGGACTCAGCCTGAGACCGGGAGGGCTGGCGGGCTGCGGATGAAGCCTGACTGGCTGAGTCCTGACAACTGACAACACTTTCTTCGCTGTCAGTCACTTTCCATGCCATGCGGCCCCTCGGAAATGATGCCGGCTTTTGCGAAAGCTTGAAGAACAGTCCCACAAGACACGTTAGCCCACGCATCAAAAGTAAACGACGGAGTTCCTTGTGTATTTCTCTGCTGAGTCTGCTTTTATTACAACTACCATCTGGTAAAAATATAGAGATTTTAGTATTAGCTGTATATTTATTATGACATACATTATGAACATGGATCTCATGTCCCACTCGAGCTGCACTTCATCGTGTCTTATGCCAGGAGCTGAAAAAACAGATTTAGCATTTGAATAGCACTTCCATGGCTCCAACAATCCTCATGACATACTTAACCAAACTGAATATAGCTAATCTTCCCTGTACTCTAGATCACACTGAAAATGCATATAACCCAGGGTTGAACCAATTTTTTATTATTTCTTTCTTTCTTTTCTCCTTGGGACAAGTTGTGGAAGCTGGGGGTGCTTTTGATCTAAATGTGCTTTATTGTGTGTGTCTGTTTTTGGGTTGTTGTTTTTTTTTTTACCATTAAACTGTAATTAAATTGAAGTCGAACTGGTTTATTTCCATGCCGACTGCATGGAGAATTGATGCGGCTGTTTATCTTGAAGTCCCAGCTCTGTGCCTGGCACCGAAAGATTTCTGAGTGAGCTGTTGGACCCTCAGTTCAAACTGTACATCTTCATCTTCAGTCTATAAAAAACAAGTTTGGCTCCAAATATAACTACAAGTGGACAGTGACACACTTACGAAAAGTTTTACTTTTCACCAAAATTGATTTGAAATCAAACAATCAAGATGTGAGTGAGCCATAAATGTTTAACCTTAAGTGAGGGAAATATATTCCTTGTTCTTGCAGTAAGTGTGTGTGTGGGTGTGTGGATCCTGGTGAATGCTGTTGTAAATTAATGATTGGATCTGCAGAATGATGAGTGCTATTTACTTTGTGCAAATGCAATCCACCCTCGAGATTTGTGTTACCATTTTAGGATTAAACATGTCAAACGGGTCAGTGATTTCAAATTCTCCCCACTGTAGTATTCTCAGCAGGCAACATTTGAATTCAGTAACATTACCACCTCAGTTTGTGTTTCTGTGGCTTTGAAATGTATGATTCAGTGTGTGTGGTGAAAGTATTGCGTGGCTCCAGCACTCGAAAGGTCACAGAGCTTAAGCCTGTTCAGGATTTGGAAATTTAATGCATACGAGCACATTTATTCATCCTTTCAGTTCAGAATGAGCGAGTGGTTGGCTATCGTCTTCTTTTCACTATTTCCTGCTATTTTAAATACACAGTATACTTCCTGGCCTGGATCAATTTACAAAGCCGTTTGTTGAACTGGAAACACATCCTCGTTTTAGAGCGCAATGAATGGAATGGCTGAAAGCGACGAACTTATAGCGGGCTTTTACTCCATGTTCAGCTCCACTGAAGTGATAAGAAAATAGCAGCATAGAAATATTATTTAAGTGTGGAGCAATAAGGAGATTATCACATTCATCAATGCATGAAAGCATCAAATCGGAAATTGTTTTGCTCTTTAAAGCTTTGGCAGTGACAGTGCGAAGGCCCTATTGTATCTGTAGGAATTGTTCTCGTTCTCGTTGTTTTTCTTCCGACGAAATGAGGGCCTTTTTGCCCCCCTAAACGTGCCCCAAAAGTCACCAAATTTTGCACGCCAGGCCTGGCGAAAAATTTGATATTTCATGGTTTTCATTAATGGACGTGGCCTAATGGCTCAACAGCGCCCCCTAGAAAACTTTGTGCCTCAAGCCCAACCATACGGTTTGACGTACATGCACGAAAATCGGTACACACCTGTATCATGTCGCAACTTAAAGAAAAGTCTCTTGGCGCCATGGCCGAAACCGAACAGGAAGTCGGCCATTTTGAATTAATCGTGTAATTTTGGCGCAATTTATGCCATTTCTTCGGCCGTTTTCACATTTAATAAAAACAATACATTTCCTCATTATTCTCTTACCAAGACTACTTCTTATTTAGTTGCAGTCTTGTTTTCATCATGAAAAAGGGTCATTGAAGTATATTTATCATCTTAGTTTTTCATTATAACACACATAACGCACAGGCAGCAGGGAATTAGTGCGTTAGGTAGCAGTGCTGCGCGTGAAAATGCGCTGATAGTGATCGGTGATCCATTTGCCTGGCATCGATTGATTTGGTTTCAGAACCGTGGTGGTGGACAGCTCCTCCAAAGAGCTTCTAAAAGAGCGAAACTAAAGGAAGGTGTTAAGAAGTCATCTGGGAAACATCCGTATCTTAGGGTACCTTCTTAGTTGAAACCTTCTTTGAACCTCTCTTAAATCCTTAAGAGAGGTCGGATCTGGGAAACCCGGCCATTGTCTATAGTCATTAGGAGAAAGACGGATGAGATATTTCTGGTAAAGGAGCAAGGCAAGAGGTCTTTCACAGCCATGGAACCCTCTCTTGGCTCAGGTTCATGCTGAAGAGGTTCTGCAGAATCCACATAGCTGGTGCAGGCTTTCAGGACTCTGAAGCTGATGTCATCCAGACATCTGACCTTGTTCCTGTTCAGGCTCGCCCATTGCCTCTTGACCTGGCTGCAAGAAAGCAAGGAAGGTGGCTCAGCTTCTCCATATGTGGTAGGAGACAATGATGGAGCAGCAGCAAGATCCACGACTGAGCTGGAAAATGAGGCAGCTGGGTTTCAAAAGGTAAAAGTAAAAGTACTGCCAAGAATGAATTATACACATACACAGTGCTCAGTTCCTGTTTGCATGTTTTGTCCTGCAGGTGAACCAGTTTTCATCAGATGTTTTTGTTCAGTTTGAAATGCACCGGGATGTCATGTTTGGAGATAATCCTTCTAACATTTTCAGACACTCTTACCACATATTGAAAGACAACATCTTGGCATCTGTTTTTCTTTTCATGTCTTTAGTGTTGGAGTGTTTGTTTTTGTTTTGTTTTGTTTTATTGGTTGTTTGTTTGTCTTGTCCTCTTTTTCTTCATATTTCTTTACTGACTTGACAAAGGCCAGGCTCAGGTATCCTTTGAAGTCTTTGTTGATGTGTTTGTGTTCCATTTCTTTTTCCTCTGTCTTAGTGGGAATAGCCTCAGTCCAATGGTTCAGAGTTTTGATGGGTGGGTGTGAGTCAAGAAAGGAGATATGTGTCTGTGTAGCCAGTTTCCGGTGTTTCTAAGCATTGAAACTTACATCCTCCTCAATGGACTCAGCACAGCTAAAAAAGGAAGCTTGTTATTTTTCGACATCCTCTCTAGTAAGCTTGATGTTGCCCTTCTTCTTCTTCCTTATCTTCTTCAATCTTCATTGACTCAGTCCATGACTGATGGCTGTTGTGGAGATATTGCAAAGTTGAATCCTAGATGAGTGTTTCCCAACCTCGGTCCTCAAGGCCCACTGTCCTGCATAGGGGTGGGCAAAAATATCGATATGGCAATATATCGCGATACTTTTCCAGCCGATTCAATATCGATATTCAAAATTTGAATATCGATTTTTTATTTTTATTTTTTATTTTTTTTATCCCCGATTTTTTTCCCATTATATCACCCAGTGCTCCTACCTAAGTGACAGTCCTGGGCATTGCCACTCTCTACCAACCCTGGGAGGGCCCTGCACTGAGATCAGGTTTTATTTCACGTTTTATTTCATTTTATAATTTATTTTTTATATAACACAATTGCCTGTCCTTAAAAAATGAAAAACAATGGACAGAGGTTTATTTATTTATGGATTTATATCTATACTGACTGATCACTGTGCCTGTCCTTGGTTTTAGTACCCATCTTTCTTGTGTTTATTATCATTTGCCACATAATTAAAGCAACCTCATACTAAATTTAATGTTAATTTCATATGATGTAAATAATACGAAAAACATATACAAATATGTTGTAACTTTAGTTTGTATAGTTATAATAAAACATTGTTTTGACTCAGTTTGTCCCATGAATTGTCACTATAATCTGATGAAGGTGCAACCTCGGATTTTAAGATCCATCACTATCATCTGATGTACATATATACAACTTGGATTTTAAGATGTGTAATGCATTTTTAAATTTTTCGGTGAACTATGTAGAATATAATAATCGGGATATCGCATAATCGTGATATTGCAATGTGTATCGTATCGTGGCTCAAGTATCGTGATGCGTATCGTATCGTGAGGTCCTTCCCAATACCCACCCCTAGTCCTGCATGTTTTAGATGTTACCCTGCTTTTCAGCACACCGTGATACAAGTGGCTGTGTCATCAACAGAATTGTGCAGGCCTTGATGACAAGCTAATTAGGACCATTAATTAGAATCAGGTGTGATGATGAAGGGAAACATCTAAAACATGCAGGACAGTGGGCCTTGAGGACCGACGTTGGGAAACACTGCTCTAGATAAAACCTCATTATGGAATGGTTCAAATATCTGTATACATGACATACATTCACACTAGGGCTGCACCATATATGAGAGCATGTTAAAAGCAGTACTGTTGAAAATATCAGCTGTGACATGTAAAAAATGCCAGTGTCTTGTGTTAACCCTATAAGGCTGGATGTTTCATATGTGATAAATTAATTTCTGAGACCTCTGAAACACCCAGGATTTTTTTTTTTTATACAAACGAAAACCATTATTTAAAAAAAATGTAAACAACTAAATCAAGAATAAATACACTTACCTAATGCAGTGTTTCCCAACCTCGGTCCTCAAGGCCCACTGTCCTGCATGTTTTAGATGTTTCCCTTCATCATCACACCTGATTCTAATTAATGGTCCTATTTAGCTTGTCATCAAGGCCTGGCTGCACAATTCTGTTGTATGACACAGCCACTTGTATCACGGTGTGCTGAAAAGCAGGGTAACATCTAAAACATGCAGGACAGTGGGCCTTGAGGACAGAGGTAAGGAAACACTGACCTAATGTATTCATAATGGTTTGAAAAATAATTACTTTAGAAATTGTTAAATACAAAATTGGAAGTGTTTTTTACGTTTCAATATATAGTCAACACTTCAAATAAAATAAGGGGTCAATAGTTTTCTGCTTTAACAAAACATGGGAATTTAACTGAAAGTGAAATGTCAGGGTTTCACCCTTCCTGTTTTATTTTGAAGCCTATGTCCTTGTATTTAAAGGAGCATGAGGCAGGATTGAGGCAGGATTTATGAAAAAAATGTGTATACGTTTTAAGTTTTCTAGTAATAATGTCAGATGAAGCGTTCCAAACCAAAACGAATGAGCCCTCTAGCATATCTCTCCGTTGCCTTGAACAGGCTGTGTGCTGCAAAATGTGCTGCAATTGTGGGTCCGAATTTCCCACGCTGTCCTGCGGATGTGAGGTCACATGACGCTGCATGCGCGTTCTCACCGTTCTCCCCGGCTGCCGGTTGGTTGCAGTACCCCCGACGGCCGTCGTGGCGAAGGGTGGCGCTAATGAGTCTCATCCCTTTAAGTTCTTGTTTGACCTTCTGGTTTGACTTTCCCATCTGCCCTGATTGTCTGCACCTGTGTCTCGTTATCCCTTGTGTATATCTAGTCTTGTCTTTCCCTTGCTCCCCGCTGGTCCGTATTGTTTCCTCCCTCCGTGTTTCCCATGAGTTTGGTATTTTTGATCCTAGTTCCAATTTTGCCTTCCTGCAAAGCGGCGCCTTTTGTTTGAATTAAATAAATCTTTGCTTTGGAGAACTCCTGCCTCCTGCTCTCTCCTACATCTGGGTCCGAACAACTACCATATCACAACATGAAATCTATTAATAGCACTACATGTATTTGTTTTTCCGTAAAAAAGATCGTTTTCAAAATGCACTTAGCAACAAGTTTTAAGGTGGCAATTAACCATTTTAGTTGAGCATCTTACTGCTCCCTTAAAAGAGCATTCTGGGATGACTTCCGGTTGAACGATGTAGTGGAAGGACGTGTGGTGTATGCCTCTGCATCTTTTCGACTTTTTTTGTGTTAATTACGTTAACTTTTCATTTATCTTTAGTATAACAGTTTGCTTTAATCATTGGCAAGTCAATTCTGTGTGGGAATGAACAAATCCACACGAGCAGCCAGAAAGATTCAAGAACAGCAACTTTCTTTTCCCTCCGGGAAAGACGACAGCAAGATGGCTACTGGACCTGCTCCGCTCACGCTAGAAACGCTCGTCATTGAGCTGGAAAAATCAAGAAAGAGCATGACTGCGGAGCTCACCGCCTCTCTTAGCGAGGCCCTCGCCCCGATTCATTCATCCCTTGAATCAATCACCACCACCGTGGCCAAGCACACTTCTACTATTACGGGGATGGAAACGGCTCTGTCGTCTCATTCGGACAGCATTACGAGCTTGGAGCGGGAAGTCGTGGAGCTGCGGGCCAAGCTGGCTTCACTAACGGAGGGAAACGGTACACTTCAGACCGCTGTGGATGACCTGATTTCTCGCTCAAAGCGCCAGAACTTGAGAGTGATTGGCCTGCCCGAGGACGCTGAGGGCACTAATCCAAGGCAGTTTATGGCGGATTTGTTCAAAGAAGTAGCCGGGGACATGCTGGATAACACCTGCCCGGAACTGGACCGCGCTCATCGGAGTCTCCGCCCCAAGCCCCGCCAAGGATCTCGCCCGGTGATTGTGCGTTTTCACCGCTACATCGAGAAGGAGAAGGTGCCGCAGTGGGCGAAGGACCACCGCGACATGACCTATCGGGGCCACAGGATTAAGTTTTATAAGGATTTCAGCGCTAATGTGGCAAAGAGACGGGCTGCCTTCAACCAGGTGAAATCCGCGCTGTTTCAGAAGGGGATACGGTTCGGCATGATTTATCCTGCCCGGCTGAGAATCACCTTCAACGGCGTGAACCGTGTCTTCGACTCCCCGGAGCAGGCTGAATTGTTTTATCGGGAAAACATTCAGGATTCGTAAAAAGAGAGCCTGAATAGGGGATTTCGCGACCACTTCACTGGACTTTGCGCACGGGAGGTTTTTTCTTTTTTTTTTTTCTCTCTCTCTCGCCCTTTGCCCGTTTGTGTGTGTGTGCTGAACTCATTTCAGGTAAGATATACCTTCAATATTTGAGCGGACTAAAGACTGAGTTTATTACTCTGTTTACCTCCAGTTAAAGGGGACTTGCTTATGTTGTTTGACTAACGACATAATTAACGGGGTGTGTGTGCGCTTGTGTGCGCGCCAGCCCCGGTTTTTGTCAGGACACACACAATACCTGTTTTTCTAACTGAAGTCGGACGCGGAACCTCTTTCTCTCTCAATTTAAAATGTTTTTATTTTTTATTGTACTTTTTAAAAAAATATATAAATCTGGCGTTTGTTCACTGTTTATGATGTTCATGTGACGTAAACTTTGGATTGTTTGGAGGCGGAATCCACTGCAAAGTGAATCGGTTGTGTGCAATCCAATCCTGCAACTCGTCTTGCGTTTTATGTCGAGCTTAGGAAACACTTTGACAAGTTTTGAGTTATATCATTTTCAACATTTTTGTTTTTTGGGGGTATGTGTTTGCTTTTCTTTATTTTCTCCATTTTTTATTTATTTTTCTTTAAATCCAACTTTATTATCATCTGGATGCTGCTGGGTGCTCACTTCTTTTTTGCTCTTACTATTGTTTTTTTTTCTCCACTTTCAATGTGATCAATGGTTAACCCAAATATGTCCCAGGGAAGGAAAGATAGGCCCTCTGTCAGGCTGGTGAGTTGGAATGTTCGGGGTCTCGGGGGCCCGGTAAAGCGGTCCAGGGTGTTTTCGCACCTTAAGGGTCTTAACACTGATGTAGCTTTCCTTCAAGAGACCCACCTTCGTTCCTCTGATCATAATAGACTGCGCAAATCTTGGGTTGGGCAAATATTTCACTCATCTTTCAACAGTAAATCTAGGGGTGCTGCTATTCTGATTAACAAACGTATCCAATTCTCTCCTGCACAGGTCATATCTGACCCTGGGGGGCGTTATGTCTTGGTGAGTGGGACATTGTTCCAGACTTCAGTGGTATTGGTGTGTGTTTATGCCCCTAATTGGGACAACTCAAATTTTATGACCTCCCTTTTTTCCAATATTCCAAACCTGGATACCCACCATCTTATTTTCGGTGGTGACCTGAATCTAGTGATAGACCCTAAGCTTGACCGCTCACACCCTAAGACGTTTGCACCCACCTCCATGTCAAAAACACTGTCTTCTCTCACAAACCAGTTAGGCTGCATTGATCCTTGGTGCTTTCTCCACCCTGTTGCGAAATAATTCTCCTTTTTTTCTAAAGTCCACAAAGTCTACTCGCGCATAGATTATTTTTTTATAGATAGAGCCCTCCTTTCGGCTGTAAAATCCACAGAATACTCTGCGATTGTTATTTCCGATCATGCACCACATATTTTAGATTTGTCACTTTCGCCTGTAACTAAGAACCACTGGAGACTCAACACAGCGCTATTAGCCAGTGATGGGTTTTGTGATTTTATCTCTAAAAGAATTGATATTTTCATTGAGACAAATAGATCTGAGTCGACCTCTCCTTCTGTTCTTTGGGAAACCTTAAAAGCTGTAATACGGGGTGATATTATTTCATATAGCTCTCACTTGGCCCGTAAAAATAAACGAAAACAGCAGGAGCTGATCGACGCAATTCTCAGCATAGATAGAGAATATTCCAATTCCCCCAGTCCAGATCTATATGCCAAAAGGATCAAACTACAGTCTGAATATGACTTGCTCACCATAAGCAAAGCTGATTATCTCTTGAGACGAACAAAGGGCACATACTATGAATACGGCGATAAGGCCAGCCGCCTGTTGGCCCTCCAACTTAAACGTCAGTCAGCCTCTCGTTTTATAACTGAAATTTATGACTCGTCTCACTCCATAATCACCGATCCAGCCAAAATAAATTCTACCTTTGCGTCTTTTTACTCTGACCTTTATAAATCCGAACACCCTGTTAACAGGGTGACGATGGATCATTTTTTAGATAGCCTAGCTATCCCCACTATAGACCCTAACATCAAAAGTAAACTGGATGAACCCATACGGTTGGAAGAAGTCTCCACTTGTCTTAAATTAATGCAAAACAACAAAGCGCCTGGTCCTGACGGTTTTCCGGCTGACTTTTATAAAAAATTCTCTCATCTACTTACCCCGCTACTCTTAGATATGTTCAATGATTCTTTGAAACAAGGCTCCCTTCCCACAACTCTAAATCAGGCTTCAATTTCGCTCATTCTTAAGAAGGATAAGGACCCAAAAGAATGTGGCAGCTGGAGGCCAATAAGCTTGCTGAATTCGGATGTAAAGCTCCTGGCTAAAGTCTTAGCATGTCGGTTAGACCCTTGTGTACCGGACATAATCTCAGAGAGCCAGACAGGGTTCGTCAGAGGACGGCAACTGTCGTCTAACATCAGGCGGCTGTTAAATGTTGTGCTTTCTCCCAATGTTGCTCAAGCGGCTGAAATGGTTATATCGTTAGACGTGGAGAAAGCGTTTGATCGGGTTGAGTGAGACTATTTGTTTTCTGTTTTGGGGAAATTCGGTTTTGGGGCTAAATTTATTTCTTGGATACAACTTTTATATTCTGCTCCGACAGCTTGCGTAACAACTAATTCCCACAGGTCTGATTATTTCTCGTTAACGAGAGGAACCCGTCTCCTGCCCAATGTCCCCCTTACTCTTCGCTATAGCAATTGAGCCTCTCTCTATAGCACTCAAATCATCCCCTCTCTTCACTGGTATATATAGATCTGGACTGGAACACCGGGTATCACTTTATGCTGATGATCTTTTGCTGTATGTCACAGATCCAGTTAATTGTGTTGATAATATTTTACAAATTTTGAAAACCTTTGGGTCGTTTTCTGGTTACAAGTTAAATGTCGGAAAAAGTGAGTGCTTCCCTATTAATGAAGCGGCAAAACAAATCCCGTCAGGCACCTTACCATTTCGCCTGGCCCGCACTAGTTTTCGTTATTTAGGTGTCAACATTGCTCACTCCTTCCCTTCTATCCATAAATATAATTTTGCAAAGTTGGTTATGGAAATTAAATCTGATGTGAAGCGCTGGAATTCTCTTCCTCTTTCTGTGATGGGTAATATTAGTTCTATTAAAATGAACATTCTGCCTAGACTCTTATTTCTTTTCCAATGTCTTCCTATATTTTTACCAAAATCTTTTTTTCGTATGGTAGACCAAGTAATCTCAGACTTTATTTGGGCTGGTAAACACCCGAGAGCACGCAGGGCTATATTGCAGAGAAGTCAACGTATGGGAGGCCTTGCATTACCCAATTTTTTATTTTATTATTGGGCAGCCAATCTACAAAAAATTCATGCTTGGTGCAACTCTCCCAGTCTTGATTGGTGCATACTAGAGGAGAACACTTCTCGCCCGTCCTCTCTGGTTTGTGCCCCTTTGACATCTTCTTATCCTAGTTACATTAAAAACCCAGTTGTGCTTTCTTCTTTGAAAATTTTGAAACAATTTAGACAACATTTCAAGCTTTCTGCTCCCACTTTTTGCAGCCCGATTTGCAATAATCATTTGTTCCCTCCCTCTAATTTGGATGTGACGTTTGCCTTGTGGAGGGAGAGAGGCTTGACTCACTTCTCAGATTTATATTTAAAAGGCTCATTTGCCGCTTTTAACGATCTTCAAGTCAAGTATAATTTACCCCAGTCTCATAGGTTCCGTTTCTTTCAGGTTCGTGATTATGCCCGAACACACTTTGATTCTTACCCTCAACGTCCATCAAGTTCACTTCTTACTGAGGCGCTTTCACTTCCCAAGGCCCAGGGCAGGATTTCGATTTTGTATGATCTCATATCTTCCTCAGGACTGGCCTCTCTTGTGGGGCTCAGGGATAAATGGGAAAGGGAACTTGAACTAAACATGTCAGATGAATGGTGGGAGGAGGCTCTAATCAGGGTTAATTCTACTTCTTCATGTGCCCGTCTAAATCTGATTCAGTTTAAGGTCTTACATAGGATCCACTTTACAAAGGCTAAGCTCAACAGGTTGTTTCCTGATAAGAGTGACACTTGCGATAGATGTGGCGGGTCTCCAGCGGACCATACTCATACTTTATTTTCTTGTCCAAAACTAGCCGAATTCTGGTCCTGTTTCTTCAAAAGATTAGGCGAAGCTCTCAATATTACATTGGAACCCTGTCCTTTGATAGCTATTTTTGGATTGCCCTCTGTACCAACCAGCCTGACCAAGAAACATTCTGATGTTGTGGCTTTTGCCTCGCTCATAGCTCGCAGACGTATTCTGCTACAGTGGAAGGACCCCAATCCGCCTTCTCCTACTTCCTGGTTGAGTGATTTGATGTCCTTCTTGTCCTTGGAGAAGGTGAAATACTCTATTAGAGGCTCAACTGCTAACTTTTACATAAGATGGCAGCCTGTCATCGCCTATGTGAATACTCTTACCTGTCTGGATCCTAGCTGATTCTATGTTCTCATGCTGTGAGGTGGGCACCCAGGGCATCCCTCGTATTTATTTACCCTTTTTTTTTTTTTTTTTTATTTACTTTTTTTTTAAATTTATTTATTTTTTCTTCTTCTTTTTTTTCTTTTTTTTTGTATAATTAATTTGTTTTTTGTGTGTTCGGTTTATTTCATTTAGCTGCTTTTATATAGTCTCTTTTTCATCCTTTTTATGTACTCTTGTTACCATTTACAGGTTTTGTTTTGTTTGTTTTATTCTGTTTATTTACTAATTAATTAATTTTCTTTTTACATTATTTTTCTAAAGTTGAGGGGGGTTGGGGGGTTGTTGGAAAGTGCTGCTCTGTTCAGGTTTTAGCAGAAAATGGGGGAAAAAAATACGGAGGACCATGTAGCTTGTGTTGGATTTCTGTATGTCATCGGTTACCAATAAAAATATGTGAAAAAAAAGAGCATTCTGAGGTTAAAATTACTCAATGTCTATTATTAGATGGTAAGCATTGTAAACTTGTGAACCATCACTGCCTCCCTGCGCACAGGGAGCAGACAGGAAGCAATTAATGAATAAATGATTCACCAAAGCCACATTTTTTTTTTTAAGTCTCCAAAATAGAAATTCCCAGTTAACACTTACACAAATGCTTTTTCAGCGTCCAATGAAAGTATGGCTGAGTATTTGTGTGTGATGAATGATGAATTAAATTAAATAGTCTGCGTAGGTTATTGGAGGAGTGTCAGCCTTTAATAAAGCCTGTTTGGTCTGGGTGGATGACAAACTGAGTTACTTTCTTTTCGTGTCAGCATTAATCAGAGACAGCGAATAATAACTTGCAGAAAGAGTGAGATCTTTGCCAGGTTTTAAAGAAAGTAATCATAGCTGTGTTCATTTCTGTAGGGAGTTTAGACTTTTCCTTAATTTTTGCTGTTAACGTGATAAATATGGATGCTAGAATATTCCAAAAGTGCGTATAAAATTCTGTGAGGAAGCAATCTGGACCTGGTGATATGTTATCAGGCATAACCTGGAGTGCTTTATTAGTTCTGTTGGGTAGAAGCTTATCAAGTTCTTTTGCTTGGTCTTTTCTAAGGTAAGGTGATTTGATATTGTTCAGAAATGTATCAAAAATCTAGTACGTTTAGTTTATTTGTAGATGAATACAGGCTTATAAAGGTTCCTGAATTCATCACTGATTGCTTGGGGTTCGTGAATGATGTTGCTGGTTGAATTAACAACTGTGGATATTGTTGATTTTTCCTTACTTTTCTTTATCTGATTGGCCAGATACTTGCCAGATTTATTGTTGAACTCAAAATGTTCATGTCTTATTCTTCTTGTTTAGGTAGTCATTCAATTAATTTAAGGTGTTGGGTTATTAACATTCATAGTCTCTAATTCTTTAATCTTCTTTGCAGGTTTCTTGTTCTTCTTTCTTTTTCTTATGGAAGGAGTATGAAATAATTTGTCCTCTTAGCACAGCTTTCCCTATTTCCCAAAGAAATGATGGAGCTATTTCTGGTGAATAATTTATTTCAAGGAGGGATGCCAAGTTCCTCTTAATACAATCATCAAGTCAGGCTCATTAAGTACCGTATTAAATTGCCACCTGTTTTTTATTTTTGGCTTTTATTTGTGGCCGGCAGACCTGAGAGACCTACTGGATTGATGGGCATGAAGCAGGTCAGACCCCGTCTGACCGCGGAAGGCTCTGAGAGGTTGAACTAAAACTTTGAAATGAATCCTGTAACATGTTACATCATGTCACCTTTTACATGGGAACTCCTCCTAGACCTTGTC
Source organism: Cololabis saira (assembly GCF_033807715.1). NCBI lineage: Eukaryota > Metazoa > Chordata > Actinopteri > Beloniformes > Belonidae > Cololabis > Cololabis saira. Next base: position 11,049,478 of record NC_084593.1, on the reverse strand, counting down.
ACCAGCCTGGCTGCAGCATTTTGTACCAACTGCAGGTGATTAATGGCTGCCCTACTGAGACTTGTAAATAAAAAATTGCAGTGGTCGAGCCATGCTGATACAAAGGTATGGATCATCACCTCCACGTCAGCCTGCAGCACAATGGTTCTCAGTTTAGCTATATTTTTTTAGATGAAAAAAGCAAATGCGAGACAGAGTGTGAACGTGTTTGTCAAAGCACATAGCTCGATCAAAAACAACACAGAGGTTCCTCAGGGAGGAGGGAACACCTGAGTTTTAAGATCCAGTGCAATCCTCCACTGCCAACAGGGGCAATAATGGGAACTTCAGTTTTATTTGTGTTCAGCTGAAGGTAGCTGTCGGCCAACCACACCCTTTATAGCTGACAAACAATTGTGCAGGACATTTAAAAAATCAGTTCGGGGTTAAAAGAATATTGTAACTGAATGTCATCAGCGTACATGTGATAATAAATGCCTGGGGACTGACTTATGATTTCACAGAGAGGAAGCATATACAATGAAAACAAAATTGGACCTAATACTGCTCCCTGAGACACCCAACAGGATAGGAGGGCAGACGAAGACAGAAACGGGCCAACAGCTACAAAGAAAGTTTTGTCAGAGAAATACGGGGCAAACCAGTCGAGGGCGCTGCCTGAGATACCAGCGTTGTCTATGAGCCGGGCTATCAGAATCCCGTGATCCACAATACCAAATGCTGCACTGAGATCTAGCAGTACCAGGACAGTATATTTACCAGAGTCAGATGCTGACAGAACATCATTGGATCTCTGATAAGAGCTGTTTCGGTCGAATGCCTCTGATGATAACCAGACTGAAATTTGTCGAAGATCTTATGCTTATTCAGAGCAGGGACGGGCTGGTTAGCTACCGCTTTCTCCGAGATCTTTGAAACAAAAGACAGCTGAGAAATAGGCATAAAGTTGTGTAGGGAGGATAGTTTTTATAGTTTTATTTGGATCCCCATTAGCTGCAGCAAAACTGCAGCTATTCTTCCTGGGGTCCGACACATAATATACAATACAAGACAAAAATTAAAAGCAAACCTTAAGAGGTAGTAGAAGAAAAAGAAAAGAAACATAGAAAAGGAAAAAAAAGGAAATTCTACTACAAAATATATTCTAGATTTCTGTCAAATAAGACCAGTGCTCCTTTTGACACTCACATTAAGGTTACAGTCATTCCGAAACATTTAGATGTAATCAGTGCTTTAAGTGGGAAAAAATAAGTGCCGGTACTCTCCCCCTCCGGTCATACAAATATGGGACTATGTAAATTTGTGTGTGTATATATATATATATATATATATAATATATAAGCTTTGAGCATCAAAACACCTTAATCAACAAATCCAACCTGTACACTTTGGCATGGGCGTCGGCAGCTTTTGTAATGTGGGGGGGGGACCTCTTTTGGGGGGGGTCTGGGGGTCCTCCCCCAGAAAATTTTGAAAATAGTAGATTCAATTTCCCGCATTCTGGTGCATTTTACACCCAAAATAATCTCCCTCTCTCTTTGTTTTTCCTTGGAGCTGGCATGGTCTGCAATTACTGACTACTATTATGTTTTGGTTTAATTCATAGAGGACTGACACTGACAACTTTTTTGGCACTTTTTAGGCACTTTATTAAATGAGGATTAATGTCATGCAACAAAAAATCTCTTGAAAAAAAAGTAATGATGAAATACAAACTATTCAGTGACCTGCAGAACATACAACTATAACTCAATACAACTATAACTCAATACTCAATACAACCTGTTAAATGTTCCATATCTTCACCCATCTCCTCTTTTATCTGTACATGCTTACAGCAGGATTTCTACAAATAGAACATAACCATCATACAAAGGCTCCAAAAGTGTGAACTCTTTTGTCATTTGCAGACACAAATGACTGGCAAATCTCCTCTAGTCAAGTTTGTCAAGATGCTCTTGGTGGATGTGGCAAACAGCCACATTGTTCAAGCGCTTTTGAGTCATTGAAGAACGCAGCCAGGTCTTGAGCCTTCTTAAGGCACTAAAACTTCTCTCTGCCTCTGCTGAGGAGCATGGCACAACAAGAAGAAGCCTGACCAACACTTATACTTGAGTGAACAGACCTGGAACCTCTGGCAGCATAGCTCTCAGTGTATCCACCACTTCACTGACTGTGCTGCAGGGATACTGAAGTTTGAACATGGCCAGCTGTACCTCCAACGAATGGCGGTTTAGTTCTGGGTACGAACTGACCACATCCACATCCTCCACCTTTCCAGTTATTAACACTCTATATATCAGTGGCGGCTGGTGACTGAAAAAATTGGGGAGGTTGGGAGGAAAACCAACCCACGGCGTCATGTTATTTTATATTAGTTGACTACTTATCCCTATTTTCTTATATTCAACAAAAAGTAAAATAATGGCTTACAAGATTTCTTAACAACAACATCATTTTATTCAATCCTGTTGTTTCCAGATGAACCATACAGGCCCACTACAGTATTATCAAGGATGTGAGGTGTAACAAGAAGCAGGCCAGTGTTCAACACCTGTGAAGGCTCCCAGTACGTCACAGTGGGAATTTTACACAACACCCTCTGATTTAAAAAGAAAAAAATAGTTTTCTAGGGACAAAATAAAATCCCAGAATGCTTTTAGTCGTCATACAGCGAGAAATATATATTTTACTTTCATAATATTCACTCAGTGAATGTACATAATCACGTTTTTGCACGTTTTTTGCAACCTCGCCAGAATAAAGGCTGATTTCTGTCTGCTGCCGGCTCCGGAGCTGATTTATGGTTCTGCGTTACACCAACGCAGAGCCTACGGCGTAGGCTACGCGGTGACGCGCAACGTACGCCGTACCCTACGCCGTAGGCTCTGCGTCGATATATATGTATAAGCTGGCTGTGTTTGACCATGGAACAACGCAATTTTGCTGTTTGGCCACTCAAGGTAAAACTTGGTAACTTACTTAATTTCTTATGTCCATCTCGGCATCTCCACATCGGCTTGCCTCAGACTGACTGAATGTTTTGAATGATGCTGCTGCTGCCGTGTTAAAAAACAGAAGTAAAACGCGGAGTGGATTTCTGTAGATATGGGTAATCTCCTACTCATAAAGTGGAACGGATTTGATTGTGAAGCAATGAAAACACGCTGGACTAGCAAATGTGGGGGGGTCCGAACGACTTTTTTTCAAGAGTGGGGGGGACGCGCCCCCCCCCCCAAAATATATGGTGGCGACGCGCATGGACTTTGGGGAGATCGGGGGGAGTTACTGACTGATGGGGAATCTGGGAAGAACAGTACCGGTACGCGCCGCACACAGTAAATAATTTCCTGTACGCTGATGGGTAAAATTTAGAAGTGCCGGTACTGCGTACCGCTCCGTACCGGCCCACTTAAAGCAATGGATGTAATGCATTTACAATACAAAATCATATCTTCTTTAAATAGCATCAACCAATTCAAACAATGTATAGTCATCGACAATGCGTTTAAGTTATAATCACTTATCGTAAATTGAACCCATGACCATTTTTAGTAAACCAATAGCCATTTAATAATAATTAAATACGTTGATGAATCCATGTTAGACTTTTTAAGAAGTGTCTGAACAACCGCCTGTTTAAAATAAGAGGGAAAGCAACCAGCGAACAATGAGCAGCATAGCAGAGCCGATGGATGCCGATGTTTTTTTCAGTAACGATGTGGGTAACACATCTAGTGGATTGAAGTAGGTCTTCATACTGCACACAAGCTCAGTTAACTGTAGCAAAGAGACAGGCACAAAAGCATGTATAGGCTGCTGCTTAGTAGGCGGAAGGAGAAGGGTGAAAGAAGGTGTTATACTTGCCCTCAAGGTGGGAACTTTGTCAACAAAAGAATGACAGAAACTTGTTACAATCATCCTCAGTGAAGGCTGGAGCAACGAGCAGCTGATGGGAGACAAGACTTGTGACAAGGTAGCAGCAAACAGAGAGATGCTTGCACAAAAAAGACCACCGTTTGTGTATAATGGACTGTATCCACGCTATTTTGACACCGCTCCATTGCTCCCTGTGCTAACATGATTTGCCATTTTGCTGCAGATACATTTTTCGTTGTAACTCCAAATTGCTTGGATTCACAGTTTTTGGTCCCTTAATACGTATGTATAGTCTTTATCATCAAATATTTTTTTTCTGCAGTATTGGGGGGAATTTTAATAAACATCCCCAAATATGGAGACAATTATAGAAAAATAAAGAAAGTGAGTGTTCATCTAGTCTGTGATTTATTTCTCGACATCTGTAGCATTAATACAAGGTGCTTAGAAATATAGATGCATTTATTTTTTTATATTTTTTTTTTTCATTTTTGCCACATTTATATTTCACATGCTGATATTGTGAACATGATAGATTTTCAATGTATTGTACAGCCCTAATGCACACTGAACTTTACGGTGTTTCTTATCTGTATAGAAAGCACACATTGTATATAATTATTTATATATATATAATTATTTATATATATATATGTATATATATATATATATATATATATATATATATATATAAATATAATTATTGTTTCAAGGAATGTACATCTGTTGAAGCTTTATTGAAGTATGAAACCTGTTGATCTTAATTTTACCATAAAAAGAATGTAAGATCAAAATAACTGGAACATTTCATTATGCACATCATTTTAATTGACACAGAATTAAGTTAATTACAGTCAATTTTCTGAAGTAGACAGCTCATTGCGTGTGTTTTTTTCTTTTTTGTTTTATTCTTTTTTTTTTTTTTTAGTTAAACTCAGGTACCAACAGGCAAGAAGACCGTAGAGCCAATTTTCTCAGCATTGTGTTTTTAAAAAAGTTAATTGCCATAATCATGTGGAAATCATCACAAGCTTTAGAGAAACTCCTCAAATTAAAACAAAATTCACACAAAGGGAAAAGCAGCAGTCTGCTCTCATAACTTAAGATCGTGTATGCACATCCACTTAGAGCAAAAAAGTGGTAAAAGGGAAGAGAAAAAAACACTATAATAGAATAGAGTAGTTTCTTGTCTTTCTCTTGTTTTGTCTTGAAATATTCCTTTTTTAGATGCCCTTTTTCATCATTACTGGCTGCAAACAGTAGTAGCACCAAAAGCATTCATCATGTCTTGTTTTATTTTAATGAACTATCTCTTTACAAAGAATTGTGTTTGTGTTTCGAACTGATGTCCTTCATTATTTACTTTTGTGGCCTTCGTTTGACATGTTGTTACAGTCACTTGCTTTTATCCGGGCCGTGAGCGTCTGCCTGTTCAATTCAATCTGTTTTATTAAATCAGATCGTCTATATCCAAACTGGAGTTTAATCTAATATAATAAAACTGGCTTAACCACGGAATATTCGGTACGTCTGTTACTGACCACTTCTGCTTGTCTCATGAGTCACTTTTAATAAAGTTTCATTTAATTTTCTCCCCGCTGCTTTAATCTTAAGGCTTACATTGTCCTCCAGCAGTTTGCCATTTGTCCACACAGCTCCAGTCATTCATCTGCAGGATGAGCGCTTGATTGACATGTCCTCTGATGTCCTTCTCATGCCCCGACTCCCCCCGTCTCGCCAGTGCTGGGTGCCGTTCCAGAGTTGTGTCAGTGCCGAGACCTGGAGCTGGATTGCAACAGTGCTCAGCTTCGAAACGTCCCAGAGGTTGCCATAAATGTCACCATGATGTGAGTGGAAAATAACCTTTTACTTTTTCAGCACAGCGAAGTTAAAACAAGATCAGCCACTTATCAGTGACTGTGACAGCTTTGGGAGCTATTGTAGCAGATGTCCGCCCTCCAAGACCCCCATCTAACACAAATTGAAGACCTGTCAGTGCTAAGAGACCTTATTCAGAACTAAAAGGAAGATGTTACCTTAAATTGTTGTTTTTATCTGAAATTGCCACATCATAATAGGGACTTTTCAAACCTAACAGCCATTTAGTATATCTCTCTCAATCGCTATTTTGCACATCAGTGCCAGGTTGAAGTTATAAAGCATAAAAGCGCTTTGTGTATTTTTCTGTAACAATTCACATTAAATGAGCAAATATTATTGATCCTTAGTTTAGACACGGGAAAAAGAACAGCAGGATTTCTTTTTTACTCATGCAAACCTGTTTGCAAAATAATAAATCCACAGTAAGAATCCACAGAGAATCCACAGAGAATCTCAATTGTTTAACAACATGCAAAGGTTAGTGGCCTCATTGTGTCATTTATTGAACAAAAACTCGTTTAAAATTTCAAAGAATTGATAATGATGTTGGCAATACTATGAGCCCCATGGCAGGTGGTGGGACCTGGTGTGATGGAAAATTTAGCCTTGGCCACTTTATTAAACCAAAACCGCTGAGAGCAGCAAAGTCTAGCCTTAGTGTTCAGACTGGTAGTCTGCTCAAAAAGATTAACAGTGACCTTAAAGATGTTTTTTTGTACTCCAATCGAAAGAATGAATCATCCCTTAAGCCTTAAAATCAGTGTGTTTCCTTTGTTTCATTGTCATTCTGCACCGAGACGCCTCATGTACGTTTTGATCCTTTTGCATGCAATTGTTTAATTAAATCTACTGAAATCTGGATCATTTCTCAAGTCTTATTCTGGGTAACTTAGACAATCAGTTTCAGTCCAGTTATTCACCTAGTTGGAAAGAATGTATTAAAGAGCATTGAATGGGTTTTTCCACAACACCTGGTTTAACATCAATATTTTGAAGATATAGTTTTCTGTATGACATTAAATCAATTTCACACATCATTGTGAAGGATTTTTTGTTTGTTTGTCTTTATAACATTAGTTCAGTCCATTGAGGTTTTTTTAACCATTCACTTATGTGAATTTATATATAGCCTTAAATAGAGATCGGGAGGCTAGAGGATATTGGAGAACAGTAAACTCAATCACGTTCTGTGTCAATCAAAGTTAGCTTTAGCTAATCCCTGCCGAAATGTCTGCAGAGCTGCCAGCAGGCATTTATAGCAGAATATTCAATTTCACAGGTTGATATAGCAAAATGACTGTTGCGTTTAGTCGGAGGCTTAATACAAACTTCTAATTGCTTCATTAAGCGTGGTAGCATGATGATAATGGATGATGACGTGATAATGGTTAGTCATTGGCTGAGCCGACTGTCAATTAGTCTTTGCTTTGAATAAGTTCTCCTGATGTGGTCCAAAAAGTCCACCTCCTCAGAGATGTCATGAAATCCAACGATTGAGACCTAAATGTTGTTTTGAACCAGGCTTTAAATATATTTATTTCTGCCCTAAAGTTGGACATTTTAACTTAATCAAGATGAGCTTGCTTCGGCCGCATATCTTGGACACTTGGGTGAAGAGAGGGGCTGAGCTGTCAACTGATCACCACCTGGTGGTGAGTTGGATGCGCTGGCGGAGGAGGCGGTTGGACAGACCAGGCAGACCCAAACGGATTGTGAGGGTCTGTTGGGAACGTGTGGCTGAGCCCTCTGTCAGGGACATCTTCAACTCCCACCTCCGGGAGAGCTTCTCTCAATTGCCGCGGGGGACATTGAGTCCGAGTGGACCATGTTCTCTGCCTCCATTGTCGACGCGGCGGCTCAGAGTTGTGGACACAAGGTCTCTGGTGCCTGTCGGGGCGGCAATCCTAGAACCCGGTGGTGGACACCGGAAGTACAGGATGCCGTCAGACTGAAGAAGGAGTCCTACCGGGCTATGTTGGCCTGTGGGACTCCTGACGCAGTAGATAGGTACCGGCAGGCCAAGCAAGCCGCAGCTCGGGCAGTCCTGGAGGCAAAAACTCGGGTCTGGGAGGAGTTCGGGGAGGCCATGGAGGAAGACTTTCGATCAGCCTCGAGGAAATTCTGGAGGACCGTTTGGCGCTTCAGAAGGGGGAAGCAGTACTCTGCCAGCACCGTTTACGGTGTGGGTGGGGAGCTGTTGACCTCGACTGGGGACATCGTCGGACGGTGGAAGGAATACTTCGAGGATATCCTCAACCCCACTGACATGCCTTCCACTGAGGAAGCAGAGAGTGGGGACTCTGGGGCGTGCTCATCCATCACCCAAGCTGAGGTCACTGAGGTGGTTCGTAAGCTCGTCAGTGGCAGGGCACCGGGGGTGGATGAGATCCGCCCTGACTACCTCATGTGTCTGGATGTCGTAGGGCTGTCTTGGTTGACACGCCTCTGCGACATTGCATGGAGGAAGGGGACAGTACCGCTGGAGTGGAAAACCGGGGTGGTGGTCCCTCTTTTTAAAAAGGGGGACCGGAGAGTGTGTTCCAACTACAGGGGGATCACACTTCTCAGCCTCCCCGGGAAAGTCTACGCCAGGGTACTGGAGAGGAGAATACGGTTGATAGTTGAACCTCGGATTCAGGAGGAACAATGCGGTTTTCGTCCTGGTTGTGGAACACTGGACCAGCTCTATACCCTCCGCAGGGTGCTCGAGGGTTCATGGGAATTTACCCAACCAGTCTACATGTGTTTTATGGATCTGGAGAAGGCATTTGACCGTGTCCCTCGTGCCATTCTGTGGGGGGTGCTCAGTGAGTACTGAGTCCGGGGCCCTCTATTAAGGGCTATCCGGTCTCTATATGATCGGAGCAGGAGTCCGGTTCGCATTGCCGGCAGTAGATCAGACTTGTTTCCGGTGCATGTTGGACTCCGGCAGGGCTGCCCTTTGTCACCGGTTCATAATTTTTATGGACAGGATTTCTAGGCGCAGCCAGGGGCTGGAGGGGATCCAGTTTGGGAACCTCAGGATTTCATCTCTGCTTTTTGCGGATGATGTTGTCCTGTTGGCTTCATCAGACCGGGACCTTCAGCATGTGCTGGGGCGGTTTAAGGCCGAGTGCGACGCAGCAGGGATGAGAATCAGCACCTCCAAAACCGAGGCCATGGTTCTCCATCGGGAAAGGGTGGCGTGCCTTCTCCGGGTGGGTGGAGAATTCCTGCCTCAGGTGGAGGAGTTCAAGTATCTCGGGGTCTCGAGTGAGGGAATGATGGAGCATGAGATTGACAGACGGATCGGCGCAGCGTCCGCAGTTATGCGGCCGATGTACCGGACCGTCGTGGTGAAGAAGGAGCTGAGTCGAAAGGCGAAGCTCTCGATTTACCGGTCAACCTACGCACCTACCCTCACCTATGGTCATGAACTTTGGGTAGTGACCGAAAGGACAAGATCGCGGATACAAGCGGCCGAGATGAGTTTCCTCCGCAGGGTGGCTGGACGCTCCCTCTAGAGATAGGGTGAGGAGTTCGGTCACCCGGGAGGAGCTCGGAGTCGAGCCGCTGCTCCTTCACATTGAGAGGAGTCAGCTGAGGTGGCTTGGGCATCTGTACCAGATGCCTCCTGGACGCCTCCCCAGGGAGGTGTTCCAGGCATGTCCCACCCCGGGGAAGACCCAGGACACGCTGGAGAGACTATGTCTCTCGGCTGGCCTGGGAACGCCTCGGACTCCCCTCGGAAGAGCTGGAGGAAGTGTCTGGGGTGAAGGAAGTCTGGGCATCCCTGTTGAGGCTGCTGCCCCCGCGACCCGGGAACGGATAAGCGGAAGAAGATGGATGGATGGATGGAAGATGAGCTTGCTATTGGAGCCCGCCTATAATGGCAGGTCAAGGAACCACAACAAATCCTACTTCTGCATGACACCTGACCCAGAAGTTAGATGGTTAGGACTGGTTTGAGACTGAGCGGCTTCATTTTCTCCTTTCTCATATTTAGTTAATTGACTCAATACGCTCAATACTGCCCCTACGACTTCTATTATGTTAAGGATATTAAGGATGAAGGCTATGTACCAAGAATGGATAAAAATCAAGGTACAATATGGACAGAAGGCTCCACCTGTCTCTGTATTTATTTCAAATAGAGGGAACAAATGAGCATTTAACTCCAATTTAGTCTCATTGGTCCATAGGGCATTATTTCAGAAGTCTATGATCCATTCACAGATATTTTTGCTAAACTTCAGTCATGCTTCTATGTTCTTTGTAGACAGAGGATGCTTTCTCCTGGCCACCTTCCTACAAACTGTACTCATCCAGTCTTCCAGTAGTCCTGTCATGGATCTTAATTTTTGAACATGCACAGCAAGGTCCGTAGGGTCCGAGAACGCTTGGCGTCTTCTTTGTTTTCTCTGAGCATTGCAAGGTCAGAGCTCGAGATAAATTTGCGGGGACGCTTATTATGGAAAGACCAGCAACTGTCTGAAGTGCTTTCCACTAATGAGCAGTCTTTCATACTTTAGAATATCCACCCATCCATCCATTGTCTTTACCCATTTAACCCTGTGCACTGTCACGGGTAATTTTTGTTGGCATGGTGAAAATGTTACACATTACCCCCACATTGCAAAACCCAGTGACCTCGGGGTCACAAGCCAGTGTCCTAAAAGGACTTCACTAAATGAAGAGGGCTGGAACAGGAAGGACATCCAGCATAAAACCTAAACCAAATGGATATGTTTGATAAATTAACAACCTGGCTGGACCCTAAAGGGAAAAGCTGAAAAGAAGAGTCTCACTTACAGATGTGTAATTCAACTTTATTTCAACTTTTTACTGTATAGGCTGTTCAGCAACAATTGATTTGAAAGTAAGGTTCTTTGGGCACAAGGCAAAAGACTTTTCATATTTCAAAGGAACAGAGGGAAAAGTCAAGAAGAAAGGGGGGACTGATTCGTTTGTTATTTAGTGATTGATTCAGACATCTAATACAGGAAATGTCTTTTCATCAAGCCAATATTACTGGTGCCCAGGAGCCCTGCTGTTCACCATAGCTTGATGAAGCTTGGTTTCCTACAGTGATGAAACAGACTGGTATGAGCAAAGAAGGCACTTATTTTGAAATGCACTCAACCCTGCTCTCAGCTGGCAGTTATGTTTTATTCATGTGACCTGAAATGAACCTGCTTTTAAGTCTTAATTACAGAATTATAAATGTCAGTCATAAAAAAAAAAAAAAAAAAAATTAAAGAGGGATGCAGGTGCAGGTCCAGGGGGGTTTGGGTGGTTGAGTATGCACTTGTGAGTTGAAAAGGGTGGACCAATTCTCATGAAGGGTTTTGGGTGCTATTCCAAACTTGTAACTTGCATATAAGTAGTTAATATACTTATGAATTATTATAAATCCAAAAGTGCAGACTTTATACCAACCTGCTTTTGTTGTAGTGACCTCAGTGACCTCACATCTCTCTTCTTCATGATTATTGTGGCTGTCAGAGGGCTTTGCATGATGCATCAAGGGATTGTGTTTAACAGCAGACAGCCACAAGTTTTTCTAAAAATGATGTCAAGTTTTGTAACATACAGGTGCACAGAAGAATGGGCCTGGAAAGAAATTTAAACATTTCCCAAAAGTCACCAAATCTGACCACCACCACAATCTTGACATAACAGTCTGTGAAGGGATGATCCTTTAATCAGCTTAAGCCCTTAAAAGCTTTGGAATCAACAGCTGAATCCACTGGTCAATTCAGGATCCCTTGACAAAACTGAATTTAATTCACAAACATTTTCTTCAGTCGTGCTGAAGAGGAGGTTTTCTCCTGGCAACCTTCCGACAAAATGCACTTGTCCAGTCTTCCAGTTGTCCTGTCATGGATCTTAATTTTGTAACATGCACAGCAAGGTTTGTGAGATAAATTTGCAGGGACGCCCATGGTGAAAAAGACAACTGAACTACAATATGAACTTTTTTTTTCTTCTTTGTTGTATTTGTTTCCCTTTATATGTTTATTCAATATAAAGTATCAGCCTTCTAATTTTGCCACCAGGTCAGTTAATTGAATTTCACCTATCGTAGGTGAAAAAGGCAAATGATCTAAAATCATTTTCAGTATCTTTGAAACCTGATTCATAGCTTGAATAATAAGTGCTGTTTTTGTGCATATTGAATTAATTCATTTATGATTTGCATATTAAAACGGTCATTTTAACGTTGAATAATTGTTATTACCTTCAGGTCTCAAATGTCCTGCAACCAGAATGAAGAATTCATGATTCTGAACTGAGTGGTTGTTTAAACTAGAAAAATGTCCAACAGTACTGCCACATTTAAACCTCTCTAATTATCTAAAAACCATGTGAAGTCTATAACGTTTCATGAGCCTCTGCTGTTCAACAGGTCCCTAAAAAGAAATCGACTTCAGAGGCTGGAAGCGAACAGATTCTTTATCTACCAGAGTCTACAGAAACTGTGAGTTTTTTTTTAGAAATTCTCTTTTGAACTGACATTACTTCAGTGAATTGCATTTTTTATTTTTCTCCCTTTTGCTCGTGTGTGTTTTGTTTGTTCTTTGTTGTATTTTTTTTATCAAATATACAGTAAGTATGAGCATAAGCTCTTTATACAGAAAAGCCTTACAACTTTACTCAAGCTTTTAGTGGCAAATACAACAGAAAAGTTAGTTTTTTTTTGCGATACTAAGAGGACAGTTGGGACTGCTGACAGCGGCATATTTCTGCTCTGCATATGGATTCTTTATTGCCGACTTATTTATTTTATCAACCTCTCACAGTGTTGGAGACGGTGGAACCTTGAGAACAGTTCTGATCCTTTTGCCAGGGAATGTTTGGCTGTGTCAGGTGGTTAGCCTTGAGTCAGTTTGAGTAGATTGAAAACGTCTCTTAGATATGCATGAACAGAAATTAAATGTAGCTGTCAGCAAAGTTTTGTGTTGCTGTGTGATTTTGATAAATGGTGCCAAGTACTAACAAATACCAGCTCAATAACCCACAACCACATTTGGGAATTGTGTCCGTGTTTGTTTGTTGTTTGGGTAAAATTGTTTTGTTCTTGTTTTATAGATACCTCCAGCACAACAAGATTCAAGATGTGAGTCCTGATGCATTCAGAGGGCTTTATAACCTAACAAGACTGTAAGTAAAGCAAAGCTTTAGGTCAGGTTGTTGACTTTGATCAGTTTGTGCTTTTTAACAGCTTTGTGGCTCAGATGAGTTCAGCGGTTTAGTCAAATTCAAGCAAGGTGACAATGGGAACACAGCAGCTCTCGCTGCTGCAAGGCATTAGAGGTTTGATCTATTTCATTTTACAAGGTACCTAATTTCCCGAGATACTTTTGAAATTCATGAGACATTCTTTGGTCAAATTGCTACAGAATTAAAACCCAGCTGTTCATTAAAGCGGGGCTCTTTTGAGCCTTTGTGCTCTCATTCGCCTCCATCAGTCAATCAAGATTACACTCAGTAACACTGAGATAATGTTACCCTATGAGAGAACGTAGTTCCAGCTGTGCCAGCCATCCTGATTCTTTTCTATGATAAGAAGAACTACACTCATTTCAGATGTCATTGATTAGTGCTGTGTGCCTCGTGTGGTTAGTCAACCTGGAAGAGTCCTGAAACAAACGGAGGTGAAGCTCTCTCAACCACAGGACCGAGCTGCTGGGAGAAGCTGATAAGCTAGAGGCGGTGCAACTGGTGTCCTGGCCGTAGCCAGCAGCCTTAAATCAGGAGCAGAAATAGCTGCTTCAGGCTACTTTGCTAAGCTTTACCTAACTAACCCATCCAGACAAACCCAGAACCACTTTGTAACCACTTCTTACAGTAAACAGTGCAGCACACCATATTATAACTATAGCTAGCTGTCTATATAGTCCATGGGCCAGAGCCCAAAATTTCACTTGTCAGTACCACTCAAGGTGACCAAACTTGCTTATCATTTTTGAAATTATCCATGTCTGTACAGTGGGGAGAACAAGTATTTGATACACTGCCGATTTTGCAGGTTTTCCCACTTGAAAAGCATGTAGAAGTCTGTAATTTTTATCATAGGTACTCTTCAACTGTGAGTAATGGAATCTAAAAAAAAAATCCAGAAAATCACATTGTATGATTTTTAAGTAATTAATTTGCATTTTATTGCATGACATAAGTATTTGATACATCAGAAAAACAGAACTTAATATTTGGTACAGAAACCTATGTTTGCAATTACAGAGATCAGACGTTTCCTGTAGTTCTTGACCAGGTTTGCACACACTGCAGCAGGGATTTTGGCCCACTCCTCCATACAGATCTCCCCACTGTAGATGATATTTTGGTATGATAGCCTTCCTGAGTGGCAGCTGGATCATAGTTATCAGCTCATGAAGTTACCAACCCCCTTCAGAAAATTACATTTTAGATGCTGGTGCATATCCTGGTTTAGACTCATGTACAGGATATCTGTCAATGTTTCACAATATTGTCTTTGGTATCATTTTAAAGGTGAACTTTAAAGCATTCATTCAAGCTAAGATGTGATACATTTCCTGAATCCGTATGCCCCTATGAGTATTTCAGTTTTTGTATTTTGTGTCTCTGTTGTTCCTAGATGACCCAGGGATAAAAGATAGTATATCATTTAGGCGAAAATTGTGTAAAAATGTGTCTTGTTTATAGTTTAAAGAGCTGCAGTGACCTCGATGTTGGTCAGAAAGATTCACATCTTAGCTTGAATGAATGCTTAAAATGATACCAAAGACAATATTGTGAAACATTGACAGATATCCTGTACATGAGTCTAAACCAGGATATGCACCAGCATCTAAAATATAATTTTCTGAACTTCATGAGTTTGGTCACCTTAAGTGGTACTGATATCTGGCCTGGCCCATGGACTAATAGGGGGAATGCGCATGACGTCACAGATGCAGGTTTCGCCCACTGAGTGGCAGAAAGACTGAGTGGCAGTGTAAACTTTCAGTTTGAGCAACTGGAAAACATCTGAAATGGGAAAGAACTGTTGTGCGATCGACTGTACTCATAGATTTAGCAAGAAATCGGAGTTATCGTTTTACAGACTGCCGAAAAATAAGCTTAAGAGAGACAAATGAATCGCTGCAATTCGCAGAAACAACTGGATTCCAGGCACCGAAACGTGGATTTGCGGTTCCCATTTTGTATCAGGTAATGTTGGATCTTTGGGTAGCTAACGTTAAACGGTCAAATCATAAAGTTCGGTGTCCTCATCACTTTAATTTCTACAACAAATCCTGCCTTGAAGTCGGACCAAGTGTCAAGACTTTTGTATGCCTTCAAACTTTGCTTCGTGTATTTTCCCGGCGTAGAAATTAAGTACATATAAATATCAGGAAACTCGATTCCTGGCCAAATATTAATGTCCTTGGACCACTGGTTCTTGGAGTAACTGTACGGGTCACTGTCAAGTCCAACTGCCTTTAATTTAAGCCGATAATCGGCTGTTGGTCCGGTGGGAAAGTGACGTCAATGCATACCCTCTATACAAAGACCACACTGCAGCGTAGGTATACATTTGTAACTTTATGTAATTAGTCCTGGGGAAGTACATGAACATCCAACCTCATACAGTTTTCAACATCAAATCCAGCTATAGACAACAAAACCATTTTATGTTTAAAAATATGTTCATTTCTGGTGTAAAGTTTGATCTTTTTTACAGGGGTCAGTGGAGATTGACTCACTTTTTAAACCAGCTCCCAGTGGTCATGTCAAAGAACTCTAAACCAAACCCAGTCATGAAGAATATTAAAGTAACTAACCAGATCTAGTCTGTTGCACATGACTTGGGCAGAGTTTGAGCAGAAGTGCCGGTGAATGACTGTTGGCAGTTTTACAGAAAAAACATGTTGATCTAAGTGGTTGTCAGCAATTTCAGCTGCAATCTTGGTTGTTTTGAATAGAGGCTTTTAGACCTTCCTGTAACTACATGTCATCGCATAAAGCCCATCTCAGCCCCGCTGCGATGGTTCAATGGTGCCTCTACCAGTAAAAGGGCTGTAAATAGGGAGTTAATAGACCGTTTTCAGGAGAGTTTGAAGAAAATGTACATGAAGTGAAAGACTGGTCAGGTTAGGTCAAACACTTTGCTTTAGAGTTCACACCTGTAAACATTTAAAACAAACCTCACACTTTAACACACCGAACTGAAATGTCATGTTGTATGGTTTTAGGTGTTGTTCTTGTGGTTATCGTTTCTTTGTCTCTTGTTCATTGACGGTAGGGCTGTTCGATTTTGCCCAAAAATAAAATCTCGATTTTTTTCTCTCAAAATCCGATTTTCGATTACGATTACGATTATTTTGTGAATTGACAAAAGGCAAAGAAATGATTTCAAATATGCTGTTTTTTTATTGAACATTTGCCCCATTGGGCTTTAAGTGCAAACTTTGCTCTTATTAAACAAAAAATGAATGAATAAAGTGCAAAACTCTGTAAAATAAGTTGAAAAAAAGTTTTAAAAAATATAATAAAATATAGTTTTATCTCTGAAAAAAAAAATCAGCAAATCAGCACTTGCAAACATACAGTAAGTTATATTTCCAATTAAATAAAACAAGACATTTTCTAATTAAACTAAACTGGGTCTTTGCATGCTAAATAATAATGCAACCCATGAAGGAGGTAGAGGTGTGTAATGTCAGTCATTACATTTGCTATTCACATTTGCAAGTTTTTTGCAAGGAACACGAGCCGGTCTACCGCATCTGGCTTGAGGGATGCCCGGTGGCATGTTACAACGCCCCCTCCTACACTAAAGAGCCTCTCCGATGGGGCACTTGTCGCAGGTATTGAGAGGTATTTCCATCAATCATTAATATGGTATCAATCATTAATATGTGTGCAGACAAGGTAAAAAAAATAAAAATAAAAAAATTTAAAAAAAAGGGAAAAATCGATTTTCACGTTTTAACATCGTTCTAATTACATAATCGCGATTACGATTTAAAATCGATTAATCGAACAGCCCTAATTGACGGTAAGCTTAGATTGACTGACCTGGCTGAGGGTTGAGGATAGGCTGACTGCTAGTGTGCTTACATATTTCCATAGCGTCATTAACGGGGCGGCAGTAACTCAGGTGGTAGAGCGGGTTGTCCAATGATCGGAAGGTCGGCGGTTCAAATCCCGCTCTGTCCCAGTTTGCTGTCGTAGTCCTTGGGCAAGACACCTTACCCACCTTGCCCCGTGTGAATGTGTATGAATGTTGGTGGTGGTCGGAGGGGCCGTTTGGCGCGATATTTGGCACTTCCGTCAGTCTGCCGCAGAGCAGCTGTGGCTACAAAACGTAGCTACCACCAGGGAGAATGTGTATGAATGAATAATGGTCTCTGTAAAGCACTCTGGGGATAAATCCAAGTCATTATTATTATTAACACTCAAATTCCTACATTTCTTTATAATAAAAGAAAAAATAAAATTACGGTACTGTTCAGACACTCATTCATACAACACTCGGAGGGCAAATAGTGGTCAGATAACATTCCCCTTACCTAGGTCTGAATCTATGAGGAGGACAGTGTTTTACAGATCAGTTGCACATTGGAACAGTCTTCCAGGTGAAATTTGTGACTTTAAAAGAAAGGTTAGTTTTAAACAGAAACTAAGAATGTATTTGTTGACATCACTATAAGTTGACATGATATGTATGATGTTGCTTCTTGTTTTTATTTGTGATTTGTTATTTGTGATTCTATTTAGAATTGTATTTCTATGAATTGACTTTGTAATGTTTGAGTTTGCATGTTAATGTTTGGACCCCAGGAAGACTAGCTGTCGTTTTGGCGTCTGCTAATGGGGATCCTTTTTACCTTTTTACCTGCCATTGTTTATGTAATAATTGCTCGGGGGTCATGTTCTGGGTCTCTGGAAGGCGTCTAGAGACAACATCTGTTGTATTAGACGTTATATAAATAAAATTGAATTTATTTGAATTGAAATCCTTTTAAATAAACAATAAACAAATTGATTCCGTTGTGTCTCAGTCCCCAGCATGAAGATGACGTTTCCTGCTGGCGTTAACACAAATGATACATCTGGTTTCAGAGGGCCGTCGCACTCTTGTGAAAGTCTGATTCAAAACAAACCAAATCAAAATGGTATCAGAATGGGACAGAGTGGTTGGTAGTGTTAACATCGCCAAAACCCCTAATGGAAGTTTGATTTCCTTGCCAAGGGATGAAATACATGATAAAATGTTACAGTGGAGCATTAAAAGCGTAATTGTTTCTTTCATACAGTGAACTGTGTATCTGCTGATAATGAGTGAGTTACTTGAATTGAGGCTACAGATGCATATAAGAATCCAAGTGGAGCCGGAGTGACTGAATGTGACCATTCAGGGTCTCAGAGGAAGACGCCAAAGCCTTAACTGGTGTGGACATAGACTTCTGGAGCTTGTAGATGAATGAATAGAGCAGGCAGGCAGGGAAAAGACCACATTTCAGATGGGTAAAGTAGCAAAGCTGGCTGCTGTTGAAAGAGTGAGGTGAGTGAAAGCTGAATGCACAGAGGTTATACACAGATACGGAGCACAGAAATTGCTGAAAGCTTTACAAGAGAACAAAGAGTAATCATCTATGGAGTCGCAAGTTGAGCAAATTGTATTTTCTCAGGCATGCAGGTGCAGAGGGAGAGATGCAAGGCCATGCCCACATGACACAGGCACAAAACACCGGAAATTGAAACTAGTCAACAAAAAAAATAAATGAGAAAAATAAAATATATATATATAATAAATAAATGGGAAAAACAATAGAAGAAGGAAGATTGTGGACATGACCCTGACAGTTACATTAACATAAAGACCAGACTATGTAGACACACTTTTCTTAACATTTGGTCCAATGCTATCTGTCTTGATTTAATCATAGTTAACAGAAAATACACCTCAAAATAAACAGAATAAAATAGAGGGAGACAGATCTGCTCATAAAGGAGTGAAATGGATGAGCTCAGGTACTCGCAACAGTAAAATCTAGTTGTTGAAGAAATGTTTTTTTTTATCTTTTTTATTACAACAACTTGACTTGCTTGCAGGAAAACTGCATTTGCATTTTGAATGTAAACTGTTATTATGTTGCCTCTAGTGTTGAAGTATTTCTAAGCGCTGTTCTTAAGCGGTGCAGAAAAGTAAATTCTCCCTTGTTATTCACTGTCCCCAGTTGTCTACACAGGGGAACTTTTACTTACTTGTTGCAGCACAGTAGGATAAAAATTGTAGCTTTTCTACCTCGAAGTCACTCTGCTCAAATCATGTTGTTGTTTTACTAAAGTTGGTAGTCTTAAATGTTCTCCCCCCATCGATCCAGTGTAAAGCCTTGCCACAACACAAAAGAATAAAAGGTTTTAAAGTCTCAAACAGATGTATTATATGATGCTATTGTCACACATGCAGTGCCGTCCTGAAACTTTGTAAACATTGTTTCGTAGGGGCTGCGTCTGAAAACACAAACCCTGAATCGAGCAGAAACCCCTGAGGGGTTTATGTTGTTGGTACTTCATGCTTTGTCCAATCGTCTTGTAAGTTGTTATTGCAAATGTTGTTGAGGAACGTGTGATGGCTCAAATGTAGTAAATGGAGAACTATGTGCAAGAATGTAGGACAAATTCTTGGCACTTCTGTGAGGAAAGTAGCCCCCCTGATGGTCCCTTACTTAGAAAGTTTGTAAGAAAGAACTTGCAAAAAGGGTTTTAAGAAAACACTGTGAAAAGTTTCTAGATCCGCTGCAGTGTCTGGATGTATTTATCTACAGATTTCTACTGATAAGGTCATCATCACAAAGAAGTGGGGAGCCTCGTAAATCCTTCTCCATGGGCTGTACACAAAACACTGTGTACTTGCATCATGCCGAACATGCTGCTCACCGTACTTTGATGCCATTTTTGATGTTCTGTCGACTGTGAAAGTGAAGCTTGCTCAGCCCATCTCCTGCTGTGTAATACCTGATAAATTTGCAAATGGAGATTAAGTGCACGCCTAGTTTCACAATTGTGTGGCAGCATTCGTGTGAAAACAACTTAAAATTCCTATGGAAGAAGCTGAGTGACTAAGAAAAAAAAAATCTACATTCACAACCGAGTGGCAGTAATTATATCAACCGTAATGGCATATTTACAACATATCAGCACGATGTTCCCATCCAGTATACACCAGAAAGTTTTTCCAAGATCTCTTCAAGCTCTTCTTTATTATTTATTATAGTTAAAATATGCTTATTAGACACTATTTCTGGTATAAAAAGCAAACATGTTTTTTCCAACTCTGGAAACTTTGGATTACCAAAGTATAGCCTACAGACGAATGTTCCTGTCTGACATTTTGAATATCACTCTGCTGATCCACTTTATTCCCACAACTCTGCACGTCTCCCTTATTTTTAAAATTGGCATCAGCACACTTCTCCTCCATTTTCAAGCATCTTCTCACTATTTACGATCTTGTTGAATGTCCATGTCAAAAAAATGTTTGCCACCTCTTCTAGACACTTCCATGCCATTCCGCTCCCCATCCTCCTTAATGCCCTTGCCCACTTCAGGCTTACTAATCTTTGCTGCCTCCTGGTTTACAATGTTGGATCTCTTTGTTCATCAACTTTTCTAAGTACTCTTTCTGTCTTCCTTATACAAAGGATATATAACAAAGTATTGAGATTAACTTTTGTTATTGAACAAATACTTATTTTCCACTATAATTTGCACATACATTCTTTAAAAATCAGACAATGTGATTTTCTGGATTTTTTTATTTTTACATTTTGTCTCTCATTTTGTCTCTCATAGTGGAGATTAGGGCTGGGGATCGATTCAAATGTCAAGAATCGATTTGATTCCGATTCTTAAGATTCAGAATCGATTATTAAGATTTGATTTGATTCGATTCGATTCCGATATTGATTTGGGTTAGTGTTATTAAAACTGTTTTTTGAGCTGTTGCATGAATTATATGACTGTAGTTATGCAAAATATTACTACTAGTATTATATTGAGATTCAGCAGCAAGTATTGGCAGCTAATGATGCTGTAAGGGTTAGGGTTAGGCAAACAGAGACGGATGAAATCGGTTTTTCCCACATTCCATTTTTATTTGTTCCATTTTGGGTCTATTTTGGTTTTTAATTTTTGAGCATTTGGATTTTAGCATTTTTTGCAAATGTAACCCCAAGACAGTATATAAAGTAAGGAAATATAGACAATTTATGCAATTGTAACCTAACACTTTAATGTTTTCATACCTTTAAACATATTTAAAGGCAAAAACATGGCACCAGTTATTCTCGTGTCCAACAAAACATTCCTTTTTTGGGGATAAACAAAAAAATAACCAAAAGTTGTAATGTAATGATGAAAAAAAAAATACATAAATAAATAAAAGAAAAGAAAAAAAAACGATCTTTAGACATATGAATCGATTTTTAGGAATGAATATGATAATCGATTTTAGAAATCGATTTTTTCAACACAGGTCTAGTTGAGATATACCTGTGATGAAAATTACAGGCCTCTCTTATCTTTTTTGACTAAATACTTTTTTGCCCCACTGTACATTTATGGCACCTGTCAATACATTTCCATCTCTATCCTTAATCACCCTGGCTTGCGGTAGGTCTTTCCCATCTATTTACTGTACAGTATCTCTGCTCTGCCAACCTGTATAATCTCTCTCAATCTCTCTCCTTGCCATTCAACAAATAATCTTATGCCCTTTGTTTGGCCATTCCCACCTCTTTCACCTTACGCTGTACCTCCTGCTACTACAATCTACTCTCAGTCCTCTCAATGTCCCACTTCTTCATAGCTAACTTCTTTCTCCGTATATGTTCCTGCACTTCCTCATTCCACCACCAACTCTCCTCATCTATTTTCCTACCAGACGACACACCAAGTACTCTCTCACCTGTCTCCCTCATCACATTACCTTTGGTATGTGCTATATCATTGTATGAAGAAATATACAGTAATCGTGGGTGTTATGTTCCAAAAAGAACCAGTGAAAAGTGAAATCCGCAAAGTAGCAACCTTTTTTTTTTTTTTTACAATTATTATACAAGGCTTCAAATTGCGGAGATCAGCCCCGCCCTACCGCGACCCGATTAATTGGATTTGAACGGGAGAAAATGAAAAATGATTATGAAAAAAATACAATAAGTACAGTAGGACAAATTGTAACTGGCGCGTATTTCACTGCTCCTCTGCCCCCCCCCCCCCCCCCCCCCCCACCCTCCTCTGAAGACCAACCATGCTTGTGAGGTGTGCATCTGTTGAATGTAAAGATATCTAAGACGTAATTAAAACAGAGGAGCCGTCAGTCTCGGGACATGTAAGACAGCCTCTCCCACATCCCGGACTACGCAACCCCAGCAGCCCAGCACTACTTTGAGATCACTAATCTCCTTTAAGTTATGTCATCTACACAAGATGTAGTCCACCTAAGTCCTTCTACCTTTACTCTAAGTCGCCCTATGTTCCTGCCTCTTCTGGAAGAGAGTATTCACTACAGTCATTTCCATCCTTTTTGCAAAGTCTATCACCATCTGTCCTTCTGCATTCGTATCCCGATTACCAAACCTCCCCATCACTTCCTCTTCGTTCTGGTTCTCCAACAGGTCTATTGAAATCTGCACCAATCACCAGTCTTTCACCTCTGGGAGCTCTCTCCATCAGTTCATCCATCACACACACGACAGGACTCCTCTCTTCATTGTAGTAGCACTTGGTAATACAGTCTCTCATTTGTGAAAAGTATCACTTGTCACTTTTTTTATGAACCCCTTTGGTAGGTCATTGTTTTAAATATAAAGATGTTCTTCCAATATGCTCCTCTAGGTTATTAAATGAGGAGGCATGTGTTTTTGTCTTTAATGCAACACCACACATATAAAAGAGTAAAAAGCAGTCTTGGGGAACAACAAAATCATCAATTACAAGGTCACGGTCATTTGCTTCATATTAAATGCAAAAAGGCTT
Source organism: Cololabis saira (assembly GCF_033807715.1). NCBI lineage: Eukaryota > Metazoa > Chordata > Actinopteri > Beloniformes > Belonidae > Cololabis > Cololabis saira. The sequence goes on along the minus strand of NC_084593.1, from coordinate 11,026,726 downwards.
TTTTATTGCTTTTTAATTAAATCAGCCTGATTAAAGAGCTTGTTCTTTTACAGGTCATCTCTCTAAACTGTTTTTTTTTCTGTTTCAGGTATCTGAGCCACAACAAGATTACTGCCCTGATGCCCGGCGTATTCCAGGACCTACACAAGCTGGAGTGGTTGTATGTCTGCAGCATTTGTAGTATACTGTTTTCTTTTTCTTTTGCACATAACATACATCCCTACTGGGGATGTGTGTTCCGTCTGAATCCGTGAAATACTGAAATACTTTTCTGTTTGATGTTGCAGAATCATTGAAAACAACAATATCCATCAGATATCACCCATGACATTTTCAGGACTGAACTCTCTCGTCTTGCTGTGAGTTTTTAATCCATAAAACTTTCTCTTATTCTTTCTTACTGCAAGGCCTTGTCAGATTATACTAAGTGCTGCTATTAAGAGCCTTTATTGATCTGCTGAGACTGAATCCGTGTCATCGCCAAAATGCACACACACCTTTTCTCGTTTTGTCTCCCCGTTTGGCAGAGTTTTGTTGAACAACTCTTTGACAAAGCTAGATGACATTTGCCGAGAAATGCCCAGACTGAATTGGCTGTAAGTAGGATGTCAAAAATAATATCAAACGTTCTCCTGACATAATGGTGACGTCTTTTGAATTTTTTTTTGGATCTGTCCATACATGCCCTTTCTGCATGTGTTTATGTGTGTTTGTGTTTCATAACATGTCCTTGCAGGGATTTAGAGGGAAATCTCATTGAAACGATTGGAAATGTCTCCTTCCACTCATGCAGCATGTTGACAGTTCTGTAAGTATACATTTACATAACTTAATCCATCGCAAAAGGTTTTGGTTTTTACCCCTGGTCTGAGGCTTGTAAATCAAGCTAGTTTCCAGGAAAATTGATTGCAGCTACTACACTTTCCATGCAACCGATGCTGGCACTTCATTAAATGGGATTAAGAAAGTCAACAGGTGTAAAATACTCCTTCGTTTTGCTTTTTGCCTTCCCCCAGAGTTTTGCAGCGCAACAGGATCAGCTATATACACGAACATGCCTTCTCAGTCCTTCAAAAGCTTGGCGAATTGTAAGTTCTCTTTATTATTCTTTTTCATTTGATGGGGGCAGACAATTTTTACACAAGAAATGAGGCATGACGAGCCCATGACTTTTCATTTATTGTATTTAGAAGGACAGTAGTTCAATTAAACACAAGAAAAAAAAAGATAAAGTCAGAAAGAAATTAAATTGTTTATACACCACTGAAACACTGGTTTAGATTCATGGATGATATTTCTCAGCAATCGCCCTCAAATCGACAAATTATATACTGGCATTTATTTGTGGTACGTATAACTGATGAGTTGTTGTTTGCTTGATATGGTTTTTTTTTTTATTATTGTGTATTGTATTTAGACCCAGATGCTACCAAGTTTGACTTTCCAAGTCTTTTTGGATTTCTGATCTCCTGGCACCTCTGGGACTAAGAAAAGAAAAAAAAAACTCAGTAAAAGAGTAGTGTGGTACTGGGGGAGCATGATCCAGATAATGTCAAGTAGTGGACATTGTTTTTCCCCTTCACAGTATTAATTTGCTTTTACGGCTTCCAACTTTCCACAGTTTTAGAAAATCCATTTGAAAGAACAAAGACAACAGCGATTTGTTCCTCCTAACATGTGTGACTGAGGCCTGATAGTCTTTTACTTCTCTGAATTCCACAGTGTCCATTATAAAAGACTTTAAAGCTGCTCCCCCAAGAAAAATCTTTTTTTTTCCAAAAGCTGACAGTTTTTGTCCCTCAAACCATATGATTTGGCATATTTTATTTATCCATCACCTTATAAATAAATTCAGTATATTCCCATCATCATGATTTAATTTCACACAATGTAGATGAGGGATATTTGACAATTATCACCTGCTTCACATACTGTATTGCAAGAATTTTATGAAGCAGTTTGAACGACTAGAAGAATGGAAGGTAGGATGGGAGGAATCAAACAGTCAAGGAGGAGGGGGATCAATATAAATCGGCATTTCACCCGGACTGCCGTAAACACAGAGTTAGTCGATGGTTCAACCCTGCAATTGATAGAGAAACAATTAAAAAGTATGATGATGAGTGTGTTTCTGCATTTAAAGCCAATTCTAGCAATATAGTCTGGCAATTATTCTTGACAGGGAATTAGTTTTTCAGCATGTACTTACTGTATTTCCCCACTTGTACAATAGGGAAGACTTACTGAAAGATTTTCCTTCACTGATGTGTATCCATTTATGAAATACCTTCTGTTGTACATTCACAATGGTGTTATTGTTCTGTATGTTTGTGAGACCGGTGGATTTGTCTTTGCCCAGGGATCTATCCAACAACAAACTGGTGGTGATCCCTACACATCTATTTGTCTTACTGGAGGATTTGCTTCAGCTGTGAGTTCTCTTCACGCTAACACTCATAGAGACATTTCTATATAGAAACTCTTGGAGCCACCAGGATATGGCAGTTTAAGGTAGACATCAGTAATGTCCAGGATATATTTATTGTAGAGATTTTATAATAAAAATATGTCACTCTCTGGGCTCAAGGGTATATGTAAGCTCAGCTAATGCTGTTATACCTAAGAGATGAAAAATCTGTTAGGTAAATGTCATGCTTTGGGGATGCATTCACACTTTTTGGATTTTGATCCAGACCTAACCGGTTTTTACCAATCTGTGATGAGCAATATGGCCCATATATGAAATGCCATTTCATTCAAAATTAAATACTCAATTAAATAAGACAAATACATTTTTAATACCCAATGAAATTAATTAATAGGACATTCACAAAAATGAATAGATTATTTTTTTTATTATTTCATATTGGTATATTAATTTATTCCATGGCACTTTTTAATGTCAATTTTCCATATTTCATGACATTTTATTGCATGGCTCTTTTTCATTTCATGTTCTTATATTCAAACGAAAGGTCATGGTATAATACGTGGGTACGGCCAGTCGTGAACTTCCTCAGATCCTCATGATGGACAGGAAAGCCAGAATAAAACAGAAAACCGATTAAAAATGAAGAGGAAGAATAAAACGGACTTGAACTTTCACTAGATGTTTCAGATTGGAATACTGCAAAATGTCTGAGACTAAAAGCATCTAAGACATATTGAGAGAGGCCAACGACCTTGATGTTGTCAGGCCGAGACTCAAAGCAGGACTCAGATGCAGAGATATAACAAAAGGCTTTTATTGAATTCACCAGAGACCAAGTGACAAACAAATGGCTATAAACAAAACACTATACTGTGACTATAGAGAACAAAAAACACTCCAAGAGGAGGGAAAAATAACTCTAATAAAAGGAAACAAATAAACACAAAACGCTCCTTAGGGAGGAAAAACCTGCCTATATAAAATAATTTGGCTACAAACAAATCACTCTTAAAGAGGAAAAAACTAAGGGCTATGAATCTAAGCTATGGTATAAAATTAAAAAAAAAAAAAAAAAAAAAAAAAAAAAAAATCACTCTTGAACGAGGAAAACGAAGGGCTATGAAATTTAGCTAAGGAAAAAATTACAAACAAAAAAAAATCACTCGTCACGAGGATCAAACGGCTTACTATGGCGATTCCTAGGCTGTGGACATGGACCAAGGCTCTGGTGCAGGACAGACTATTTAAACACATGGAGGGAAATAGGGGACAGGTGGAAACACATGAGGAAGCGCAAGGGACCTGAATTGAGAGGAGAATTACTTTTCAAAATAAAACAGGAAATGACAGGACAAAACAAAGCCAAGACAAGACAACCTCACCACAGTGTGACAGATGTAATGGCAGCACGTCACCGACCTACACCAGCCTCCCCGATCCCCAGAATCCCTTTCCACTACCGCTGTTACCAACTCTGTTGATCCTGACTGCAGGCCAATTCAGTGCTATTGAATCAGTTTTATAATTATTACTAAATATTCAGTGGCGCTGGGCCAGTGCAGGATCAACCAGCAGCTTTGCAGATGCGTGATTAATTTGTGGTCTAGATTAGAGCGGTGCTGAAGCTGGGAGCGGCTGCTGCATGAAGGGACGGGGAGGACGCCGCAGCAGCACCTGCTGGCGATCGCTGTCAAGAATCATACCAATATTGATTCGCTCCTAATTGCCTTTTAGAAACTAACAAATGAGCAGAAAAAAAAGTCGCCCGAGGGGTGTGAAAACTCACTAAATATGACAACACGGTCCACAGCTTGATGTTAGTTTCCGATTCTTGGGGCTAAAGGACGGCTCCACCGCATTTTAGATGACTTATTCATTCATTAATTATCAGACCCCTCGGGCAACTTTTTTGTCTGCTTGTTATAAAAATAAATAAATATGCCATAAATTTGCCATGAAATAAAAAAGTTGTAATTTATTGATAACGATTGTATTAATTAGGCCCCGAGCACTGACAGTGCGAAGGCCCTATTGTATCTGTAGGAATTGGGTTTTTTTTTCCTCCTTCTTCCGATGAAATGAGGGCCTTTTTGCTCCCCTAAACGTGCCCCAAAAGTCACCAAATTTTGCACGCAAGCCAGGCCTGGCGAAAAATTTGATATTTCATGGTTTGCATTAATGGGCGTGGCCTAATGGCTCAACAGCGCCCCCTAGAAAACTTTGTGCCTCAAGTCCAACCATACGGTTTGACGTACATGCACGAAAATCGGTACACACCTGTATCATGTCGCACCTTAAAGAAAAGTCTCTTGGCGCCATGGCCGAAACGAACAGGAAGTCGGCCATTTTGAATTAATTGCGTAATTTTGTCGCAATTTATGCCATTTCTTCAGCTGCTTCTTCGCCCGAACCGTAACGTGCACCCAGGTGTGTTATACATGTCAAAATGTGCGTCTCCATCCTGCGACGATGTGCATTACTTTTCTCAGTCAAAAGCGTTACCGTGGCGACGATAGACGCCAAAAAGCGTGCCCCCCTTCATCTGATTGGTCTATATTTGATAGTTCCTACTTTCTGCCATAACTTTTGAATGGTGTGACATACAGAGTCGTGGGTGGTGTCATCGGACTCGGTTTTGAGTACTTGACCTTCATTGGCCTGAATTAACCCCGCCCCTTCTTCTGATTGGTCGATGTTTGATAGATCCTATTTTCTGCCATAACTTGAATGGTATGACATACAGAGTTGTGAGTGGTGTCATTGGAATCGGTGTTGACTCCTTCACCTTAATTGGTGCAATTTAGCCCTGCCCCTTCTTCAGATTGGTCCATATGTGATAGTTCCTATTGTCTGTCATAATTTTTGAATGGTTTGATATAGAGAGTCGTGGTGGTGTCATCCGCTAAATGTCCAGGCCTGAAGAATCTACATGCAAGTCATACAAGCTTCCACTGCAGCCTGAAAGTGCACAAGGGTGCGAGGGCCCGTTCATCGCTGCTTGCAGCTTTAATAATTTTTTTATTTTTTTATTGTCAGGTTAATTTATTTCATTGACTATTAATTTAAGATGAATTTTGTATTATTTCATTGTCATATTTATTCATTTAAAGGAGCATGAGGCAGGATTGAGGCAGGGTTTATGAAAAAAATTTGCATATGTTTTAGGTTTTCTAGTAATAATGTCAGATGAAGCGTTCCAAACCAAAAAGAATGAGCCCTCTAGTGTATCTCTCCGTTGCCTTGAACAGGCTGTGTGCTGCAAAATGTGCTGCAATTCGGGGGCCGAATTTCCCGCGCTTTCCTGCGGATGTGACGTCACATGACGCTGCATGTGCGTTCTCCCCGTTCTCCCGTGCCGGCTTCGCTGTTGGCTGCAGTACCCCCGACGGCCGTCGTGGCGAAGGGTGGCGCTAGAGAGTCTAATGTTGTAAAAGGAGCCTCATGCTCCTTTAATTGAATATTTGATAATCTATTTGATAAGTATTTATTTATTTATTTATTTATTTATTTATTTCATTTTGAAAGAAACCGTGTTCCATACTCGCATAGTTACGTGAGAGGAGTTTGGTGATGCCAGGACTCCTTTTCATGACATCACCAAACACCTCACAGTCGAGCAAAGCCCTGCTTCAACAGCAGTGTGTACAATAAAGGTTAGAGGTTGGTGACCTCAACTGGGGGATGCAGGGAAAGTATGGGATTGTCTCAATCCAAACAACACGTCTTTCACAGATGCAGCTGAGTTCACTGACTCCTCCATTACTGGGGCGGGGGTTCCTGAACAAGGATGTCAGGCTGTTTCCTACATGCCTCTCCTGGGGACATGTTTCAGGCATGTCCAACTGGGACGAGACCCCCAGGCAGACCCACCACGATATATGCTGTATTTATATCCCCCGGCTGGCCTGGGAATGTGTCCGTATCCTCCCAGGAGCAGTGGTGGACATGGCCTGGAAGAGGTCAGGCCTGCCAGATTAGGCTGTAACTTGTAGTCAAATCTGTCAAACAGATGTAGAAAAGTGGTGCAAAATTACAAAGTAGGAAAATATGAATTGCCATCTCAAAATACCTTAAATGTGATATTGAAGTCAGTTTATCTTAAATTCCCTGTGGATTCCTCTGAAAGAAGTGTGAAAATTGCTGACTGTAACTGCCTGAGCAAATTGTGGCAGTAAATACTGCGGTAAATACAGTTTATGTGGGTAGAAGACCTTAAGTGCACTGATTATCAAGCAAAAATGAAATAAGTTATTGATTGTATAACCACATTATTACAGCACGACAGCAGAAGTCTTGAGGAGATGAGGCAGAAAATGAGAAAGCATGAACGGTAGAGACAAGTAAGAGTGGAGGGAAACAGTCAGGTTACATCTGATGTCATGGACCGGTAGCAGTCAAGGCTGCTTTGCAATGTCCATTTACATGATATATGTTTTTCAAAGTAAGGATAACATTAAATGCAATTCATATCCATGCTGTTAAATTAACTTTACATTTTTATTTTCTAGAAATATATCATACAATCCCATCATGGAGCTTCAAGTTGACCACTTTGACAGTTTACATAAGTTAAAATCGCTGTAAGTATGTGTTCCTTCATCTCTGATGAGGTCTAATTGAGACCTCATCTTTCAAAGATCTATCCAAACTTGTTTAATGTTGAATGGAGCAAACATAAAAACATTGTGTGTGGTGAGCCAAATGGAAAGGACACAAAAACTGTCCAACTAGATGGATTTCATCATTCTTTTGATGTTCCCATTTGGAGCATCACTGCATGCTGTTGAGCAGTATTTGTGTGCGTTTTCTTTTGAGGCATAAGAAACAGCCCACACCAGTCAGAATTTGTATCAATAGTCCCAATTTAAGGATTTGAAAAGCTTTTTGTTCAGAAAAACATTTGGTGAAAATTGTTTTGTTTGCATGTAAATCTTTACATTCATGTACATATGTACCATGTTTTTCTATGTATATATGTTTATATATATTTTCCAGGAACATCGAGGGGATAGAAATTGGAAACATTCAGCGAAGAATGTTTGAACCTCTCAAATACTTGACTCACATGTAAGTATTCTCATTGTTGTGGTCTGTAGGGACCAACATTTGTTCACGTATACTCCACCTCTTAGGATGAGTGCTGTCCTATCCTTATTGAGGCTCAGGATTCACTTCCATCAGGGAAATGTTAAATTAGATTTAGTGTAATCCAATCTCTCCATAGATCAAGCAGATGAGATACATCCATGCAGGTCCTGGAAGGGATACAACAAAACAGAAGATATGTGGCTTTCCAAGGCTTTTCAAGCTTACAGTTGCAGATCATTTTAGTCTTTTTATTTTCTGAAGTGCCATTAGGAACCTATAAGACTCAGATGGATTTAGATGCACTTCATTTTACTCAAATACGTTCACCAATTTCCCAAGGTCCCAAAGTGTTTTTGGAAAGAACTGTGTATTGGTTGTTGAAGATTCAAATAGTATGTTCATGTGGCTTACATCTATGAAATTTCTTGAAATGCATAAAAAAATACCAAGTAAAATGACACAAAACTTGAGTATGCGGTCCTGTTTCAACTTTTATTGCCATACCACATCCAAATTGCGCCATCGACATATCAAAATCTCATATGTGCATTTTGTTACTCATTAAAGAAGTGCTCTGAAAACTGAATACATTCAAACAGCCTGAGAAGTTAATCACATTTAGTGTTAATTAAAAATGCAGTCAGATGGTGAACATTATTGATTGAAGCAGGCAAACGCTGCCATTAGGTAAAGGTTATCATCTTCAGATTGGCATTTTGCTCTGATGCAAGACTAAACACAAATTTTTTGGTTTCAATTTCAAAAAGCTACGAAGATCATAGTAGCTGTATCGTTATAAACATGTCAGAGCAAAACTTAATTCACCAAGCCCTGTGTTTTGATGAATGACTGATGTTACAGCCTGTCAATTTCTGTTGATGGAGATAGAATAGAAATAAATAAAATAAAGCATACATTTTAATCCAGGTATGTTTTTCTTTTTGCAGCTTGAGGCTT